>NC_045127.1:26176889-26511958 GCF_007655135.1 Punica granatum | reverse complement strand
GGTGGCGGGCACGGTTGTGCTGGTGAGGGCGCGGGTGGCGCTGGATGACGAGCTCGGGCGTGCGCGGGTGGCGCTGGATGACGAGCACGGGCGTGCGCGGGTGACGGGCGCGGGCGTGCTGGTGGTGGGCGCGGGTGGCGCTGGATGACGAGCACGGGCGTGCGCGGGTGACGGCGCGGGCGTGCTGGTGATGGGCGCGGGTGGCGCTGGATGACGAGCACGGGCGTGCGCGGGTGACGGGCGCGGGCGTGCTGGTGATGGGCGCGGGTGGCGCTGGATGACGAGCACGGGCGTGCGCGGGTGACGGCGCGGGCGTGCTGGTGATGGGCGCGGGTGGCGCTGGATGACGAGCACGGGCGTGCGCGGGTGACGGGCGCGGGTGTGCTGGTGATGGGCGCGGGTGGCGCTGGATGACGAGCACGGGCGTGCGCGGGTGACGGGCGCGGGTGTGCTGGTGATGGGCGCGGGTGGCGCTGGATGACGAGCACGGGCGTGCGCGGGTGACGGGCGCGGGGTGCTGGTGATGGGCGCGGGTGCGCTGGATGACGAGCACGGGCGTGCGCGGGTGACGGGCGCGGGTGTGCTGGTGATGGGCGCGGGTGGCGCTGGATGACGAGCACGGGCGTGCGCGGGTGACGGGCGGGGTGCTGGTGATGGGCGCGGGTGCGCTGGATGACGAGCACGGCGTGCGAGGGTGACGGGCGCGGGTGTGCTGGTGATGGGCGCGGGTGGCGCTGGATGACGAGCACGGGCGTGCGCGGGTGACGGGCGCGGGTGTGCTGGTGATGGGCGCGGGTGGCGCTGGATGACGAGCACGGGCGTGCGGGTGACGGGCGCGGGTGTGCTGGTGATGGGCGCGGGTGGCGCTGGATGACGAGCACGGGCGTGCGCGTGACGGGCGCGGGTGTGCTGGTGATGGGCGCGGTGGCGCTGGATGACGAGCACGGGGTGTGCGCGGGTGACGGGCGCGGGTGTGCTGGTGATGGGCGCGGGTGGCGCTGGATGACGAGCACGGGCGTGCGCGGGTGACGGGCGCGGGTGTGCTGGTGATGGGCGCGGGTGGCGCTGGATGACGAGCACGGGCGTGCGGGTGACGGGCGCGGGTGTGCTGGTGATGGGCGCGGGTGGCGCTGGATGACGAGCACGGGCGTGCGCGGGTGACGGGCGCGGGTGTGCTGGTGATGGCGCGGGTGGCGCTGGATGACGAGCACGGGCGTGCGGGGTGACGGGCGCGGGTGTGCTGGTGATGGGCGCGGGTGGCGCTGGATGACGAGCACGGGCGTGCGCGGGTGACGGGCGCGGGTGTGCTGGTGATGGGCGCGGGTGGCGCTGGATGACGAGCACGGGCGTGCGCGGGTGACGGGCGCGGGTGTGCTGGTGATGGGCGCGGGTGGCGCTGGATGACGAGCACGGGCGTGCGCGGGTGACGGGCGCGGTGTGCTGGTGATGGCGCGGGGGTGGCGCTGGATGACGAGCACGGGCGTGCGCGGGTGACGGGCGCGGGTGTGCTGGTGAGGGCGCGGGTGGCGCTGGATGACGAGCACGGGCGTGCGCGGGTGACGGGCGCGGGTGTGCTGGTGATGGGCGCGGGTGGCGCTGGATGACGAGCACGGGCGTGCGCGGGTGACGGGCGCGGGTGTGCTGGTGATGGGCGCGGGTGGCGCTGGATGACGAGCACGGGCGTGCGCGGGTGACGGGCGCGGGTGTGCTGGTGATGGGCGCGGGTGGCGCTGGATGACGAGCACGGGCGTGCGCGGGTGACGGGCGCGGGTGTGCTGGTGATGGGCGCGGGTGGCGCTGGATGACGAGCACGGGCGTGCGCGGTGACGGGCGCGGGTGTGCTGGTGATGGGCGCGGGTGGCGCTGGATGACGAGCACGGGCGTGCGCGGGTGACGGGCGCGGGTGTGCTGGTGATGGGCGCGGGTGGCGCTGGATGACGAGCACGGGCGTGCGCGGGTGACGGGCGCGGGTGTGCTGGTGATGGGCGCGGGTGGCGCTGGATGACGAGCACGGGCGTGCGAGGGTGACGGGCGCGGGTGTGCTGGTGATGGGCGCGGGTGGCGCTGGATGACGAGCACGGGCGTGCGCGGGTGACGGGCGCGGTGTGCTGGTGGGGGCGCGGGTGGCGCTGGATGACGAGCACGGGCGTGCGCGGGTGACGGGCGCGGGTGTGCTGGTGATGGGCGCGGGTGGCGCTGGATGACGAGCACGGGCGTGCGCGGGTGACGGGCGCGGGTGTGCTGGTGATGGGCGCGGGTGGCGCTGGATGACGAGCACGGGCGTGCGCGGGTGACGGGCGCGGGTGTGCTGGTGATGGGCGCGGGTGGCGCTGGATGACGAGCACGGGCGTGCGCGGGTGACGGGCGCGGTGTGCTGGTGATGGGCGCGGGTGGCGCTGGATGACGAGCACGGGCGTGCGCGGTGACGGGCGCGGGTGTGCTGGTGATGGGCGCGGGTGGCGCTGGATGACGAGCACGGGCGTGCGCGGGTGACGGGCGCGGGTGTGCTGGTGATGGGCGCGGGTGGCGCTGGATGACGAGCACGGGCGTGCGGGTGACGGGCGCGGGTGTGCTGGTGATGGGCGCGGGTGGCGCTGGATGACGAGCACGGGCGTGCGCGGGTGACGGGCGCGGGTGTGCTGGTGATGGGCGCGGGTGGCGCTGGATGACGAGCACGGGCGTGCGCGGGTGACGGGCGCGGGTGTGCTGGTGATGGGCGCGGGTGGCGCTGGATGACGAGCACGGGCGTGCGCGGGTGACGGGCGCGGGTGTGCTGGTGATGGGCGCGGGTGGCGCTGGATGACGAGCACGGGCGTGCGCGGGTGACGGGCGCGGGTGTGCTGGTGATGGGCGCGGGTGGCGCTGGATGACGAGCACGGGCGTGCGCGGGTGACGGCGCGGGTGTGCTGGTGATGGGCGCGGGTGGCGCTGGATGACGAGCACGGGCGTGCGCGGGTGACGGGCGCGGGTGTGCTGGTGATGGGCGCGGGTGGCGCTGGATGACGAGCA
Organism: Punica granatum; assembly: GCF_007655135.1. Classification (NCBI taxonomy): domain Eukaryota; kingdom Viridiplantae; phylum Streptophyta; class Magnoliopsida; order Myrtales; family Lythraceae; genus Punica; species Punica granatum. The sequence goes on along the minus strand of NC_045127.1, from coordinate 26,508,949 downwards.
CGGGCGTGCGCGGGTGACGGGCGCGGGTGTGCTGGTGATGGGCGCGGGTGGCGCTGGATGACGAGCACGGGCGTGCGCGGGTGACGGGCGCGGGTGTGCTGGTGATGGGCGCGGGTGGCGCTGGATGACGAGCACGGGCGTGCGCGGGTGACGGGCGCGGGTGTGCTGGTGATGGGCGCGGGTGGCGCTGGATGACGAGCACGGGCGTGCGCGGGTGACGGGCGCGGGGTGTGCTGGTGATGGGCGCGGGTGGCGCTGGATGACGAGCACGGGCGTGCGGGTGACGGGCGGGTGTGCTGGTGATGGGCGCGGGTGGCGCTGGATGACGAGCACGGGCGTGCGCGGGTGACGGGCGCGGGTGTGCTGGTGATGGGCGCGGGTGGCGCTGGATGACGAGCACGGGCGTGCGCGGGTGACGGGCGCGGGAGTGCTGGTGATGGGCGCGGGTGGCGCTGGATGACGAGCACGGGCGTGCGCGGGTGACGGGCGCGGGTGTGCTGGTGATGGGCGCGGGTGGCGCTGGATGACGAGCACGGGCGTGCGCGGGTGACGGCGCGGGTGTGCTGGTGATGGGCGCGGTGGCGCTGGATGACGAGCACGGGCGTGCGAGGGTGACGGGCCCGGGTGTGCTGTGATGGGCGCGGGTGGCGCTGGATGACGAGCACGGGCGTGCGCGGGTGACGGCGCGGGTGTGCTGGTGATGGGCGCGGGTGGCGCTGGATGGAGAGCACGGGCGTGCGCGGGTGGCGGGCACGGTTGTGCTGGTGAAGGGCGGGGCGGGTGGCGCTGGATGACGAGCACGGCGTGCGCGGGTGGCGCTGGATGACGAGCACGGGCGTGCGCGGGTGACGGGCACGGGCGTGCGGTGGTGGGCGCGGTGTGGCTGGATGACGAGCACGGGCGTGCGCGGTGACGGGCGCGGGCGTGCGCGGGTGGCGCTGGATGACGAGCACGGGCGTGCGCGGGTGACGGGCGCGGGTGTGCTGGGTGGGCGCGGTGGCGCTGGATGACGAGCACGGGCGTGCGCGGGTGACGGGCGCGGCGTGCTGGTGATGGCGCGGGTGGCGCTGGATGACGAGCACGGGCGTGCGCGGGTGACGGGCGCGGGTGTGCTGGTGATGGGCGCGGGTGGCGCTGGATGACGAGCACGGGCGTGTCGGGTGACGGCGCGGGTGGTGTGGTGATGGGCGCGGTGGCGCTGGATGACGAGCACGGGCGTGCGAGGGTGACGGGCGCGGGTGTGCTGGTGATGGGCGCGGGTGGCGCTGGATGACGAGCACGGGCGTGCGCGGGTGACGGGCGCGGTGTGCTGGTGATGGGCGCGGGTGGCGCTGGATGACGAGCACGGGCGTGCGAGGGTGACGGGCGCGGGGTGCTGGTGATGGGCGCGGGTGGCGCTGGATGACGAGCACGGGCGTGCGCGGGTGACGGGCGCGGGTGTGCTGGGTGGGCGCGGGTGGCGCTGGATGACGAGCACGGGCGTGCGCGGGTGACGGGCGCGGGTGTGCGGTGATGGGCGCGGGTGGCGCTGGATGACGAGCACGGGCGTGCGCGGGTGACGGGCGCGGTGTGCTGGTGATGGGCGCGGGTGGCGCTGGATGACGAGCACGGGCGTGCGCGGTGACGGGCGCGGGTGTGCTGGTGATGGGCGCGGTGGCGCTGGATGACGAGCACGGGCGTGCGCGGGTGACGGGCGCGGTGTGCTGGTGATGGGCGCGGGTGGCGCTGGATGACGAGCACGGGCGTGCGCGGGTGACGGGCGCGGGTGTGCTGGTGATGGCGCGGGTGGCGCTGGATGACGAGCACGGGCGTGCGCGGGTGACGGGCGCGGGTGTGCTGGTGATGGGCGCGGGTGGCGCTGGATGACGAGCACGGGCGTGCGCGGGTGACGGGCGCGGGTGTGCTGGTGATGGGCGCGGGTGGCGCTGGATGACGAGCACGGGCGTGCGCGGGTGACGGGCGCGGGTGTGCTGGTGATGGGCGCGGGTGGCGCTGGATGACGAGCACGGCGTGCGCGGTGACGGGCGCGGGTGTGCTGGTGATGGGCGCGGGTGGCGCTGGATGACGAGCACGGGCGTGCGCGGGTGACGGGCGCGGGTGTGCTGGTGATGGGCGCGGGTGGCGCTGGATGACGAGCACGGGCGTGCGCGGGTGACGGGCGCGGGTGTGCTGGTGATGGGCGCGGGTGGCGCTGGATGACGAGCACGGGCGTGCGCGGGTGACGGGCGCGGGTGTGCTGGTGATGGGCGCGGGTGGCGCTGGATGACGAGCACGGGCGTGCGCGGGTGACGGGCGCGGTGTGCTGGTGATGGGCGCGGTGGCGCTGGATGACGAGCACGGGCGTGCGGGTGACGGGCGCGGGTGTGCTGGTGATGGGCGCGGGTGGCGCTGGATGACGAGCACGGGCGTGCGCGGGTGACGGCGCGGGTGTGCTGGTGATGGGCGCGGGTGGCGCTGGATGACGAGCACGGGCGTGCGCGGGTGACGGGCGCGGGTGTGCTGGTGATGGGCGCGGGTGGCGCTGGATGACGAGCACGGGCGTGCGAGGGTGACGGGCGCGGGTGTGCTGGTGATGGGCGCGGGTGGCGCTGGATGACGAGCACGGGCGTGCGCGGGTGACGGGCGCGGGTGTGCTGGTGATGGGCGCGGTGGCGCTGGATGACGAGCACGGGCGTGCGCGGGTGACGGGCGCGGGTGTGCTGGTGATGGGCGCGGGTGGCGCTGGATGACGAGCACGGGCGTGCGCGGGTGACGGGCGCGGGTGTGCTGGTGATGGGCGCGGGTGGCGCTGGATGACGAGCACGGGCGTGCGCGGGTGACGGGCGCGGTGTGCTGGTGATGGGCGCGGGTGGCGCTGGATGACGAGCGCGGCGTGCGCGGGTGACGGGCGCGGGTGTGCTGGTGATGGGCGCGGGTGGCGCTGGATGACGAGCGCGGGCGTGCGCGGGTGACGGGCTCGGTTGTGCTGTGATGGGCGCGGGTGGCGCTGGATGGAGCGGCGTGCGGGGCGCGTGACGGGCGCGGGTTGCTGGTGATGGGCGCGGGTGGCGCTGGATGACGAGCAGGGCGTGCGAGTGACGGGCGCGGGTGTGCTGGTGATGGCGCGGGTGGCGCTGGATGACGAGCCCGGGCGTGCGCGGGTGACGGGCGCGGGTGTGCTGGTGATGGGCGCGGGTGGCGCTGGATGAGCACGGGCGTGCTGCGCGGGGTGACGGCGCGTGTGTGCTGGTGATGGGCGCGGGTGGCGCTGGATGACGAGCACGGGCGTGCGAGGGTGACGGGCGCGGGTGTGCTGGTGATGGGCGCGGGGTGGCGCTGGATGACGAGCACGGGCGTGCGCGGGTGACGGGCGCGGGTGTGCTGGTGATGGGCGCGGGTGGCGCTGATGACGAGCACGGGCGTGCGAGGTGACGGGCGCGGGTGTGCTGGTGATGGGCGCGGGTGCGCTGGATGACGAGCACGGGCGTGCGCGGGTGACGGGCGCGGGTGTGCTGGTGATGGGCGCGGGTGGCGCTGGATGACGAGCACGGGCGTGCGCGGGTGACGGGCGCGGGTGTGCTGGTGATGGGCGCGGGTGGCGCTGGATGACGAGCACGGGCGTGCGCGGGTGACGGCGCGGGTGTGCTGGTGATGGCGCGGGTGGCGCTGGATGACGAGCAGGGGCGTGCGCGGGTGACGGGCGCGGGTGTGCTGGTGATGGGCGCGGGTGGCGCTGGATGACGAGCACGGGCGTGCGCGGGTGACGGGCCCGGGTGTGCTGGTGATGGTGCGGGTGGCGCTGGTGACGCTCGGTGACGGACGTTGGTGACGCCCGAGGGTTGCGCTCGGTGACGCTCGGTGACGGACGCTGGTGACGCTCGAGGGTTGCGCTCGGTGACGCTCGGTGACGGGCGCTGGCTACGCTCGGTGACGCTCGGTGACGGACGCTGGTCACCCGAGAGCTCCAACTAGTCCCGAGATGCGGGATGGGACCTTCAAGAGTCGGGTTGGACCGTTGATGGGTCGGTTTTGAGCTGTTTTCCGTTGAACAGACCCGAATGGCATCAAACAGACCCGGCTGAAATATTGGACAGACCCGACTGGCACAAGTCGGGTCGGACGTCTCCACGGAGGCTCCCGATGGAATTTTGAGGCAAGGTCAGTGGCGCCTGACTCCTAACTGACCCCCGGAGGTGTCTGTGGTGGTCGTTTGGTCCCAGAGTTATCGGGTCGACCCGTACAGCCCTGCAAAGATCACGGAAAACAGAGTACGTCTGGAAATTCGGACCCGTCTGGCACCAGTCGGGTCGGACGTTGCTACGGCGGTTCCCGATGGAATTGTTGAGCAAGGCCAACGGCTCCCGACTGCTAACTCACCTCTGGAGGTGGCTGTGGTGGTCGTTTTCCGAAAAGAGTCTCGGATCGACCCGATCTGCAAGAAAACCGCACAAACAATCAGAAATTTCGACCCGACTGGGCAGTCGGGCTGTTTCTTCTTCCTGGGGTTAAACCGACGGGTTTTTCTTGGATTTCTTGACTTCTTGACACCCTAGGGTTGTGTGGGGAGGTGTTTGATGGGTTTTGGTAGCTCAAACCGACTTGGAAAGGCTTGAAACCCGGTTTGACATTTTTTACCCGAGAAGGACCAAATCTGTCCAGATTTTGTTCAAGGCTGGTTCTATGGCTTAGAGGCTTCAAACTTAAAATCTAAGTTCAGAAATGGATAGAGGGGCTCGAAAACATGTGGGATATGAAGTTTGGTAAAGTTTGGATTCAAGCCGGGATGGATTCCGACTTAAGACTTTGCCCGGTTTTGCTTGGTTTTGCTTGCTGGAAATGGCTGAAGCTTGCTGCGGTTTGCTATGGAGTTTGAGAGCTTTTGAAGAGTGAGAAATGCTAGAGAGAGAGTGTTTTTAAGGTCTCTCCTTAAGTTAATGACATTTGGACAATATATAGAAAAGCTTAAATGCAAGATTAGTGAAGAAAGTGCAATTAGGGCCATGGATTAGTGGAATCCGAATTTCTTAAGGAAATATCAAGCTCAATCCTCATCCATTGCATTAATGGAGAAGAGATAAGAGCATTGATGGCTTGGATGGGAAGTTGGAGTGTTGAATTGAAACACTTAGATATTTTGCAAAAGGAAGACAAATGCAAGTTGTCTTCTTGGCTTGAAGAAGAAGATGACAAGAGACATGGAGGGCAATGGGCATGGGTGAGGCGGCAATGAGTTGGCCGTGGGTCCCACGGGTCGCGAGGTAAGTTCGGGCCAAAGTTCGGGTCTCGATTGGTCGCGCATTCGAAGTTCGTGGTTTGAATTGAACGTGGAATTGTCGATATACGCGAGAAAACGGAGTTAATGAGCCCGAGATTGACATTTTTCATGGAGAAATGTCCCGGATGTGTGCGAGGCTCGGAATCCGGTTTTGCTCATTGCAAGTGACCAGGGCGAAGTTGTCCGCTTCTGACAGCATATCTTGTGTCCGCATCTCACGTTGGTCATTTTGACATAAATTGTCAGACAACGTGAACAATTATCCCTTAAGCCGGTAATGCTAACGTGGGGCCGGAGACGTCCTAGGAGGTCGAAACTGGATTTCTCAGGATGATTTCTGAGTTGCTTGGGCACTCCGGAGATTACTGTAATCTCTGTTTGTCGAGATCAAACTTCCAAGGACTTGAAAAGTGTATCTGAGACCTCTAAAGCGCTGCTCGGGAGGTCTAGGTGAGTCGTGTGATTTAGTCCGACGATTCCACATTGAGCCTTGAGAAGGCTAGCATTGTGTAACGTAAGCATTCAGAGTTAAGTTTCCCCAAAGAGGACCTCCGGATATGGATTTCCACTAAAAGTGGTCATTTCCGCTCTTCGGAGGTTTTGCTGTTTGTTTTGCCCAATTGTGAATGTCTGCTAGAGTTTTCTGGGCAATGCGGTATGAACTTCGTTTGCCGTAATTCCATCAGACCCTTCTCCGGCTATGCTCTTCTGAAGAGGGGTATGCTTGTTTTGTCGTTCGGAAGTCATTTGAAGTGTCTGTGTGACTTCCAAAAGACAATCTGAAGCGTTGTTCATACTCTGTGTGTTGATGGGGCATGGCCGCGTCTGATATTTGGAATTAACTTTTCTCCAGGAAACCGGCATTTTTGGACTTCCACTGAAAAGTTGTCTGTATATAGAAATTGTTCTGTATAGAGCAGATGATTTGAAAAATGCCTTTGGGGACACTTTCATCTTTTTGGCACTGGTGTGGATTTTTGGAGTCCAATATTCACTATCTTCCGACGGCCGAGCGAACTATCGGAAAATAGTGTCGTCCGTGTAGTACACTGAAAACGCCGGTTTTGGACATTGTTGAGTTCTTTGGTCGCTCTGTTCCCCTTTGGTGACCCCTAGAGTCCTTCTGTCATGTCCATGGGCCATTTGCTCAATTTTGCCAACTTGAGGATGAATAGTGATTTCTTGCTCTGCCGAGCCGTTTTCTGTATTCTGCTCAAGTCGTGGCTTGGGTCATTGCTAATATCATTGTTTTGGAATGGTGAGCCAAAACGGGGTGCTGACAACAGCGATCTCCGGATCATCCAAGCAACTCAGAAAGCATTATGAGAAATCCAGCTTCGGACTCCTAGGACGTCTTCGGCTTCACATTTGCAATACCGGCTTATTGGTCAATTATTCAGTCTGATTGACAATGCAAGTCAAAATGACCAATTAGGAATGAGACACGAGATACGCATTCAGAAATGGCTAACTTTAATCTGATCACCTGAAATGAACAAAACTGGCTTTCGAGTCCAAAAACCAAACGAGCATTCTTTTGGGCAAAATGGATGATTTTGGGCTCGTTTGAACCATTTTTGTGCGCACATTGACAATTCGATGTTCGTTTGAGCCACAAGCCTCGAACACGCTATCAATCGAGACCCGAACTTCATCCCGACACTCCTCCAAGCCGTGTGGGATCCACGGCATCTTCCTCCCCCTTGCCAAGACAAAGCTAGCCACCATTGCCCACTTGCATTGAAAATATCCTAAGTCTTTCGCTTTTGCACTCTTCCATCAACATCCTTCCATTAATGCCTTCTCATCTTCTTCCATCAACCCACTTGCCATCTTATCTTCAATGTCAGCACCCCATTTTGGTCCACCAGCTCCGACAGAGGACTTCTGACCAAAGCTTGGGACACTATTCAAGATCGGAAAACTGAAGGCGAACGTGTGGGCACAGAGTCATGAATAAACAAGAGAAAAGCAGGGTCCACTAGGAGAGCACGAGAGGGCAATCGGAAGAGTAAACAGACGACGGACCTCGAAGCAACAGTAGCTGGCACTGTGGCACTATTCATCACCGAATCACCGAAGCATCGAAAGGTGCCCAATGTGGGACTCTAAAAATCTCTCCCGGTGCCAAAGTGACCAATGACACGTCCGGGCGCGTTTCGGAGGCATCCTGCTTAAGCCGGGGCACCCCCGAACACTCACAAGCGCCTTTTCTATCAGGGCTCCCAGGCGCCCGATACACGGACAAGTAAACGGCACCCGGGATCGGGCCTGCACGTACCCAGGGACCACCGGGATCATGGAACAAGTTTCAGATAACCTTTCGAAACTCGACTTGGTCTCCCGAGGGATGTTTCAGTGGTCACAAGCGCCTCTCGGTGAGTCTTCGGGGCATATTCATGGCAAACAGAGATCACAGCGATCCCCGAACACCTCAGGGCATTCGGTAAACATCGATAAAACCCGGATCACGAGTCCCTAGGTCACCTCCAGCTAATGGTCTTCGGTCGGGGACGGCAATCCAATGATCCCACGCAGGGCAAAGGGGTCACCGAGAAGAACACCACAATGCACAAAGGAGCAATTGGAGAGTGGGGACGGTTAACTCCACTCCGAATGCCCAAACGGGACAAAACCGACCCTCGAGGCGCCGAGTCGTCCGAACATTTGTTCACATGACATATGGCGATATTAGGCTCATTTAAATTCTCTTCATGCAAGCATTCCAAATTCATCGATTAATCGGACCTCGGAAGGCACACGTGTAACCAATCGAGCCTCGAGCTTTTCCCGGCTTTTCTCCTAATTGAATGGGACCCACAGCTTAGCCAAGCCAAGCCTCCAAGCCACGGCTCAAACCCACTGCCACGGCTCGAACCCAAGCCACGGCCCAACCACCCCAAGCCACGGCTAAATCCCCCAAGGCCGGCGGCTCCAACCCCACTCCTCCTCCCTCCACCACACAATTTGAAATATCTTCTGACACACTTACATCCATCACCTCCCATCACTTCTCCCTTGCTTCACCCACATTCTAAGTGACACAAACCCCACCCTAACCCTACTTCAAATTTCGGCAGCCCACTAAACCCCCCCCCCCCCCCCCCCCAAATCACACTTTGCCTCACTTAATCAAGCCATTAAGCTCCCCTTTATAAGCCCTTGCACTATTAAGCTTAATCACTTCTTCATTCCCACTTTCTCTCAAGCCAACATCACTCTAAAGTCCTCCCAAACCCCAGCCCTCTTCCTTGCTTCCGTCCCAACCATCTCAAGGCCGAAACCGGCCAAAACCAATGGAAAACCATCCGGTATTCCGATCACCACCCGACCCGACTTAAGCCAAACATCCCCAAACTTCCTAGCTTATATATTTCCCACCCCCTAAGTCCATTTCCGGGCTTGGATTTTCGGTTTGAAGCTTTCAATATCACATTCCAGCCACTAAAGCTATCGGGTCCCGAGACCGTCATCGGGCGCACCCGGACTTCTACAACGTGCCATTTCTTCCCATGACTTCTGCGAGTCGTGCCATCACGTTCGAAGGGTCCCTCACAACCCACACTCTCCCCCGTGAAGAGGTGGTCACGGTCCGAGGGCCTTTCAACCGTGCACAACCCCCGTTCCACTCTCTCCTTCTTATCGGGTCCCATTAATTTTTACCGAGTCTTCTCTCACTATTTTGGATTTGTCCAGGCCTTGGCACGTTCGGGACCATTCAAGAACGTCTAGGTCCGTCCCTTAGGAGTCTAAGGAACCCGACCTTGCACCGTGCCTTGGTCGGAATCGTCGTGCCGACTCTGTTTTCTTCAAGCTGCCATGGTTGCTGCCCCTCGGGTATCCACTGTCCATTGCGACCAGCCGGGTCACCCGACCCTCTCTCCACTTCCCCGACTCTTTTCCTCGTACACCGAGGCTAGGTAACATTTCTCTACGACTTAAAGGGGTCTAGGTCTCCGATTTCCGCTTGTTGCGAGGTGATAAGGTGTTAATACACATGTTGCACGTAAACTAGGGTCCTCATACGATTCCATGCACTACCATGCAATTTCATGCACGTCTACTCTCCGTATTATATCCGTATGACGTATAAATGCATGTATCATGATGTGAAACGGCTTGGATAGGGATAGGAGAGACCCCTTGGCCACGGTAGAGCCATGGGAGCCCACGGCCTAGTCCCAAGGGAGGGCCCGCGAGCCCCCTTGACTTACCCGAGGCTAAGACGGTCTCTTTTTCTCGAAACTAGTCGGTTCCCATGTTTTTGTCGTCGATTTCCGCGTGTGATATGTTAACATGACGGGAAAGAACTTAAGTCGGGATTGGAGAGGTCGCCTTGACCCGTGTAAGCCACGGAAACTCACGGTTATTCCCCATGGGTGGTGGCCGAGAGTTTCCTTGGACCACACGGGTCTAAGGAGCCCTCTTTTGCCTCGAAGTGAGTCGGTTCCCATATTTATTTTATTTTATTTTATTCCGTTGTTGTATAAGTCGATGTCGTTTTATTGATTTCTTTAAATACTTTGTTTGTGCGTGTTTGCATGCCCGTTTGCGTAATTACGTTCATGGCGGCATCGATTCGGTTAAAATGTGCGGTATTCTTGTGCTTGATGTATTATGCATGCAAGACACGATCGGAATCGACGCAGGAGACCCTCCGTAACCGAAGCCGGATCAAGGAGAGCTCTCGGCCCAACCCTCGGAAGAGTGGCCGAATGCTCTCTGACCCTTCTCGGGTTTAGGAAGGTCTCCTTCGTTGCTTCGGAGTCGTTCCTTGGAATTAATTGTATCCGTATTTTGCATTTTTACCGTTAGCCACGTGATAATTAAATGATAGGTGCGTTAGTTTCGGACAATCATCCATCAAGACCATAATCGCTACATGAAATGATGATCACCGAATAATCTCATGAATGGGAGGATTGGGACGTGTCATTCGGCTAATTAAATCACTTGGACTAAATAATTGGATAAATTGATCACTAATTCGTAAGCGCATCGATTGTTCACGGAATGGCGGAAATGCCCTTTTCCTTAAAAATCTCACAATTTCAAAGCACCGAGACGTGTAACACGAATATAATCGGCGTCTAGAGAGTACTCGCGTACTATGACTCGAGTCCGGGCCCAATTTGAGGTGGCTCGAGTCGAGACGCGCGAGTCCTTTTTAGACCTCTTCATGTCACGCGATCTTCAATTTATATGTGAACTACACATGTTTTGTTGATCAAGGGCATAATTGTCATTCTGCGCTTCACCGATATCCTAGGCACTAGGGAGTCGGAAACACCTCGATCTATGGACGGAAAAGGGCGACCCGTTCGGGTGCAAGTTTCATTCGCGCGGCCCATTCCGATCACTTTCGGTGTTTCTATCTCCCTATTGTAGAGTCGGTGATCAGTATTTCATTTCTGTCGCAAAACACGAAAAACCGGATTAATCATACATTTGGCTTAGTCAAACATTAGATAATGGACAGGTGGAATGTTAGGTTCCAATTTAGAGTCAAAATACGAGTTTGGCAAATTCGGTAAAACCGCAGTGACACCTCACTAAATAGAGTTCTAAAACAGATTCACACATGTAATTGGTCTAGAACCATATCCTCGCCCACTTCCTTGTTTGCCTAGGCTAGATACATTGTTCGTAATTAAACCCGGTTAATAACTGATTAAATCACGTACATTCTGCCTAATATACAACTTATCTGTATTTATCCATACTTGTCAGTTATTGTCTGTTTTTTCATCAGTTTATCAGTTTTCTTCTGTTTTCCATTTACTTTTGCTAATTTGTTGCAGTTCGAGTCCGAGCCTATAGGTTACGTGTTGCACGGGGCCTGTACGGACCCGAATGTGGACTCTCGTCGGGGCCCGCATTGCGCGCTTTTGGATCGCGCGGCTTGGGGTTTGTCCACCTTCCCGTGGGGACGCGTGACGGACACGCGTGAGAGAAGAAGTCGCCACTTATCATTTTACGACCCGAAGGTCGAGGGCGGATAAGTTACCCGGGGTCTAGGGGTATGGAACACCTAGTTTGTTGTTAAGGCATTGGTCTGTGCGGAACCGGAAAATCCGTGTTCGGGGGTTCATGTTACGTGCGGGCCTATATCCCGCACGCCCTTTCGGTACTCTGGTTTGCTAGGCTTGCATGTTTTATGATTTACCGCATGAATTAAGCTGCACTCGGCTCGCACGTTTTGACACCGAAGATTCGGTAAATGAAACGATGTCGGTTGAGAAGCCGAGAGAGAAGTAAACCCGTATGTCGGGGAGTTGGTTCACAATCTTGCGTTACCGTTCATCGAACCATGGAGGTTGAATCCCTGCATGAACCAGAACCGCGAGTTCTTGGATTTACTTGTATCTGGGCAAGCATTAGACCGATTCGATTAATTCGACTCTCGGACCGTTCGCTCACCGACTGGAATTCTTACAGAATAAATGTACAAAATAAAATCCTTACAATGCTCTCGAAAACAATAAATACAAATTACAAATGGCCGAATTCCAGTCGACTCGCGTTCGGTTACTATTTCACTCTAACTCACCGTGAGTTTAGGGAAAAAGACCTAAGAACTGAAATTCAATGGACGCTCTCACTGAATAGGGCGTTGGACCCTGTGAGTGTTGATTAGGGCGTTGAACCCTGTGCTCGATGATTAGGGTGTTGAACCCTAATATTATTCGGCCTATGGATCAAGCTCGACCCGTATGGCAAACAAGTGCGGAAAGATAACACGCAACATGTTAATAACAGACAAAGTGTTTGTTATTGTCGTGTTTACGTGAATTAACAGATTATTAACCCAGGGGTTTTTTGCAAGCAAATGCCATATGCTAAACAATCAAACATGTGCCAACGTTTTAGCATTCGGCTTTGTTTTGAGAACTTGACAAAGAGAGTCAAATCTCAGGTGTGTGGATTGCTTTTACAGTTGTTTTGTATTGTGACACTGAATTACCACTGAATTAACCAAACTCGTGTTTTGACTCTAGATTTGGAATCTAGAATTCCTCCTAACCATTATCTAGTGTTTGGTTAGGTCGAGTGAAAGGTTAATCAGCATTTCGCATGTTTTCTGACAGAGATAACCGTTCTAGTTACCCGAGTCTATGTTAGGATAACAGAAACTCATCAGTTAGATAAGAAAAGGCTATGCAGATGAACCTGCACCTGAACAGGTAGCCCATTCTTATCCCGTACTGTAGTGTTTCTGTCATGCTAACCCTAAGGGTGTCGCTGAATTGTGAAAAGACGATTTTGCCCTTTATTTGAAAAATTGTTTTCAGAAAAGGGGGAAACATCGCAGTGCGGGCCACCTCGGCCTGTAGCCGGTGTCGACCAATTCCCTGGATCATCCAGGGTTATGCAAGAACCCCGAAAAAGCCAAAGAACCGGTCGGTCTGCCCGGAAGTGATCTAGAAAGATCTTCTGCATCATGACCCGAGTTACCTGGAATTAGGTAAAAACTCAAGTTGAGACACAGAAGCCCTTTTCAGACGTCCATGCCACATCGGACCGCGCGTTTCGGGTTTTGAAATTGATAAGTTTGAAAAGGGCACCAACGTCATTTGACAACTCATCGACGCGAGTTATCAGTTAATGGCCAATTCGTGTAAACTTTATCAGTGTAAAGTGGGTTTAATCATGTGAGCGTCCCGATTAACCCGTTTGTGGAATTAATGCTTAAGGGTTGTGCCGAATGCATTAATTGTGAAAACGATTCACGACTCGACGACCAAGACGATTCCATAAGGATCGAGGATAATTTGGTCCAATGACCGAAACTACCCTCAAAACCGAATGGGCCCGAATGAGTCATCGATACCCGAATCCATGCATGGTTTGTTTTGAAAAGACATTTTCATGCGATATTGCGACGATAATGTAAATTGCAAATTACACGAAAGCCGAGAACGAACTCAAAACGGGAAGAGGAAGCCTCAAGCAACCCGTACGAGTTTAAGAGGCTCTCGGTTACTTCTCCTTGGAGATAGCCGAGAGGTCCCATGGTCCGAATGGGATTCCACGAGATTTCCCCGTCTTGTTTCGAATCATTTCTCGCATGCTTAAGCGATAAACATGATAAATGACACGATTAAACGAAAGTCGGTATTGCCATGACTTGACTAACGCATTCGAGCATGCAAACATGCACAAGCAAGTTATTTAAGGAATCGATAAAACAATACCGACTTCATGCACGTAAGAAAACACGAGAAAACTCGGGAATCAAGCTTGGATCGGGCTAAGAAGGCCGATCTTAACCTGAGGAAAGCAAGCCAAGCCTCGGTCACCTCTTCTTGAGGCAAACCCGAGAGCTCTTTTGCTTATTTCAGGTCGGGAAGGTCTTCCGCGGGTCGATCCAAACGTTTTCCGACATGCTAACATGTTATATGATGATGAACATGCATAATATAACAAGAAAGTATATAAAAATTAAGTCTTGCAAGTTAAACATGCATAAAAAGCCATATTACTCCATAGCCATGCAAATAATGTAAAGAGCCCTAACTCCTCTAAGTCAAGAGTGATTTACCTAGCCTCGGGATACGAGGAAAGAGTCGGGGAAGTGTTCGAGAGTCGGGTGACTCGGTTGAACGCTTGGAAGGATGCTCGGGTGCAAAGGATGCACGTTCGGGGAGCTAGGTGCACGGGGAATGCGGCTGGAATGCACGGGAGGCGCGTGGCGTGTGTGGGGCGCGGGCAGGCGCGCGGGCGTGCAGGCGTGCGCGGGGCGCGGGCGTGCGCGGGCGTGCGCGCGGGCGTGCGCGGGCGTGCGCGCGGCTGGCGCTGGCGGGTCACTATTCACCCGAGAGTAGCGATTTCACCCGAAATGCACTATTTGACCTGAAACAATAATTTAAAGACTTCAAATGGAAAAACCAATTTCACCAATGAACTCCATGGGTCCAAAATGAGTGGGATATGAAGTTCGAGAAATTTTGAGCTTAAGTCGGGATGATGAACATCGGCTTCCGACTTAAGAACTCAAGGCTCTCTTTTGATCTTTTCGGTTTTCTTTTCTCTTCCTTCTAAGTGCTGAAGTTTTTTTGGTCCTTGAGTGTTCTTGGCTATGGAGTTTGAGAGGATTTCTTGAAAGAGAAAGGTTGGAGAGAGTGTGTAAGAGGAGAAGTGATTATCCTAATCACTTTTGGGCCATTTATAGGCAAAGCTAATGACACAATTAGCAAAAGCAAGTGCTCTTAACCCCCATGCTTAGAAAATATCAAGCCTCATCCTCTTCCATTGCATTAATGAAGAAGAGATAAGACATTGATGAGCATTGATGAGCATTGATGGAGGCTTGAGTGTTGTCTTCAAACTCTTGGATATTTTCAAGCAAGAGTGCAAGTTGGCTTCTTGCATTGAAGAAGAAGAAGAAGAAGCTTCTAGAGTAAAGGGTGACTCATCTTGAATAGCCCGTGGGTCCCACGACCGAAGAGGAGAAACCGGGAAAAAGCTCGGGTCTCGATTGATCGCGCATTCGAAGTTCGTGGTTTGAATTGAACGTCGAATTGTCAATATACGTGAGGAAATGGATTTAATGAGTCCGAGATTGGCATTTTCCGTGAGAAATTGCCAAATGTCTGTATGAGGCTTGGAAGCCGGTTTTGCTCCTTTTATGCATTCAGAGCGAGGTTACCCACTTCTAACAGCATATCTTGTATCTGCATCCCACGTCGGTCATTTTGACATAAATTGTCAAATTACGTGGGTCCTTGTCCCTTAAGCCGGTAAATACAAATATGGAGCCGGAGATGTCCTAGGAGGCCGAAAGTGGATTTCTCAGATTGCTTTCTGAGTTTCTTGGGCGATCCGGAGATTACTGCGATCTCTGTTTGCTGAGATTGGGCCTCTAAGGATATGAAAAGTGCATCTGAGACCCTTAAAGCACTGCTCGAGGGGTCTAGATGAGTTGTGTGATTCATTCCGACAATTCCACATTGAGCCTTGAGAAGGCTAGCATTGTGTAAGGTAAGCATCCGGCGTCAAGTTTCCCCAAAGAGGACCTCCGGATATGGATTTTCACTGAAAATGGCCTTTTGTGCCCCTCGGAGGTTACTCGGGAAACCGTGAAGGGTTTTGCTGTCTATTTTGCCCAATTGCGAATGTCCGCTGGAGTTTTCAGGGCAATGTAGTGTGAACTTCGTTTGCCGTAATTCCATCAGACCAGTCTCCGGTTACGCTCTTCCGAAGAAGGGTATGCCCGTTTTGTCGTTCAGAAGTCATTCAGAGTGTCTGTATGGCTTCTAAAAGACAATATGAAGCATTGCTCGTGCTCTGTATGATTGAGGGGCATGGCCGCATCTGATATTTGGAATTAACTTTTCTTCGAGAAACCGGCATTTTTGGACTTCCACATAAAAGTTGTCTGTATACAGAAAGTTGTTCTGTATAGAGCAGATGATTTGCAAAATGCCTTTGGGGACACTTTTCATCTGTTTGGCATTGGAGTGGATTTTTGGAGTCCAATATTGGCTATCTTCCGATGATCGAGCGAACTATCGGAAAATAGAACTGTCCGTGTGATATACTGAAAATACCAGTTTTAGATATTGCTGAGCTCTCTAGTCACTCTATTACCCTTTGGTGACCCCTGGAGTCCTTCTGTCATATGCATGTGTCATTTGCCCGATTTTGTCGACTTGAGGATGAATAGTGATTTTCTGCTCTGTTAAGTCGTTTTTCTATATTCTGCTCAGGCTGTGGCTTGGATCATTGCTGATATCATCGTTTGGGAAAGGTGAGCCAAAATGGGGTGCTGACAGGGCCCAACGCCCCAAATCACCGAACACGAGGTCCAACGCCTCCTAACTCACTGAGCGCGTGCAACTCGAGTGCGTAATGGGATCTAGCCTCGAGTCACCATCACACTCCAAATGTGTCCTATGTGGAAGGCAATTTGGATTGGATGTGTGAAACGTGCTTAGATATCACCCGGGAGCTCGATAGGTCCAACGGTCATAGTGGGAACTAATCGAATCGACGGTTTTGCAAACCGTCGATTCGATTGGACCCGACCCCCGGCTCTTCGAGCCCGCGTTGCCTTAATTATTTATCGGTTATTAAAAATACACGGAGAGCCGGAGTGGAATATTGGCCCAATGCAAACCGATCGGGATCCATTTACTTATTCAGTTGTATTCTGTAATTATTCGAGTGTACATTGTGAGGATCTTATTTGTACATCTATTCATTCATTTGTAAGGATCCCCGAATGGCAAGCGAGAGGTCCGAGTGTTGTACCGGTTAAGTTGGATTAATGCCTAGAGACGAGTAAGCCCGAATACTCGCGGTGTCGGTTCACGCAGGGAGTCAACCGTCGTGGTCTGACGAACTGTAAATGCAAGGATAGTGAACCGGTTCCTCGACGCACTAGCCTACTCATCTTTTGGGTTCTTGGCCCAACTTGATCAATTCATTGACTTTACGGTGTCAAAACGGGCGAGTCAAGTGCAACCCTAAATCACGTGGTAAATAAACAAAACGGCAAGTCTAGCAAACTAGAGTACCGAAAGGGCGTGCGGGATATAGGCCCGCACGTAATAGAACCCCCGAATTCGGAATTTCCAGTTCCATGTGACCGTTGCCTTAGCATTTAAGTGTACCTCATACCCCTAGACCCGGGCGGCTCAACGGCCCTCGACCTACGGGTCGTAAACAGTAAGTGGCGATTTCTTCTCACGCGTGTCCGTCGCGCGCCCCCGGGAAGGTGGACACTCCTGAGCCGCGTTGCATAGGCTTCGCACATGCGTGCCTCGACGAGATTAAAATTCGGGTGCGCACAGCTTGGCGACTCCACTGGGGACATCTAGAGGGCTCGGGCTCAATCCCGTTTGCTTGCTTGCTTGTGTTATTTACTGCTTTATGTCGTTTACCGCTTATCTATTTACGCACATTTATTTCACGCATGCATTGCATATCATGCTAGCTTTAGGTGCCTTGTCCGAAATCCCACGGGCGCCAAAATAGGAAGCTAGGTTAGTCAGAGGTTCCGAGTAAGGGAACGGATCGAGTCAGCTATGCCACCGAACCGGCCCCCAAAGATCCTCGCTCGATTTCAAGGAATTCACACCCTTGAGTCGAGAGCCCCCATCCATAGATAGCACGGTCCCTGTAGCACCGAACCATGCATCGTGCTATGCCTCCATGCAAGCCTTCAACCCGACTCCGACAACAGTCCATCGAGTCGGCCTGCAAGCCACTTGAGTCTTTTCCATTTCAAGAGCGATGTACATGTAATTTCTATTAAGTCGTGGGCATTTACTCTCTTCGCACACATGCATCATGCAGTTTTCAAAAATTAGGATGTCATTCATGTTGACGAGTCCTAAGCAGATTTTCCTGTCGTCTTGGTAAGGGACACCTTGCTCGGCCTTCTGCCCGCGCCTTCGACAAAGTCCGCCAACACAAGAGGACCTCACCGACCCGCCACAGAATGCGAATGGTGTATATTCCGGGACAACATGATCGACCTCATCAACACTAGGTTTGATCACCGAGAGGTCGCTGAGAGATGAGGAACTCGCCGGCCAACTATAACCTTAGGGGAATCAAACCCGTGCCCAGCTACAAAGACGCGGTCAGGAGCTCGCTTGAGCCAATGCCGCCCTAGAGAGGTCTAGGAAGAGGGCTTGTGGAGGCCCACACATGCACTCGAGGATAGATGTCTCTGCAAGGCCCTCGCCTAGAACCGGTGCTTTCCGAGGCTACGCTCGCCCAAACTCCGAGTGTGGTGGAAGATCAGCTTAGGACTTTATTTTACACGATTTACATTGCATTTTAAACCTTTCGAGTCAATGTAAATGACAACATTAGCTTTTGAAAATACACGCATCGTATGCATCCTATTCATTTACTGTTTAGCATAACAACTAACATCCCACCATACAAGTGAGTGAGGACCTCTTTCGCAGGTAGACTGACCGTGACCTTCATCCTCTCTCCACGGCAAGGCGAGCCATGGCCCGAGGACCGATCCACCTTCCTAAGCAAAGCTAGCTTCTCACTAATCCCGCGCAGCCAAGCGCCATCGCGTGACCGAGCACACGTCTTTTTGTGCAACCGAGCACTCCCTCCAGTATAATCGAGTGCGTCCTTCTGCGTCGTGCAAGCATGCCTCCACCTCTACCATGCACATACCCACGGCGCACTTTCTGCATGTCCCTCAACGTGCTCGCACGATGCCTACTAGGCCAGTTCGCTCCCTTACGCACTTGCATTCAAATTACGAACAGTCCTTGTTTCTTCATTGCTCTTCCTCTTCCCCCTGCAGGAAATAACCGACAAAAGGGCAACTTAAACTCCAAACGATCATAACTAGGGCAACAAACATCTCCCTTTCGGCTTCCTCTGATTTCGACACCCAGTCCCGACCCTCCCTCCACAAAGACTGCATGCAACTGTTTCAACAAGGAGGACAGGGACAGCTCACCCACTGTGAAAGTCATCTACATGGTTACACCTTAGACCGAAAGATGGTCCCAACCCGCCCTCCATTGTGGCTACTGATCAGTCACCGTAGCAACACATACTCTTCCTTAAACTCCATTTCGCTTTCATTTAAATGCATTCTCAACTGGACTCCCGACTAGAACGAACCACTCAAGTGAGCATTAGAACAATCCCAAAGATCCCCTATTAGTTCTTTCGGGCCTGTTCGACTCGCCTGTCCTCATGGGACCCGGCTCCCCGAACCTTCCCTAGGACGGCTGCGCATACCAATCCGCAATCGAGGAAAGTACACCTATGCGTGCCCCGACAAGATTAAAATTCGAGTGCGCACAGCTTGGCGACTCCACTGGGGACATCTAGAGGGTTCGGGCTTGATTCCGTTTGCTTGCTTGCATGTTTATTTATTGCCTTCTGTACATTTATTTTAAGCACATTTATTTCGCGCACATTTATCTTACGCATTTGCATCACATCATTCTAGCGGGTTCTTAGGTACCTTGTCCGAAATCCCACGGGCACCAAAATAGGAAGCTAGGTTAGTCAGAAGTTCCGAGTAAGGGAACGGATCGAGTCGGCTATGCCACCGAACCAGCCCCCAAAGATCCTCGCTCGATTTCAAGGAATTCACACCCTTGTATCAGGAGCCCCCATCCCTAGTTAGCGGTTCTCCCAGTAGCACCGGAAACCATGCATACATAGGGACCGTCATGCTGGACCAATCTTTGCCTCCATGCCGCCAACCGACCCCAAAGTCAAGTCGTTGAGTCGGCCTGTAGTTTTTTTTTTTAGGATGGGCTTTTTTGTTGTTTTCTTGAAGAAGGAGTGATGTATACCGTAAAGAACACGGTTATAGTTTATCTTTCCGCACTGCATGCATAATTTCCGAAAACGACTTAGGACATTACATTGGTTTGATTCTTAAAACGTTGAGTCGACATCTCCTCCATTTAGGTAAGGATGGACCGCCCGGCTCCCAGCCTCAGGCTCGAAGCAATCACACCACCCAGGCAAGAAATCATGCGCATTTGGAGGACATTCCGCTCGGTGGATCGCACCTTCATTCAAGACATCATCGGAGACGTGGTTATGCTCACTAAAACTCCGGTGGATTGGATCTTCTTAAGGACCGCCGCTGAATTCTGGGACTCCCAACATGCAGTGTTCAACTTTCAGGGAACAGAATTGGCATCCACAATTGAGGAGCATACGGCGCTCATCCAGAGGCCCACGCCCACGACCCAAGGCATCTTTGTGCCCAACCCGTTCGTGGTAATTCGAAGCCAACTCTCCACCCTCCTCGACATTCCTGTCCAAGAAGTCCACCAAGAGCTTCATCAAGGATGGGATCACGGCGTCAGGATCGTGTGGCTTTCAAATTGGACGCTTCTCCATGCATTGACACCTTCGACGGCATCCTACCAGCGCGACGCGTGTCACGGGTTCCTACTTTTGATCTTCGGCACCCTCCTGTTGCCATACGCGCCAAACCTCATTGACGGGGCTATAGCCCAAGTCGTCCTCCAAGCGGTGGGAGGCCATAGTTATGTGGAGGCTTTACAAGCCGAGACCGTTCGGTCTCTAGACTATGTTAGAGAGGTTCGACGCGGCAGGATGAAAGGATCCCCGCACCTTCTGCAAGTTTGGCTCCTCGCACATATTCACCCCTTCTGCTCATCACATCCTTTCTCCTACATTGCGGACGAGCGTTCGCTGATTGAGCGTCTAGTGCCGGTCTTTCCACCTCCTGAGCGCAGTTTCTCGGAATGGAGGCACTTTTGGCGCGAGTTGACACCCGCGTGATTCCTATGGGTCGCTCGTTGGAATCCCGACGGCCCCATGATCAAAGGGTGTCCCGGAATAGTGGGAGTCCCTCTTCTCAGCCACTTGGGAAGTACGCTCATATTCCCCGGCCGGGTAATCAGACAACTCGGCGGCCTACAGGACATTCCCGTCGAGGCAAACCACCTACCCTACCGCATCCAATGGGCCGACTCCACATCCACGGCCTCCGCAAGATTCCTGCAGATCCGAGAGATTCACCGTCAATGGGACACTAGCACCATACAACGTCTTTACTTCCCCAAGCATCCCACCGACAAAGAGCGAGCACTTTCCGCCACATCAGCATACGTGGCCCAGTTTTATTCACAAGGGCCGACATCGCCTCAGCGGTCCCAGACCACCCCGATTCCCCGAGCCACACCAACATCCGTCCCCGAAGCCGAGAGCTCCACCCATGCGGCCATGCGCGCAGAGCTACAATCCATCAGGGAGGAACGAGATAGACTCCGTTGCGAGCTTGTTGACTCTCGTGCGGAAGTCACGAACTACAGGGAGCTTCAGACGGAGTTGGCTCGAGCACGCGCTCGAATCGCAACCTTAGATCGGGAGATGGCCCGCCTGAGCGCTACGTTAGACCGAGTGCGGGCAAGGGCGTGCGGGGCCCCCCATCCCTAGGATTAGCGGACACACTCATTTTGCCCTCGCTCGGACCTACGCTGCTCTCAGCCGGCCACCGAGCGCAAAGGGATGTCGGCTTACATTTATGTTCCTTTTTTTCTTCCGTGTGCTATACTTTATAAAACTATGGAACTCGAATCAAACCAATGTAATGACATTAGCTTTTTGAAACTCATGCATCTCATACATCTTGTCCTTTCATTTATTCCGCACTTATCCTTTCAAAGTGTCGACATCACGCTTACACACTTTTGGAATTTAGGTGATCACAACTGGCGTTACACCGATATCCAACTCGTCAACGTGTCAGTATGGTGGAAGAAGACCGCGTCGATATCTCCGAGGAAGTCAATCCATCGGCCCCGGCACATTCTCAACCGCCCCCAACGCATGCTCCACCACCTCCGACTCCCGCGGGCGTACCTCCGGTGTATTCGGGCGCCCCTTCGACCCACCTCCTGCCCCCAACGTCTTCAGGGGCGCCTCTTCCGCGAGTCTCACTAACGTCGTCCGCCTCCGACGACTACGCCCGCATCGCAGCACTTGAGGGCACAGTTAACCAATTAGCTGCAAGCATGACCACCAACATGGCGGAATTTTTCGCCCTACTCAGAGGACCGAACCGCGCATCCTCAAGCTCTACACCACCTTCGGGACAAGGACCAACGGCTGACCCGACATCTTGGATTTCGCCAACCCAAGTTCCGGAAAACACTGATGCTCCTGCACCGCCAACGACGCACACGACCGCGGCCCACCCATTTACCATCCCTTTTCCACCACTACCGGCCCCCGCAGCCGTCCCTCTTCCACCGGCGGCGTTCCTCACTTCGGATTAGGTCCTATCCGCGCCGCCACCTGTTTCCATGCCGGCCCCAGCTACAGTCTATACCGTCCCTCCGCCGATGGCTTTTCCGGCGCCAAGCGCACCTGCTCCGACTCACCCTCAAGCCACAGAGCTTCCCTCCTACCCGCCTCTACAACCTCACACCAACTTCCCCTACCAAGCACCGCCGCCCATAAACACTACTTTCCTCGAACCAGGCACGCCGACTCACGCGGCCTAATTCGCCTCACCGACTCACTTTTTCACCGAGGCTGACACCGAGCAGGAGCGAAGGCTCAAGAGGATGGAAGAAACAATACGGGCCCTACAGGCAAGTGAGGCTCGACCGGACGCACGCTACGACGACTGTAGTCTATTCCCGGGCATGCGGTTACCATCGAAGGTCAAGATCCCGGAGTTCAGGACCTACGAAGGCACAATAGATCCGCGGCACCATCTCCGCCATTACCAGGGGAAGATGCTAAAGTATTGGGACCACGAGGAATTCGTTATCCATTCATTTCAAGACAGCCTGTCGGGATCCGCTCTCGATTGGTTCATGTCACTGAAGGCCGAGGATATTCCGACGTGGGCGGACCTCTCCCGGAAGTTCATCGACCAGTACCAATACTGTGCGGAAATGCCTCCGACCCTCTTAGAATTAAGCATGAAGGGGATGGCGCAAGGCCAAAGATTCGAGGAATACGCCACCAAATGGCGTGCCCAAGCGGCAAAACACATCCCTCCAATCAGCGAAGTACAACAGATCCAGCTGTTCTACTCCATGCTGAGAGGAGTATATTATTCGCATTTATTGGCCCACACTTCTTCATTTTCCAACCTCATCGAGGCCGGGAAAAAGCTCGACTTGGGAATCAAGCTCGGCAGGATGGAAGGCCCCACCAGTAAAGGAGAAGAATCCTCAAAGAAGGCCCCTGCGACGATAATGCCCTCTAGCGGAAGAAGAGGGAAGGAGGTAGCAGTCAACGCCGTCAACCCCGCACATCAGGCGCCCCAATAGTACTCAATGAATTTCACGTCTGCACCCCCCGTGGTCCCCTCCTATGCTCCGTATGTGCCTCAATATCGGCCTTAACCCCCTACCCAACCGATCTACTACTCTGCACTGCCGCCTTCACCCCCGTCTACGGTACCGTCGCCCGTTGTCCACCACTACGCCTCTACTCCACTCTAAGCCCCTCAATACCAACCCCCGGCTCCGAGAGTCTCTCAACCAACGCAACGAGTCCCACCCCCGCAAGGCCAACAGGGCAATGCAGCGCAACCACGACCATGTAGACAATACCCGTCCCTGCCAGTTCCACTTGCTCACATTTATCGGCAACTCCGGGCGAGCGACAAGATCGGGACAATAGCGCCTGGTCCGAACTTCGACCCAACCATCCAAGATCAAAGCAAACAGTGCGAGTACCATCGGGGGGCACCAGGGCACACCCTAGATACTTGTTGGAGATTAAGGGAGAGGATCCAGGAGATGATTGATGCAAAGGAGCTCTCGTTCAATGCGGTAAGACCTCCGAATGTACAAGCTAATCCCCTCCCCAATCATGGACCGGCCCAAGGGCCCTCCATCAACATGATCAGCATATGCGCATTAGGAGAGGACGAAAGCGAACAAGGCGGTCCCTCCCCCTTCGTGATTGAGTACATCCCCGCAGAAGCTGCAGTTGGGTTCACCGGGATTGACGCACCTCCTGCCCCGTTCGTCATAGATATTCCCGCCCAAGAACCATACTCGGACGACAAGGTCCCCTGGACCTATGAGGGAGGTGTCGGAAGCCTCGAGCAACAATTCGGCGTCATGGGCATAACACGCTCGGGATGGGTATATGAGAATCCAGCAGCCACAGACAAAGGGAAGGCACCCACCGCGGAAACCGAGGCGATACCCGGAGTCCCACCTACTCCACCCAAGAAGGTGACCGAAGAAGAAACTCAAGCCTTCATGAAAAGCATCAAGGCAAGTGAGTATAAGGTAGTGGAACAGATGGCCAAATCTCCGGCCTATATATCGTTGCTCGCCCTCCTCCTCAACTCTGAACCACATAGGGAAGCCCTCTTGCGGGTCCTAACGGCTGCACAAGTTCCCAAGGGGACGTCTCCGGATCGGATAGAGGAAACCATCAACTCCATCTTCTCCAATACTATCTCGTTTTCGGACAACGACCTCCCCTCTGAAGGATGCGCACATTCCCGGGCATTGCACATTGTCTGCAAATGCAACAACCATATCGTTGGTCGAGTCATGATTGACAACGACCCCGCGCTCAACGTATGCCCGGTGAGTACTCTGAAGCAGATGAACGCAGATCTTAATCGCGTCCGCTCGAGCAAGACAGCGGTCCGAGCCTTCGACGGCTCACGGAGGGAGGTGAACGGGGAAATCGACCTCCTCATAGATGTCGGCCCGTGCTCTTTCAGCGTCACATTCCAAGTGCTGGATATCCCGAACGCCTTCAGCATACTACTCAGAAGGCCTTGGATCCACTCGGCCGGTGCCATTCCCTCCTCTCACATCAAAAGCTGAAATTCATCGTCGAAGAGAGGATTATCACGGTCAAAGGGGAGGAAGACTACGCCATCTATAAAGAGACGACGGTCCCTTACATCAGCGTCGGAAACAACGAAAATCTGCCCTTCCACTCCTTCGAGACCATCTCCGTCATTCGGGATTACGGAGAGGCCGAACCATCCCGTGCCGACCGCATGATAGGGAAAGTTCTCTTGCGCCACAACTACATCCCCGGCACTGGCCTTGGGGCGCGTGGGCAAGGGATCAACCGCCCTATTGAAGTTGAAGAGTATAAGCATAGGAGGGGACTCGGCTTTCGCCCTTCCTGCCATGAAATCATTGAAGCCTGCAGGGGCAACCACCTCCACCGCCTCGCCATGCACCATGGGAGGCTCAACAGGGGCATGCAAGTTCCCCCGCTGTCTCACTTCTTTCCCGGACCTTCACTCATCATCGGGAGCACCCTTGACGGCCCTTCCTCGGACTTCGATGACACGCCTGACGCTTAGTCAACCGTGTATGCCGTCACCGAGGAGATTCCTTTAGGGGTTCACATCCGCCCGACGCAGGAAAATGAGGAGTTTAACAACTGGACCTCAGTCCCGCGCTATTCGGCTGCGATCGCCGATGTGTAAGATTTATCTATGTAGAAGATGTTTCCTGCGTGTTGGCGTAGCCATAGGCCGCACGATGGAAGAGGGATCTCTGTTATGGTTTCACGATTCATACTATCAATGAAATCCCTACATGCATTTTTTGAATTCCTACGTGTTTTATCTTCTTTCCCTATCCTCTCGTTCACAGCGTTCTAAATTTTCTAAAACAATCCTTTCAATTTTCTAGGCTCCACTCGAATCCAAATCATCGACACGTCGATTCGAACCCATCCGAAGAGTGTCTCGGAGAGCCCGAACCCATATACTTCGGGGAAGGGCTCGACGAAGACAGTCAAGTGCCCGAGATAGAAGAGAGTTTGCGCCACCTCAAGGATCGCCAGCTCACCTCACTCGAGCCAACGGAAGAGATTAATGTGGGCACCAAAGATGAGCCCCGTACCTTAAAGATTGGCATGGGCCTCGACCCAACGCAACAAGCCCGAATGATCGATTTCCTGACAAGGTACCAAGAAGTTTTCGTCTGGTCCTACGCCGACATGCCCGGTCTAGATCCATCGATAGTCAAGCACTTCCTCCCACTTGACGCATAAAAGTTCCCACCCAAGCGACAGCAGTTACGACGGCAACGAGCAAGCCTCCTCTTCCCCATCAAAGAGGAGGTTGTCAAGCAAATCAACGCGGGCTTCCTCGAAATTTGTAACTATTCTGAATGGGTGGCAAATATTGTACCGGTAGAGAAGAAAGACAGAAGGGTCCGAGTTTGCATCAACTACCGAGGCCTCAACAAAGCCAATCCCAAAGAAAACTTTCCATTACCTCACATTGACGTTTTGGTCGAGAACACCGCGCGCCATACTCAATTCTCCTTTATGGACGGCTTCTCCGGATATAACCAAATATGGATGGCCGAGGAAGACAAGATCAAGACGACATTCACGACAATGTGGGGAACCTTCTGTTATCGAGTCATGCCTTTCGGCCTCAAGAACGCCGGGGCAACCTATCAGAGGGCCATGGTCACGTTATTCCACGACATGATGCATAAGGAAATAGAGGTCTACGTCGATGACATGATCGCCAAGTCAAGAGAAGGGGAAGATCACCTTGTCAACTTAGAGCGCCTTTTCGACCACCTAAAAAAATACAGGCTTCGGCTCAATCCAACGAAATGCACGTTCGGCGCCAGGTCGGGGAAGTTGTTGGGGCTTGTGGTCAGTGAATGCGGCATCGAAGTTGATCCGGATAAAGTCAAAGCCATCAGAGAGCTCCCTCCACCATCGTTGGTCCGTGAAGTACGAGGCTTCTTAGGGCGATTGAACTACATCGCACGATTCATCGCAAACCTGACAGATAAATGCCAACCACTCTTTCGCTTGCTCCGTAAGAACGCAGCGATCAAATGGAACGAAGAATGTCAGAAAGCCTACGACACCATCAAAGCATATCTAGTTCAACCGTCTGTATTGGTTTCGCCTACACCAGGTCGCCCCCTCATACTTTACCTAACGGTACGCCGACAATCATTGGGGTGCATGTTAGGGCAGGAGGAGGAATCCACACACACGGAGCATGCAATCTACTATTTGAGCTAAACGTTCACCGACGGAGAGTCCAATTACCCGGAAATCGAGAAGATGTGTTGTGCATTGGTGTGGGTGATGCAGAGACTCCGACAATACACTCTTTATCACACGATTCGCTTGCTGTCAAAGACGGATCCCCTGAAGTATTTGCATGATAGCCCATCCTCCATGCAGAACATCGCCAAGTGGCGTTGTCAATTAACAGAATACGACATTGAGTACGTGTCCCATACCTCGGTTAAAGGGCAGGCGATCGCAGATCATCTAGCAGAATTCCCAATTGAGGACAGTACGCCAATCAATCCCGACTTCCCGGATGAGGGGATTCTTCAAGTAGATAATGAGGAGAAGAAGCTGGAATGGAAGATGTATTTTGACGGTGCCGTCAACTCCACGGGGTCCGGCATCGGCGCAGTGTTAATATCCCCGGACGAACGCTATTACCCGGTGGTGGCAAAAATCGACTTCCCGTGCACCAATAACGTGGCCGAATACGAGGCATGCATCCTCGGCCTACAAGTGGCAATCGACTTCAAGGTAAAAGAGCTGGAAGTATTCGGCGACTCTATGTTCACAATCTTCCAAACATTGGGGCAGTGGAAGACAGAAGATGCGAAGTTAGTGCCATACCACGAGTACCTCGAGAGGTTAACGGAGAACTTTGAAGACATCTCGTTCACCTATACCCCACACATGAAAAATCAGTTCGCAGATGCGCTTGCAACGCTTGCCTCCATGGTGAGCATCACGAGGGAAAACCTTATCGAGCCCCTCGAGATTGAGATAGCCAAAGGACCGGCACACTGCAACGCAATCGAAGCGTTCGAGGCAAAGCCATGGTACAAAGACATTAAGAACTTCTTACGAACCGGCCAATACCCTCCATTCGCCGATCGCCGCGATCAAAAGACGCTCAGACGCCTCTCGATACACTATTTTCTGAGCAGCGAGATACTTTGCCGCCGTTCCTTTGACTCCACGCTCCTCCGGTGCATCGATGAACACGAATCATGACGTCTCATGGAGGAAATGCACGAGGGAAATTGTGGACCCCATATGAATGGTCTCATGCTCTCCAAGAAGATTATGCGCTTAGGCTACTATTGGTCCACCATGGAGACTGATTGTGTGAAGCATGTCAGGCATTGCCACCGATGTCAGGTTTACGCCGATCAGATCAAAGCACCACCCAATGAGCTACGCCCCATGACGGCACCATGGCCTTTTTCAAAGCGGGGAATGGATGTGATTGGCCCGATCAACCCCAAAGTGCCTAACGGACATATGTTTATCTTGGTGGCCATTGATTACTTCACTAAATGGATCGAGGCTATCACTCTCGCGTCGGTCACAGCAAAAGCCGTGGCCCGTTTTCTCAGACGCGATGTCATTGCCCGGTATGGGGTCCCGGCGACGATCATCACGGATAACGCCAAGAACTTGAACAACAAAGTCATTGACGAGCTCTGTGCCCAATTCAAGATTCAGCATCGCAATTCCACTCCATACCATCCACAAATGAACGGTGCGGTGGAAGCTGCGAACAAGAACATCAAGAAGATCATTGAGAAAATGACAGTGAATTACAAGGACTGGCACGAAATGCTCCCTTACGCTCTCTTGGCATACCGAACGTCAATCCGGATCTCCACGGGGGCAACTCCATACTCCTTGGTTTGCGGCATGGAAGCAGTCCTCCCGATTGAGGTTGAAATCCCTTCCATGAGGATCCTTGCCGAAACCGAACTTGAAGAAGCAGAATGGGCAAAACAGCGTTACGAACAGTTAAACTTCATTGATGAAAAGAGACTGAAAGTGCTATGCCATGGACAGTGCTACCAGCAAAGAATGGCTTGAGCATTCAACGCAAGAGTTCGTCACCGCGAATTCAACCCCGGTGACCTCGTTTTGAGGAAAGTCCTACACGTCACGCCGGACTCCCGGGGAAAGTTCTCGTACAAATACGACGGACCCTTTGTTGTCAAGGAGACCTTCTCCGGGGGAGCCGTCATTTTAAGCAACATGGACGGGACTAAAAATGCGCTCCCGGTCAACGCTGATGCCATCAAGAAATATTATCCATGATCACCCATGTTTGTATCTCAATTGCCGGACCTCGTGTCCGTTTCTTTTATAACATCTTTTTCATTCATCCATGTGTATACAGACTCCCGTCATTCTCTTCACCACGCAACCTTCCTGAGAGAAAAGAAGAATAATTTTCCCGCTAGGTCGAAAACCTCCCCGAGGCGGCCTAGGCAAAAGTTAAGGAACGAGGGGCACGGCTTAAAATCCCGCAAAGGGGAGTCGTGGCAAAAGGAGAGCATAAATCATTTCCTCGCTAGGTCTAAGACCCTCAAAGGGAGGCCTAGGCAAAAGTTAGAGGACTTGAGAGGTGCGATCTCACCCAAAACACGGGTGATCGTAGCAAAAGGTGAGCGTTCATGTGAGAAAAATCAAATAAAATACCCCGCTAGGTCATCACGCATCTCGCGGCCTAGGCAAAAGTTAGGGGACAATGTCGGCTTGACCGCAAAAGAAAGGCAACACTTCTCCGTGAAGCTACATCGAGTAGTGGTTTGGCATCCTCCGACGTAAGCAAACTCTCTTCGGCTCTCCAGACTCAAGACTCGCCTCGAAATGGGGTCGAATCAACGTATCCTTGATTTGGAGGATCCCATAAGATCTCTCCTTTTACCTTTATGCACATATTCCACGGGTTACCCGTTCCAGAAAAAGCCATTCTCCGATAGGGACACGACCGCCCTCCAACGGTCACCAATAGCAAATCCTCGATACATCTTTACATAGATTCTTCTTACGCATCATAGTCTCGTCTACTGAGCGCGACTGACATCCTTTGTAGGTTTCCTTTTCTCCGCGCGCAAGTGCAGTCGGGAACCCTGAGAGGCATCTTCTCCCCGACGAACGCGCGATTGGCTCATGTAACAGGTCGCGACCTCAAGCCGAGTGGAGTGCCCAACGATAAGGGGGAAAGCCATTCGACTCCGGCTCAAAACACGACAAGTAGCACCCGGCGTTGCACAAGCATGACTTCGGCTCCGAACCGAACAATTCGCCTCTGCCGGCACCTCTGAGATGCCGCCTGGCATCATTCCCCACCTCTACCTTCCCTACACTTTAGTGATTTACTGCTTTCTACGGGCTTCGGCCTAGTGATTTTCTGCTTTCTACGGGCTTCGACCTAGTGATTTACTGCTTCCCACGGGCCTCAGCCCTACACATACTGTCATGCGGGCTTAGGCCCTTCATCTACATTTCATAATTTTCGCTTCTCAACCATATGGTTACCCTATGACAGGTTCGAACACTTTTGCACATCCTCCCTAAGTATCCAACGCGGAGGGGCGAGCTACTACAGAGAATGACAACAAGGCGATCGCCGGGACCAAAAAGGGATGCTTCTCATGATCTTTGGTTGCCTCCTCTAATCGAGCACGCAACCAAAGAGGGGCAAGCTGTCAGCACCCCATTTTGGTTCACCGGCTCCGACAGAGGACTTCTTACCAAAGCCTGGGACACTATTCACGATCGGAAAACCGGAGGCGAACGTGCGGGCACAGAGTCATGAATAAACAAGAGAAAAGCAAGGTCCACTAGGAGAGCACGAGAGGGCAATCGGAAGAGTAAACAGACGACGGGCCCCGAAGCAATAGTAGCTGGCACTGTGCCACTATTCATCGCCGAATTACTGAAGCATCGAAAGGTGCCCAATGTGGGACTCTAAAAATCCCTCCCGGTGCCAAAGTGACCAATGACACGTCTGGGCGCGTTTAGAAGGCATCCAGCTTAAGTCGGAGCACCCCCGAACTCTCACAAGCGCCTTTTCTGACAGGGCGCCCGATACACGGACAAGTAAACGGCACCTGGGAACGGGCCTGCACGTACCCAGGGACCACCGGGATCACGGAACAAGTTTCAGATAACCTTTCGAAACTCGATTTGGTCTCCCGAGGGACGTTTCAGTGGTCACAAGCGCCTCTCGGCGAGTCTTCGGGGCATATTCATGGCAAACAGAGATCATAGTGATCCCCGAACACCTCAAGGCATTCGGCAAACATCGATAAAACCCGGATCACAAGTCCCTAGGTCACCTCCAGCTAATGGCCTTCGGTTGGGGACGGCGATCCAATGATCCCACGCAGGGCAAAGGGGTCACCGAGACGAACACCACAATGCACAAAGGAGCAATTGGAGAGCGGGGACGGTTAACTCCACTCCAAATGCCCAAACGGGACAAAACCAACCCTCGAGGCGCCGAGTCGTCCGAACATTCGTTCACATGACATATGGCGATATTATGCTCATTTAAATTCTCTTCATGCAAGCATTCCAAATTCATCGATTAATCGGACCTCGGAAGGCACACGTGTGACCAATCGAGCCTCGAGCTTTTCCCGGCTTTTCTCCTAATCGAATGGGACCCATAGCTTAGCCAAGCTAAGCCTCCGAGCCACGGCTCAAACCCACAGCCACGGCTTGAACCCAAGCCACGGCCCAACCGCCCCAAGCCACGGCTAAATCCCCCAAGGCCGGCGGCTCCAACCCCTCTCCTCCTCCCACCACCACACAATTTGAAAAATCTTCTTACACACTTACATCCATCACCTCCCATCACTTCTCCCTTACTTCCCCCATACTCTAAGTGACACAAACCCCACCCTAACCCATCTTCAAATTTCGGCAGCCCACTAAACCCCCCCCCCCCCACACACCCAAATCACACTTTGCCTCACTTCTTCATTCCCACTCTATCTCAAGCCAACATCTCTCTAAAGTCCTCCCAAACCCCAGCCCTCTTCCTTGCTTCCGTCTGAACCATCTCAAGGCCGAAACCGGCCAAAACCAACGGAATACCACCCGGTATTCTGATCACCACCCAACCCGACTTAAGCCAAACATCCCCAAACTTCCTAGCTTATATATTTCCCACCCCCTAAGTCCATTTCCGGGCTTGGATTTTCGGTTTGAAGCTTTCAACATCACATTCCAGCCACTAAAGCTATCGGGTCCCGAGACCCTCATCGGGGGCACCCGGACTTCTACGACGTGCCATTTCTTCCCACGACTTCGGCGAGTCGTGCCATCACGTTCAAAGGGTCCCTCACGACCCACACTCTCCCCCGTGAAGAGGTGGTCACGGTCCGAGAGCCTTTCAACCGTGCACAACCCCCGTTCCACTCTCTCCTTCTTATCGGGTCCCATTAATTTTTACAGAGTCTTCTCTCACTATTTTGGGTTTGTCCAGGCCTTAGCACGTTCGGGACCGTTCATGAACGTCTAGGTCCGTCCTTTAGGAGTCCAAGGAGCCCGACCTTGCACCGTGCTGTGGTCGGAATCGTCGTGCCGACTCCGTTTTCTTGAAGCTGCCACGGCCGCTGCCCCTCGGGTATCCACTGTCCATTGCGACCAGCCGGGTCACCCGACCCTCTCTCCACTTCCCCGACTCTTTTCCTCGTACACCGAGGCTAGGTAACATTTCTCTATGACTTAAAGGGGTCTAGGTCTCCGATTTCCGCTTGTTGCGCGGTGATAAGGTGTTAATACACATGTTGCACGTAAACTAGGGTCCTCATGCGATTCCATGCACTACCATGCAATTTCATGCACGTCTACTCTCCGTATTATATTCGTATGACGTATAAATGCATGTATCATGATGGGAAACGGCTTGGATCGAGATAGGAGAGACCCCTTGGCCACGGTAGAGCGATGGGAGCCCGCGGCCTAGTCCCAAGGGAGGGACCCGTGAGCCCCCTTGACTTACCCGAGGCTAAGACGGTCTCTTTTTCCCGAAACTAGTCGGTTCCCATGTTTTTGTCGTCGATTTCCGCGTGCGATATGTTATCATGACGGGAAAGAACTTAAGTCGGGATTGGAGAGGTCGCCTAGACCCGTGTAAGCCACGGAAACTCACGGTTATTCCCCATAGGAGGTGGCCGAGAGTTTCCTTGGACCACACGGGTCTAAGGAGCCCTCTTTCGCCTCGAAGTGAGTCGGTTCCCGTATTTATTTTATTTTATTTTATTTTATTTTATTCCATTGTTGTATAAGTCGATGCCGTTTTATTGATTTCTTTAAATACCTTGTTTGTGCGTGTTTGCATGCCCGTTTGCGTAATTATGTTCATGGCGGCATCGATTCGGTTAAAATGTGCGGTATTCTTGTGCTTGACGTATTATGCATGCAAGACACGACCGGAATCGACGCGGGAGACCCTCCGTAACCCAAGCCGGGTCAAGGAGAGCTCTCGGCCCAACCCTCGGAGGAGTGGCCAAATGCTCTTTGACCCTTCCCGGGTTTAGGAAGGTCTCCTTCGTTGCTTCGAAGTCGTTCCTTGGAATTAATTGTATCCGTATTTTGCATTTTTACTGTTAGCCACGTGATAATTAAATTATAGGTGAATTAGTTTCGGACAATCATCCATCAAGACCATAATCGCTACATGAAATGATGATCACCGAATAATCTCATGAATGGAGGAATGGAACGTGTCATTCGGCTAATTAAATCACTTGGACTAAATAATTGGATAAATTAATCACTAATTCGTAAGCGCATCAATGGTTCACGGAATGGTGGAAATGCCCTTTTCCTTAAAAAGCTCACAATTTCAAAGCACCGAGACGTGTAACACGAATATAATCGGCGTCTAGAGAGTACTCGCGTACTATGACTCGAGTCCGGGCCCAATTTGAGGTGGTTCGAGTCGAGACACGCGAGTCCCTTTTAGACCTCTTCGTGTCACGCGATCTTCAATTTATATGTGAACTACACATGTTTTGTCGATCAAGGGCATAATCGTCATTCCGCACTTCACCGATATCCTAGGCACTAGGGAGTCGGAAACACCTCGATCTATGGACGGAAAAGGGCGACCCGTTCGGGTGCGAATTTCATTCGCGTAGCCCATTCCGATCACTTTCGGTGTTTCTATCTCCCTATTGTAGAGTCGGTGGTGAGTATTTCATTTTTGTTGCAAAACACGAAAAACCGGATTAATCATACATTTGGCTTAATCAAACATTAGATAATTGTCAGCACCCCATTTTGGCTCATCAATTCAAATTACATTATCAGCAATGATCCAAGCCTTCATCAATGCTCATTAATGCTTTTGGTTCTTCCACATGAAGAACACTTGGTCCACATTCATCCTCATCCTCATTAGGCAAACCGAAATTTGCTAATGAGAGGGTTAAGAGTGCTTACTTTTGCTTAATTGCTCATTAGCTTTGCCTATAAATGGCCCAAAAGTGATTAAGTTAATGACTTCTCCTCTTGCACACTCTCTCCAAGCTTTCTCCCTCAAGAAAAGCTTCAACTCCATAGCCAAAACCAGCAAGTTTCAACACTTCAAAATCAAGAGAGAAAAAACCGAAGCAAACCCGAAGAAAGCTTTGAGTTTCTCAAGTTGGAAGCCGATGTTCATCATCCCGACTTAAGTTCAAAACTTCTCAAACTCCATGGACCACATGTTTTGGACCCAAGGAGTTCATTCATGAACTTAGATTTTTGGTTTGAAGTCATTTGCTCATCATTTCAGGTTGATTTCCTCATTTCGGTCGAAGATCGTGCTCTCGGGTGAACAGTGCACCCGTAGCCGCACGCTCGCGCGTCCAGCCGCGCACAGTAGCTCGCCCGCGTGCACAGCCGCGCGCCCCGCGCGCCAGCAAACCTCCCGTGCACTCCAGCCACGAGCCCCCGTGCGCCTAGCTCCCCGAATGTGCCTGCCCTTGCACCTGAGCATCCTTCCAAGCGTTCTACCGAGTCACCCGACTCTCGAACACTTCCCCGACTCTTTCCTTGTATCCCGAGGCTAGGTAAATCACTCTTGACTTAGAGGAGTTAGGGCCTTTTACATTTATTGCATGTTCATGGAGTTATATGGTGCACAAAGCATGTTCACTTACAAGACTTCATTTTTATGCACTTTTACATTATATCATGCACGTTTATCCTCGATTAACATGTTAGCATGTCGGGAAACGTTTGGATCGACCCTCAAAAGACCTTCCCGACCCGAAATAAGCAAAAGAGCTCTCGGGTTTGTCTCAAGAAGAGGTAACTGAGACTTGGCTTGCTTTCCTCGGGTTAAGAACGGCCTTCTTAGCCCGATCCAAGTTTGATTCCTGAGTTTTCTCGTGTTTTCTTACATGCATGAAGTCGGTATTGTTTTATCGATTCCTTAAATAACTTGTTTGTGCATGTTTGCATGTTCGAATGCGTTATTCAAATCATGGCAATACCGACTTTAGTTAATCGTGTCATTTATCGTGTTTATCGTTTGAGCATGCGAGAAATGATTCAAAACAAGACGGGGAAACCTCGTGGAACCCCATTCGGGCCATGGGACCTCTCGGTTATCTCCAAGGAGAAGTGACCGAGAGCCTCTTAGACTGGTACGGGTTGCATGAGGCTTCCTCTTCCCGTTTTGAGTCCGTTCTCGGCTTTTGTGTAATTTACAATTTACATTATCGTCGCAATATCGCATGAAAATGTCTTTTCAAAACAAAGCATGCATGGATTTGGGTATCGAAGACTCATTCGGGTCCATTCGGTTACGAGGGTAGTTTCGGTCATTGGACCAAATTATCCTCGATCCTTATGGAATCGTCTTGGTCGTCGAGTCACAAATCGTTTTCACAATTAATGCATTTGGCACAACCCTTAAGCATTAATTCCACGAACGAGTTAATCGGGACGTTCACACGGTTAATTCATTCAATTTAAACGACTTTGCACGGATTGGACATTAATTTGTAACTCGTGTCGACGAATTACAAAACGATGTTAATGCCCTTTTCAAAACCCTCATACTTTCAAATCCATATTGTGTTGTTTCCCTTTTCTAAAAACAAATTTTCAAATCAAGGGCAAGAACATCATTTTGTGATTTGGCGTCATCTTAGCATTGTTTAGGGTACTAGTCGGGTATTCTGTATCGAAAATACAATTACCCAACTAATCATTTCACTCGACTTAACCAAATGCTAAAAAATGGTTAGGTGGAACTCTAGGTTCCAAATCTAGAGTCAAAATACAAGTTTGGATCAATTCAGTGGTAATTCAGTGTCACAACACCGAATCACTATAAAAACAATTCACACACACGAAACTTGACTACGGACACCCGATATGTCAGGTTCTCAAACCAAAGCCGAATGCTAAAACATTGGCACACGTTTGTTTGTCTAGGGTAGGATTTGCATGTCAAAATACCCCGGGTTAATAAACTTGCTAATCCACGTACATTCGGTGAATACAAACACATTGTCTGTTATTTACCTGCTGCTTGTTATCTTTCCGCACCTATTTACCATGCGGGTCGAGCCTGATCCCTAGGCTGAATAATATTAGGGTTCAACGCCCTAATCATCGAGCACAGGGTCCAACACCCTAATCAACACTCACAGGGTCTAACGCCCTATTCAGTGAGAGCGTGCATTGAATTACAGTTCTTCGGTCTTTTCCCTAAACTCACGGTGAGTTAGAGCGGAATAATAACCGAACGCGAGTCAACTGGAATTCGGCCATTTGTAATTTGTATTTATTGTTTTCGAGAGCATTGTAAGGACTTTTATTTTGTACATTTGTTCTGTAAGAATTCCAGTCGGTGAGCGAACGGTTCGAGAGTTGAATTAATCGAATCGGTCTAATGCTTGCCAAGACACAAGTAAATCCAAGATCTCGCGGTTTTAGTTCACGCAAGGATTCAACCTCCATGGTTCGATGAGCTGTAACGCAAGATTGTGAACCAACTCCCCGACATACGGGCTTACTTCTCTCTCGGTTTCTCAACCGACATCGTTTAATTCACCGAATCTCTGGTGTCAAAACGTGCGAGCCGAGTGCAGCTTAATTCATGCGATAAATCGACAAAATGCAAGCCTAGCAAACCAGAGTACCGAAAGGGCGTGCGGGATATAGGCCCACACGTAACATGAACCCCCGAACTTGGATTTTCCGGTTCCGCACAGACCAATGCCTTAACAACAAACTAGGTGTTCCATACCCCTAGACCCGGGTAACTTATCCGCCCTCGACCTTCGGGTCGTAAAATGATAAGTGGCGACTCCTTCTCTCACGTGTGTCCGTCACGCGTCCCCACGGGAAGGTGGACACTCCCAAGCAGTGCGATCCAAAAGCGCGCATGCGGGCCCCGACGAGAGTCCACATTCGGGTCCGTACAGCTTGGCGACTCCGCTGGGGACATACTTAGTGGGTTTAGGCTCGATCCGTTTGCTTGCTTGCATGTTTATTTATCGCTTTCCATACATTTATTTTGCGCACATTTACTTTCCTGCACTTGCATTGCATCATTCTAGCGGATTTAGGTACCAAATGCCTGAAATCCCACGGGCACCAATCTAGGAAGCTAGGTTAGTCAGAGGTTTCGAGTAAGGGAACGGATCGAGTAGGCTCTGCCACCGAACTGGCTCCCAAAGATCCTCGCTCGATTTCATGAAATTGATCCCCTTGAATCGGGAGCCCCTATCTCTAGGTAGTGGTTTTCCCAGTAGAACACTGAAACCATGCATAAACAGGGACCGTCATGCTGGACCAAAATTGCTTTCATGCCGTCAACCGACCCAAAAGTTGAGTTTTTGAGTCGGCCTGTAGTTTTTCCTTTAGGCGGGCCTTTTGCTGTTTTTCACAAAGAGTGATGTACCTTGTAACAGATACAGTTATACTTTACTTTTTTGCACTGCATGCATGTTTTCAAACAAACTAGGACATTGCATTGGTTTATTGCTTAAGTTCCCTTTTTCAAATGAACCATCTTCGTAAATGTGGGAACTTGAATCAAATCAATGCAACGGCATTAGCTTTTGAAAATTCATACATTGCCTGCATTCGATGTTTGCACAGCAACTACCATGTCCTCGCACGACAGGCGAGTTGTGCCAACCTTCGCGGGTAGACCACCCGCGGTCTTCTCTTCTCCATAGCAAGACATGCTATGACCAGAAGCCGTCCATCCCGGCCACCCACCCCGCAAGACAGGCGAGTCGTGCCCACTTTCGCGGGCAGGCCACTCGTGGCCTTCACGCTTCCTCCACGGCAAGACGAGCTGTGGCCC
Source organism: Punica granatum (assembly GCF_007655135.1). Classification (NCBI taxonomy): domain Eukaryota; kingdom Viridiplantae; phylum Streptophyta; class Magnoliopsida; order Myrtales; family Lythraceae; genus Punica; species Punica granatum. The sequence continues at coordinate 26,471,111 of NC_045127.1, read as the reverse complement.
GAGGGCCGATCAACCTTCCCAGGCGAAGTTAACTAACACTAACTTCTTCCTAACATAGAGTGTCACCGCGTGATCGGACGCACATCCCTCCGCGTGACCCCACACATCTACCAATGATCAAGCGTGCCTCACACATGTCCAAGCATGTCCACACCAACTCATACATGCCTGCTCAACTTATCAATGGATTTCTCTCGGTGTGCTCGCACGACACCTACCAGGCCAGTTCGCTTCCCTACACTCTTGCATTGAAATCCTGAACAGTTCATACTCCTTCATTGTTTTCTTTTCCTATTGCAGGAAATTCTCAACAAGAAGACAGCCTGAATACTGAGCGACTACAATTGAGACAACAAACGTCTCTCATCCGACTCCTTGGGATTTCAACACTAAGTCCCCATCCTTGCTCCACAGAGCAATACCGCAAGCAAATCAGCGTCACCGCCTTGCAGCGCCCTGCGCTATTCCCTAGCATTGACCTTTGCTTTCACATTTCTTGCACTTTCCTATCGACCCCGCATTTACTGCATCGGGCTTTGGCCCCGCATCGGGCTTTGGCCCCACTTTTGGGCTTCGACCACTCATCGGGCTTCGGCCCCACTTTTGGGCTTCTGCCACTCATCGGGCTTCGGCCCCACTTTTGGGCTCCGGCCCCACTTTTGGGCTCCGGCCCGGCAGTTACTGCTTTTAGGTTTTGACACCTCGCATTTACTGCTTTCAGGCTCATCTGAAATCCAAAATCGACTTGGATTCAAATTCATCCAAGCGATACTCCGAGGAGTAAGTCTAATCCTTCCACTGCAAAGACCGAAAGTGACAGCTCCACAAACAGAGCATGACCCAACCCTCAGTCGTAGGAGATACCAGCACGATCATGCCTCCGATCAAAAAAATGGATCTCATCTACCTCCGTTGGGGTCGCTGATTGAATACTGGGGCAACACGCGCAGTTTTCTTTAAACTCTTTGTTGCTTTCATTCAAATGCATTCCCACAAATGGGCTCTCGACATGAACACATCCTTCAATGGAGCATTAGGACAGTCTTGAAGACGCCCTATTAGTTCTGTTGGACCTGCTCGACTCACCTGTCCTCATGGGACCCGGCTCCTCGAGCCTTCCCTAGGACGGCTGCTCATGCCTACTCGCAATTAGGGAAAACATGCTTAGGTGACTTCAGTCATGGTCTAACCACTCCAGAGTGGTGATGACTACATTCCCGGAAACAAATGTCATCCACACGCGACACCCCATGGGTCGCGTGCGGGACAAAAGGGATTTTCCCATGGGTCCACCCCATATTTCTTACCGTATATTCCACTGCACAGTCGCCTAACACACCATCTTCTTTGTCATCTTTTACAGGGACACGCCGGTCACAGGCGAAGAGTGATGCACAGGCTCACACCTTTCCAAGAACTCCTCTCGAGCCTCTTCCTTTATACTTTGACAAGGAAGGGGCTCGGCATGGAGGTACCCCCTACAAAGCTAAAGACAAAAACAACTGAGCGAGCCATATGCCATCAACGCAACCATTTTAGTTGACATTGACGACATGAGATGGTCAGGGGCGACAGTTGCACAAACCGCCCACCACGAGTCACATCGACGATAAAGACCGGGGCATTCGCGTTCAACGCTTGCACCGAGACCACCTCGGACATCATCCACCCACGATAAACTTTTCCAAGCGACGTACACTGGGGCATCCCCAGTTGAAGTTCGCACTAGCACAACCTCAGCAAGCGACGTACACTGCGGCATCCCCGGTTGAAGTTCGTGCCAACACAACCTCGGCAAGCGACGTACACTGGGGCCTCCCTGGTTGAAGTTCGCCCCGAGGTCGCCATAGTGGGTCAATCCAGCAAGTGACGTTGGAACGCTCCTGGTCATTTGCGTCAAGACCAGGCCTCCTCCACAACAAGCACCAAGACAACCCTGGCCACTGATTCCCTATGGCAATTTTGTATTTTCCTTCTAGACTATAGGGGAATTCACCTGACGAGATTGCAAGGGCAAATGACACGAAGTTCAGCTTTCGAGTGCACGGTAGTCAAACTTCCAAGAAAGCTGGTCCTCACAAAATAGGGCTAGCAACACACAAGTCTCCACGAGGCGAAGCACACCAAAGCGGCCTCGGCAATGCAAAGTCGAGGAGTTTCAAACAAAGACACGGGGCACAAAACAAACCCCAGCTGCAAGAAAAAAACAGAGTGAAAAGAAGCGGGAAAAACCAGCCAATGAAGAGAGAGAGAAAAGACGCGGGAAAAACCCGCCAATGAACAAAACAAGGCAACGCCGACGTTCACCAAAAGCACCGGCACTGCCAATTCAAAAGCAGTCAATAAACCCCGACAAAAAAAAAGGGGAAGCAGCATACACCACTCCTCGACGGAGACAGAAAACAATGCACTCGGAAGTTGAATCCTTCAAAATCTTCGCCCTCGCAAACTCGAGAGATAAAAGAATCGAGCCCGCTAGGTCGAAAACCCCTTTTGGGGCGGCCTAGGCAAAAGCTAGGGTAAAAGAGAGGCACGACCGGAAACCTTTTGGGACGGTTGTGGCAAAAGGAGAGCTCTTCCCCTTTAAGTTGAGAGGTGCGGCCCCGAGGTGGGTGACCGTAGCAAAAGGAGAGCAAAACGAGAGATAGATACAATTGCCCCCTAGTCTCTCGCACATCGTGCAGACAAGGGATCCCCAAGGGAAGTGGCCAGTTTATCTATTCCAACACGATCCCTGATCAGCTCTCCAATACCATTCAACTGTCCAAGAGGGAACCTTCCTCAAGTACAGTGGGTAACTGAATACGCCGTCTAAGCAGTTCAATATAACCTACACAACAGAAAGACGAAGGAAAATGGGGGTACATCTCACTGCAGGCGTGAACCCGTGTATCCTTTTAGCCTGGGGCAACGTGCTTCCCAAGTTTTCTCTTTTCTCTTTGTCTTTGCATAACTCCAAATGGGTCATAGCCACCCTTCAACAGGCTATCACAGAGCCAAAATCCCAGACATTCCTCTCCGAGAGTCTAGTCATAACGCTTTGGAAATGGTCAGACCGAGTCTGACCAAATCTGAACGGAAATCCCCAAACGAGTTGCAAGTGCAGCCGCCCTATGGTACCCTATTGAGAAGGGTTCAAAGCTAACGGGCGTGTCGAACAAACAATAGAACTGCTAGGGCATCGTCGGGGAAGTCTCGATGTGCCCATGCATGGCTAACGGGAGCCCCTGGAGGCCTCGTATTTAGGCCTCCGAGAATGGGACCTACTTGCACTATCAAAGCAAAATTCTTCACGGGTTGCTCAGGCGACCCGAAACTGAAGATCTGTGCATCACAATGACGTTCTTTTTGGTGATCACCTGTACGTATCACTTAATAGTATTTCTCACGTGATTTACGAGTGATGCCAGGATTACAGGTACTACAAACGGCAAGAACTACGGCAGACTCTGATTCCCGACCACTCGGGATACGTAGGCGCTCCACCCCAGAGCTCGAGTCCCTCAGCACAAGGCATCCCGCAAAGCAAAAACCCTCATCGCGCGGCGGGGGCATCACCAGCAAAAGCACAGTTGCTCAACAGCAAAGCCAGCTATCAGCAAGGCGCAACCGCCCCAGCAACAACATCGGCCTCCAACGAATCAGCACTCTCGGGCAACATCCGCCCCACACACCTACAGCACCATCGATTCACAACGACAGTCACAGGGCCGAGTCCCTTCCATTTGATCTTCCATAGGGCCGAGTCCCTTCGTTAGATCCCCACAGGGCCGAGTCCCTTCCATTGATCTTCCATAGGGCCGAGTCCCTTCGTTAGATCCCCCACAGGGCCGAGTCCCTTCCTTTGATCTTCGTAGGGCCAAGTCCCTTCGTTAGATCTCCCACAGAACCGAGTCCCAACCTTAGATCTTCCGTAGGGCCGAGTCCCTTCGTTAGATCCCCACAGGGCCGAGTCCCTTCGTTAGATCCCCACAAAGCCGAGTCCCAACCTTAGATCTATCGTAGGGCCGAGTCCCTTAGTTAGATCCCCCACAGGGCCGAGTCCCTTCCATTGATCTTCCGTAGGGCCGAGTCCCTTCGTTAGATCCCCACAGGGCCGAATCCCTTCGTTAGATCCCCCACAGGGCCGAGTCCCAACCTTAGATCTTCGTAGGGCCGAGTCCCTTCGTTAGATCCCCACAAAGCCGAGTCCCAACCTTAGATCTATCGTAGGGCCGAGTCCCTTCGTTAGATCCCCCACAGGGCCGAGTCCCTTCGTTAGATCCCCACAAAGCCGAGTCCCAACCTTAGATCTATCGTAGGGCCGAGTCCCTTCGTTAGATCCCCCACAGGGCCGAGTCCCTTCCATTGATCTTCCGTAGGGCCGAGTCCCTTCGTTAGATCCCCACAGGGCCGAGTCCCTTCGTTAGATCCCCCACAGGGCCGAGTCCCAACCTTAGATCTTCGTAGGGCCGAGTCCCTTCGTTAGATCCCCACAAAGCCGAGTCCCAACCTTAGATCTATCGTAGGGCCGAGTCCCTTCGTTAGATCCCCCACAGGGCCGAGTCCCTTCCTTTGATCTTCGTAGGGCCAAGTCCCTTCGTTAGATCTCCCACAGAACCGAGTCCCAACCTTAGATCTTCCGTAGGGCCGAGTCCCTTCGTTAGATCCCCCACAGGGCCGAGTCCCTTCCATTGATCTTCCGTAGGGCCGAGTCCCTTCGTTAGATCCCCACAAGGCCGAGTCCCTTCGTTAGATCCCCCACAGGGCCGAGTCCCAACCTTAGATCTTCGTAGGGCCGAGTCCCTTCGTTAGATCTCCCACAGGGCCGAGTCCCTTCGTTAGATCTCCCACAGGGCCGAGTCCCAACCTTAGATCTTCCGTAGGGCCGAGTCCCTTCGTTAGATCCCCACAGGGCCGAGTTCCTTCCATTGATCTTTCGTAGGGCCGAGTCCCTTCGTTAGATCCCCACAGGGCCGAGTCCCTTCCTTTGATCTTCCGTAGGGCCGAGTCCCTTCCATTGATCTTCCGTAGGGCCGAGTCCCTTCGTTAGATCCCCCACAGGGCCGAGTCCCTTCCATTGATCTTCTGCAGGGCCGAGTCCCTTCGTTAGATCTCCCACAAGGCCGAGTCCCAGCCTTAGATCTTTTGTAGGGCCGAATTCCATCGATAGATCTCTCACAGGGCCGAGTCCCATCTTTAGGTTTCCACAAGACTGAGTCCCGTTCTCAGATGATACAAATACTCCATCCACCCAGTGGCATAACAATCAGTTGGCAAGCAACGAAGCATTCTGCCACAACATCGATTGCAGCACAGACAAGCTCAGTGATGGAGGAATCACAATGATTCCTTCCACACCTCACGCAACTCCCCAGCGTTTGCATTTACTTTTTTTCAAGCATTTTCATTCTGCAATGCATCCCATGCGACTACTTCTGTTTAGGGGTCCGTCCCTTCAGGTTCATCCTGACTTTTACATTTCTACATCAGGTATAATATCCCCACATATCCAAAGTAGGAGGGAGAAAACTGTTATCGGAAGTTCCATACCGATCATTGCTATCAAACTGGGGTGCTTCTGAAGTCTTTGGCTGCATCCTCTACTCGAGCAAGCAGTCAAAGAGGGGCAAGCTGTCAGCACCCCATTTTGGCTCATCAATTCAAATTACATTATCAGCAATGATCCAAGCCACAATTTGAGCAGAATACAGAAAAACGACTTAACAGAGCAGAAAATCACTATTCATCCTCAAGTCGGCGAAATCGGGCTAATGACACATGCATATGACAAAAGGACTCCAGGGGTCATCAAGGAGCAACAGAGTGACTAGAGAGCTCAGCAATGTCCAAAACCAGCATTTTCAGTATATCACACGGACGGTTCTATTTTCCGATAGTTCGCTCGATCATCGGAAGATAGCCAATATTGGACTCCAAAAATCCACTCCAACGCCAAACAGATGAAAAGTGTCCCCAAAGGCATTTTGCAAATCATCTGCTCTATACAGAACAACTTTCTGTATACAGACAACTTTTCAGTGGAAGTCCAAAAATGTCGGTTTCTCGGAGAAAAGTTAATTCCAAATATCAGATGTGGCCATGCCCCACAATCATACAGATCACGAGTAGTGCTTCAGATTGCCTTTTGGAAGCCATACAGACACCCCGAATGACTTCCGAGCGACAAAACAGGCATACCCCTCTTCGGAAGAGCATAACCAGAGACTGGTCTGATGGAATTACGGCAAACGAAGTTCATACCACATTGCCCTGAAAACTCCAGCGGACATTCGCAATTGGGCAAAATAGACAGCAAAACCCTTCACGGTTTCCCGAGTAACCTCTGAGGAGCACAAAAAACCATTTTTAGTGGAAATCCATATCCGGAGGTCCTCTTTGGGGAAACTTGACGCCGGATGCTTACCTTACACAATGCCAGCCTTCTCAAGGCTCAATGTGGAATCGTCGGAATGAATCACACAACTCATCTAGACCCTTCGAGCAGTGCTTTAAGGGTCTCAGATGCACTTTTCATATCCTTAGAGGCCCAATCTCGGCAAACAGAGATCACAGTAATCTCCGGATTGCCCAAGAAACTCAGAAAGCAATCTGAGAAATCCAGTTTCGGCCTCCTAGGACATCTCCGGCTCCATATTTGCATTTACCGGCTTAAGGGACAAGTGCCCACGTAATTTGACAATTTATGTCAAAATGACCGACGTGGGATGCAGGTACAAGATATGCTTTCAGAAGTGGGTAACCTCGCTCTGAATGCATAAAAGGAGCAAAACCAGCTTCCGAGCCTCATATAGACATTTGGCAATTCCTCACGGAAAATGTCAATCTCGGACTCATTAAATCTGTTTCCTCGCGTATATCGATAATTCAACATTCGGTTCGAACCACGAGCCTCGAATGCTCGATCAATCGAGACCCGAGCTTTTTCCCGGTTTCTTCTCTTTGGTCGTAGGACCGACGGAATGCCCAAGATGAGTCACCCTTGCTCTAGAAGCTTCTTCTTCTTCTTCAATGCAAGAAGCCAACTTGCACTCTTGCATGAAAATATCCAAGAAGTTTGAAGACAACACTCAAGCCTTCATCAATGCTCATTAATGCTTTTGGCTCTTCTACATGAAGAACACTTGGTCCACATTCATCCTCATCCCCATTAGGCAAACCGAAATTTGCTAATGGGAGGGTTAAGAGTGCTTGCTTTTGCTTAATTGCTCATTAGCTTTGCCTATAAATGGCCCAAAAGTGATTAAGTTAATGACTTCTCCTCTTGCACACTCTCTCCAAGCTTTCTCCCTCAAGAAAAGCTCTCAACTCCATAGCCAAAACCAGCAAGCTTCAACACTTCAAAATCAAGAGAGAAAAAACCGAAGCAAACCCGAAGAAAGCTTTGAGTTTCTCAAGTCGGAAGCCGATGTTCATCATCCCGACTTAAGTTCAAAACTTCTCAAACTCCATGGACCACATGTTTTGGACCCAAGGAGTTCATTCATGAACTTAGATTTTTGGTTTGAAGTCATTTGCTCATCATTTCAGGTTGATTTCCTCATTTCGGGCGAAGATCGTGCTCTCAGGTGAACAGTGCACCCATAGCCGCACGCTCGCGCATCCAGCCGCGCACACGCGCGCACAGCAGCGCGCCCCGTGCGCCAGCACGCCTCCCCTGCACTCCAGCCGCGAGCCCCCGTGCGCCTAGCTCCCCGAATGTGCATGCCCTTGCACCCGAGCATCCTTCCAAGCGTTCTACTGAGTCACCCGACTCTCGAACACTTCCCCGACTCTTTCCTCGTATCCCGAGGCTAGGTAAATCACTCTTGACTTAGAGGAGTTAGGGCCTTTTACATTTATTGCATGTTTATGGAGTTATATGGTGCACAAAGCATGTTCACTTACAAGACTTCATTTTTATGCACTTTTACATTATATCATGCATGTTTATCCTCGATTAACATGTTAGCATGTCGGGAAACGTTTGGATCGACCCTCAAAAGACCTTCCCGACCCGAAATAAGCAAAAGAGCTCTCGGGTTTGTCTCAAGAAGAGGTAACCGAGACTTGGCTTGCTTTCCTCGGGTTAAGAACGGCCTTCTTAGCCCGATCCAAGTTCGATTCCTGAGTTTTCTCGTGTTTTCTTACATGCATGAAGTCGGTATTGTTTTATCGATTCCTTAAATAACTTGTTTGTGCATGTTTGCATGTTCGAATGCGTTATTCAAATCATGGCAATACCGACTTTAGTTAATCGTGTCATTTATCGTGTTTATCGTTTGAGCATGCGAGAAATGATTCAAAACAAGACGGGGAAACCTCGTGGAACCCCATTCGGGCCATGGGACCTCTCGGTTATCTCCAAGGAGAAGTGACCGAGAGCCTCTTAGTTTTCACAATTAATGCATTCGGTTACGAGGGTAGTTTCGGTCATTGGACCAAATTATCCTCGATCCTTATGGAATCGTCTTGGTCGTCGAGTCACGAATCGTTTTCACAATTAATGCATTCGGCACAACCCTTAAGCATTAATTCCACGAACGAGTTAATCGGGACGTTCACACGGTTAATTCATTCAATTTAAACGACTTTGCACGGATTGGACATTAATTTGTAACTCGTGTTGACGAATTACAAAACGATGTTAATGCCCTTTTCAAAACCCTCATACTTTCAAATCCATATTGTGTTGTTTCCCATTTCTAAAAACAAATTTTCAAATCAAGGGCAAGAACATCATTTTGTGATTTGGCGTCATCTTAGCATTGTTTAGGGTACTAGTCGGGTATTCTGTATCGAAAATACAATTACCCAACTAATCATTTCACTCGACTTAACCAAATGCTAGAAAATGGTTAGGTGGAACTCTAGGTTCCAAATCTAGAGTCAAAATACAAGTTTGGATCAATTCAGTGGTAATTCAGTGTCACAACACTGAATCACTGTAAAAATAATCCACACACACGAAACTTGACTACGGACACCCGATATGTCAGGTTCTCAAACCAAAGCCGAATGCTAAAACATTGGCACACGTTTGTTTGTCTAGGGTAGGATTTGCATGTCAAAATACCCCGAGTTAATAAACTTGCTAATCCACGTACATTCGGTGAATACAAACACATTGTCTGTTATTTACCTACTGCTTGTTATCTTTCCGCGCCTGTTTACCATGCGGGTCGAGCCTGATCCCTAGGCTGAATAATATTAGGGTTCAACGCCCTAATCATCGAGCACAGGGTCCAACACCCTAATCAACACTCACAGGGTCCAACGCCCTATTTAGTGAGAGCGTGCATTGAATTACAGTTCTTCGGTCTTTTCCCTAAACTCACGGTGAGTTAGAGCGGAATAATAACCGAGCGCGAGTCAATCGGAATTCGGCCATTTGTAATTTGTATTTATTGTTTTCAAGAGCATTGTAAGGACTTTTAATTTGTACATTTGTTCTGTAAGAATTCCAGTCGGTAAGCGAACGGTTCGAGAGTCGAATTAATCGAATCGGTCTAATGCTTGCCAAGACACAAGTAAATCCAAGATCTCGCAGTTTTGGTTCACGCAAGGATTCAACCTCCATGGTTCGATGAACTGTAATGCAAGATTGTGAACCAACTCCCCGACATACGGGTTTACTTCTCTCTCGGTTTCTCAACCGACATCGTTTAATTCACCGAATCTCCGGTGTCAAAATGTGCGAGCCGAGTGCAGCTTAATTCATGCGGTAAATCAACAAAATGCAAGCCTAACAAACCAGTGTACCGAAAGGGCGTGCGGGATATAGGCCCACACGTAACATGAACCCCCGAACTTGGATTTTCCGGTTCCGCACAGACGAATGCCTTAACAACAAACTAGGTGTTCCATACCCCTAGACCCGGGTAACTTATCCGCCCTCGACCTTCGGGTCGTAAAATGATAAGTGGCGACTCCTTCTCTCACGCGTGTCCGTCACGCGTCCCCACGGGAAGGTGGACACTCCCAAGCAGCGCGATCCAAAAGCGCGCATGCAGGCCCCGACGAGAGTCCACATTCGGGTCCGTACAATAATGGATAGGTGGAATGTTAGGTTCTAATTTAGAGTCAAAATACGAGTTTGGCAAATTCGGTGAAACCGCAGTGACACCTCACTGAATAGAGTTCTAAAACAGATTCACACATATAATTGGCCTAGAACCATATCCTCGCCCACTTCCTTGTTTGCCCAGTCTAGATACATTGTTCGTAATCAACCCCGGTTAATAACTGATTAAATCACGTACATTCTACCTAATATACAACTTGTCTGTATTTATCCATACTTGTCAGTTATTGTCTGTTTTTTCATCAGTTTATCAGTTTTCTTCTGTTTTCCATTTACTTTTGCTAATTTGTTGTGGTTTGAGTCCGAGCCTATAGGCTATGTGTTGCACGGGGCCCAACGCCCCAAATCACCGAACACGAGGTCCAACGCCTCCTAACTCATTGAGCTCGTGCAACTCGAGTGTGGAATGGGATCTAGCCTCGAGTCACCATCACACTCCAAATGTGGCCTATGTGGAAGGGAATTTGGATTGGATGTGTGAAACCTGCTTAGATATCACCCGGGAGCTCGATCGGTCCAACGGTCATAGTGGGAACTAATCGGTTCTCCTGCAAACCGTCGGTTCGATTGGACCTGACCCCCGGCTCTTCGAGCCCGTGTTGCCTTAATTTATTTATCGGTTATTAAAAATACACGGAGAGCCGGAGTGGAATATTGGCCCATTGCAAACCGATCGGGATCCATTTACTTATTCAGTTGTATTCTGTAATTATTCGAGTGTACATTGTGAGGATCTTATTTGTACATCTATTCATTCATTTGTAAGGATCCCCGATCGTCAAGCGAGAGGTCCGAGTGTTGAACCGGTTAAGTTGGTCTATTAATGCCTAGAGACGAGTAAGCCCGAATACTCGCGGTGTCGGTTCACGCAGGGAGTCAACCGTCGTGGTCTGACGAACTGTAAATGCAAGGATAGTGAACCGGTTCCTCGACGCACTAGCCTACTCATCTTTTGGGTTCTTGGCCCAACTTGATCAATTCATCGACTTTACGGTGTCAAAACGAGCGAGTCAAGTGCAACCCTAAATCACGTGGTAAATAAACAAAACAGCAAGCCTAGCAAGCTATAGTACCGAAAGGGCGTGCGGGATATAGGCCCGCACGTAATAGAACCCCCGAATTCGGAATTTTCAGTTCCGTGTGACCATTGCCTTAGCATTTAGGTGTACCCTGTACCCCTAGACCCGGGCGACTCAACGGCCCTCGACCTACGGGTCGTAAACAGTAAGTGGCGACTCCTTCTCACTCGTGTCCGTCGCGCGCCCCCGGGAAGGTGGACACTCCCGAGCCGCGTTGCATAGGCTTCGCGCATGCATGCCTTGACAAGATTAAAATTCGGGTGCGCACATTCAAGACCCCCAATTCCCTAATCAAATTCGGCCAACCACCTTTTGAGCCCTTAATCATCCATTAATCTTCATTTGCTTGCCCATTAACACTCGTATATAAGCCCTACTTGCAACTATCAAGCACACACACACATTTGCATCTTCTTCAAGCTCAAACACTCAAGCAAACACTCCCAAAACTCCAGCAAAAACCGCAGCCTCCATGGCAGCAAGCTCAGCCAACTCCAAGCAGAAAACACTCAAGACTTAAGTCGGGAATCATGGTGATCACCATCCCGATTTAAATCCAAACTTCACCAAACTTCATATCCCACATATTTTGGACCTCTTAAGTCCATTTGCAAGCTTAGATTTTTCATTTGAAGTCTTGAACCCATCGGAACACTAGGTTCTTTCTCGGATGTTCTAGTCGGGTCATTCCTGCCAGTCGGGTCTGTCCATTCTGGGCAGTCTTCTTTTTCTTGCGATTCGGGTCGACCCGAATCTCTTTTCTCCAAACGACCACCACAGTCACCACTGGGGGTCTCTTAGGAGTATGGAGCCATCGACCTTGCACCAAAATTCCATCGGGAACAACCGTGGTGACGTCCGACCCGAGAACTGCCCAGTCGGGTTTGTTTCCTAGACGTGCTCTGTTTTCCGTGATCTTTGCAGGGCTATACGGGTCAACCCGACAACACTTGAACCAAATAACTACCACAGCCACCTCCAGAGGTCTCTTAGGAGTTGGGAACCACCGACCTTGCAATAAAATACTATTGGAAGCCTCCAGGAGAGCCGTTTCTTTCCGAACTGCCAGTCGGGTCTATTTTGACACAATTAGGTCTGTTTCTATTTTGCTAACTCGATTTTACTCTTGATTTCCGGAAACTCTATGCGTTTTCTCCTCCCGAAACCACCGCAAGGATGTTAAGCATCCTCTTGGCTTTCCGGAACAGTTGAGCACACTCTGAGAAGTCGCCCAAGCTGTCCGATCGACCTGTTTTCTCTCAGGTGCACAGTCAGGTCGGCCAGCGCCAAGTCGGGTCTGTCCAGCTCCAGTTGGGTCTGTTCAACTAAACCAGCCCAAATTCGACCTCAACCCAACTCCTATTCACCAGACCCGACTTCCAGTGGTCTCATCCCTCATCCTTCATCCCGGGACTAGGTATAACCATTCTCGCGTTAGAGGAGTTAGGACTTTTTACGTTTTATTGTGTTTTGTGGGGAGATAAGGCGGTCCTAGACCGATTTATATGCAAAGTTGTCATTTTTATGCGTTTTTATGTTATATGATGCATATTTGTCACCGCATTACGTGCTAGCATATTGGGAAATGTTTAAATCAAAGTCGAGGAAATCATCCCGACCCGGAAAAGCCGAGATACCTTTCGGGTTAACCTCTTGAAGAGGTAACCGAGGGCGTTCCTGACCTTTTCAGGTCAAGAATGATTTCCTTGCCCCGATTCAAGTCTTTTCCCGAATTTTTATGTTTCTCCCGCATCAATGAAACCGGTATCGTTTTATCGATTCCATAAATAACGTTTTTGTGCATATTTGAATGTTTAAATGCGTTTTTCAAATCATGGCGATACCGGCTTTGTTAAATACGTGTCATTTATCGTATTTAACATTTGAGCATGCGAGAAATAGTGGAAATTGGGTTAAAGAGACCGCTTGAATCCTGAAACGGGTCAAGGAAATTCACGGCTATCCTCAAGAGGAAAGAGCCGTGAGTTCTTTGACATTATTTGGGTCAAGAACGGTTTCTTTACCTTGATGAAATCCATTTCTCGGATTTTGAGCAATTGCAATTTCAATATCATCACTAATCCCCCGTTAAAATTCCTTTTAGAATGTCATTTTCCCAACAAAATGCATGGATTCATGTATTAATGACTCTTTCGGGGCCATTTGGGTTCCGATTGTATTTTGGTCATTTTTACCAAATTATCCTCGAACTTCCTGGACTCGTTTTGGTCGCCGTGTTATGAATCGTTTTCATTAAATTAAGCTTTTTGGGTATACAAACTTCATTCAGTGAATCAATTCATGATCTATCTGATTGTTTGTAACGCAGACATTTACTGTATTCGACAATAATCTACAAGCAATACATCAACCAACAAGTTAATCGGGACGCTCACATGATTAAACTCACTTGGCACTTATAAGTTTGCATGAATTAGCAATTAACTGATAACTCGCGTCGATGAGTTGTCAAATAACGTTAATGCCCTTTTCAAAATTCACATTTCCAAAAATCCCGAAACGCGCGATCCTATGTAGCATAAACGTCTAGAAAGGACTTGTGTGTCTCAACTTGAATGTTTACCTGACTTCAAGTTACTCGAGTTATGATACTAAAGATCTTTCTAGATCACTTCCGGGCAGATTGACCGGTTCTTTGGCTTTTTCAAGGTTCTTGCGTAACCTTGGACGATTTAGGGAATTGGTCGACATCGGCTACAGGCTGAGGTGGCCTGCACTATGATATTTCCCTTTTCTGAAAACAATTTTCAAATAAAGGGTAAAATAATCTTTTCACAATTTAGCGACACTCCTAAAGTTAGCTTGATAGAAACACTACGATATCAGGATAAGGACGGGCTACCTGTTCAAGTGCAGGTTCATCTGCAAAGTCTTTTCTTATCCACTGATGAGTTTCTGTCATCCTATCGTAGATTCGAGTAATTAGTGCAGGTTCAGCTGCATAGCCATTTCTTATCCAACTGATGAGTTTCTGTCATCCTAGCATAGTTTCAAGTATTTAGTCGGGTATTCTGGACCAAAACATAATTACCTGACTAAGCATGCACTCAATTTAAGCATACACTAGCAAAAGTGGGTTAAGGCCTTTGGTTTTAGGCTTTTCAGGCAAAAAGACTTAATCTGTAATAATTTGTAAGCATTGCAGTGTCATAATACATAACAACTTTAAAAGCAATCCATGCACAAAGGACTTGACTATAGACCTCAAAGCAAAGCCGAATGCAAAATGCTTTAACGCGTTTGTCTATTTAGCATAAGACATTTGCATGCCAAAATACCCCGGTTAACAACTTGTTAACTCACGTAAACTTGGCAATAACAAACACCTTGTCTGCTATCTGCATGTTGTTTGTTACTTTTCTGCTCTTGTTTGTTTATGCGGGTCGAGCCCGACCCATAAGACGCATTGCACTTGGGATCCAATGCCCTAACCATCGATCACAGGGTCTAACGCCCCATTCAGAGAGAGCGTAGTTGAATTTCAGTTTTCAGTCTTTTCCCTAAACTCACGGTGAGTTAGAGCAGAATAATAACTGTACGGACCCGAATGTGGACTCTCGTCGGGGCCCGCATGCGCGCTTTTGGATCATGCGGCTTGGGAGTGTCCACCTTCCCGTGGGGACGCGTGACGGACACGCGTGAGAGAAGGAGTCGCCACTTATCATTTTACGACCCAAAGGTCGAGGGTGGATAAGTTACCCGGGTCTAGGGGTATGGAACACCTAGTTTGTTGTTAAGGCATTGGTCTGTGCGGAACCGGAAAATCCGAGTTCGGTGGTTCATGTTACGTGTGGGCCTATATCCCGCACGCCCTTTCGGTACTCTGGTTTGCTAGGCTTGCATTTTGTTGATTTACCGCATGAATTAAGCTGCACTCGGCTCGCACGTTTTGACACCGGAGATTCGGTGAATTAAACGATGTCGGTTGAGAAACCGAGAGAGAAGTAAACCCGTATGTCGGGGAGTTGATTCACAATCTTGCGTTACAGTTCATCGAACCATGGAGGTTGAGTCCCTGCGTGAACCAAAACCGCGAGATCTTGGATTTACTTGTGTCTTGGCAAGCATTAGACCGATTTGATTAATTCAACTCTCGAATCGTTCGTTCACCGACTGGAATTCTTACCGAACAAATGTACAAAATAAAAGTCCTTACAATGCTCTCGAAAACAATAAATACAAATTACAAATGGCCGAATTCCAGTTGACTCGTGTTCGGTTATTATTCCGCTCTAACTCACCGTGAGTTTAGGGAAAAGACCGAAGAACTGAAATTCAATGCACGCTCTCACTGATTAGGGCGTTGGACCCTGTGAGTGTTGATTGGGGTGTTGGACCCTGTGCTCGATGATTAGGACGTTGAACCCTAATATTATTCGGCCTAGGGATCAGGCTCGACCCGCATGGCAAACAGGTGCGGAAAGATAACAAGCAGCAGGTAAATAACAGACAATGTGTTTGTATTCACCGAATGTACGTGGATTAACAAGTTTATTAACCCGGGGTATTTTGGCATGCAAATCCTACCCTAGACAAACAAACGTGTGCCAATGTTTTAGCATTCGGCTTTGGTTTGAGAACCTGACATATCGGGTGTCCGTAGTCAAGTTTCGTGTGTGTGGATTGTTTTTACAGTGATTCGGTGTTGTGACACTGAATTACCACTGAATTGATCCAAACTTGTATTTTGACTCTAGATTTGGAACCTAGAGTTCCACCTAACCATTTTCTAGCATTTGGTTAAGTCGAATGAAATGATTAGTCAGGTAATTGTATTTTCGATACAGAATACCCGACTAGCACCCTAAACAATGCTAAGATGACGCCAAATCACAAAATGATGTTCTTGCCCTTAATTTGCAAATTTGTTTTCAGAAAAGGGAAACAACACAATATGGATTTGAAAGTATGAGGGTTTTGAAAAGGGCATTAACATCGTTTTGTAATTCGTTGACACGAGTTACAAATTAATGTCCAATTCGTGCAAAGTCGTTTAAATTGAATGAATTAACCGTGTGAACGTCCCGATTAACTCGTTCGTGGAATTAATGCTTAAGGGTTGTGCCGAATGCATTAATTGTGAAAACGATTCGTGACTCGACGACCAAGACGATTCCATAAGGATCGAGGATAATTTGGTCCAATGACCGAAACTACCCTCGTAACCAAATGGACCCGAATGAGTCATCGATACCCAAATCCATGCATGCTTTGTTTTGAAAAGACATTTTCATGCGATATTGCGACGATAATATAAATTGCAAATTACACGAAAGCCGAGAACGGACTCAAAATGGTAAGAGGAAGCCTCATGCAACCCGTACGAGTCTAAGAGGCTCTCGGTCACTTCTCCTTGGAGATAACCGAGAGGTCCCATGACCCGAATGGGGTTCCACGAGGTTTTCCCGTCTTGTTTTGAATCATTTCTCGCATGCTCAAACGGCAAACACGATAAATGACACGATTAACTAAAGTCGATATTGCCATGATTTGAATAACGCATTCGAACATGCAAATATGCACAAACAAGTTATTTAAGGAATCGATAAAACAATACCGACTTCATGCATGTAAGAAAACACGAGAAAACTCGGGAATCGAACTTAGATCGGGCTAAGAAGGCCGTTCTTAACCCGAGGAAAGCAAGCCAAGTCTCGGTTACCTCTTCTTGAGGCAAACCCGAGAGCTCTTTTGCTTATTTCGGGTCGAGAAGGTCTTCCGAGGGTCGATCCAAATGTTTCCCGACATGCTAACATGTTATATGATGACGAGCATGCATAATATAACATGAAAGCGTATGAAAATTAAGCCTTGCAAGTTAAACATGCATAAAACGCCATATTACTCCATAGCCATGCAAATAATGTAAAAAGCCCTAACTCCTCTAAGTCAAGAGTGATTTACCTAGCCTCGGGATACGAGGAAAGAGTCGGGGAAGTGTTCGAGAGTCGAGTGACTCGGTAGAACGCTTGGAAGAGTGCTCGGGTGCAAGGGCATGCATGTTCGAGAAGCTAGGCGCTCGGGGCGTGCGACTAGAGTGCACGGTAGGCGTACGGGAGGCGTCAGGCTCGCGGGGCGCGTGCACGGGCGCGCGGTTGGACGCGCGGGCGCGTGGGAGCGTGCGGCTACGGGTGCACTGTTCACCCGAGAGCACGTCCTTCACCCGAAATCACCTAAATGACCTGAAATGATGAGCAAATGACTTCAAATCAAAAATCTAAGTTCATAAATGAATTCCTCGGGTCCAAAACATGTGGTCCATGGAGTTTGAGAATTTTTGAACTTAAGTCGGGATGATGAACATCAGCTTTCGACTTAAGAAACTCAAAACTTTCTTCGGGTTTTCTTCGGTTTTTCTCTCTTGGTTTTTGAAGTGTTGAAACTTGCTGGTTTTGGCTATAGAGTTGAGAGCTTTTCTTGAGGGAGAAAGCTTGGAGAGAGTGTGCAAGAGGAGAAGTGATTAAGTTAATCATTTTTAGGCAATTTATAGTCAAAACTAATGGGCAATTAAGCAAAGCAAAGCACCATTAGTAGGACCATTAGCAAATTTCGGCCACCTTAATGAGGATAAGGATGAATGTGGACCAAGTGTTCTTGATGAGGAAGAGTTAAGAGCATTGAATGCATGGATGGTGATGGTTGAGTGCAAGAATGAAAGACTTGAGATATTTTCAATGCAAGTGGGCAATGGTGGCTAGCTTTGTCTTGAACAAGGGGAAGAAGATGTCGTGGGTCCCGCTTGGGTTGGAGTTGAGTCGGGAGGAAACTCGAATCTCGATTGATCGTGCATTCGAGGCCCGTGGTTCAAGTTGAACGTCGAATCGGCAATGTACGCGATAAAACTGTTCAAATGAGCCCAAGATTGGCATTTTTCGTGAGAAAATGCCTCGTGTCCATATGAGGCTCGGAAGCCGGTTTTGCTCATTGCAGGTGACCAGAGCAAAGTTGTCTGCTTCTGACAGCATATCTTGTGTCTGCATTTCACGTTGGTCATTTTGACGTAAATTGTTAGACAACATGAACAATTGTCCCTTAAGCCGGTAATGCAAATGTGGAGCCAGAGACGTCCTTGGAGGCCTAAACTGGATTTCTCAGAATGCTTTCTGAGTTGCTTGGGCGTTTCGGAGGTCGTTGTAATCTCTGTTTGTCGAGATCGGACCTCCAAGGACTTGAAAAGTATATCTGTGACCTCTAAAGCACTGCTCGGGAGGTCTAGATGAGTTGTGTGATTCATTCCAGCGATTCCACGTTAAGCCTTGGGAAGGCTAGCACTGTGTAAGGTAGGCGTTCGACGTCAAGTTTCCATAAAAAGTACCTCCGGATATGCATTTCCACTGAAAATGACCATTTTTGCTCCTCAGAGGTTACTCGGGAAATTGATAAGGGTTCTGCTGTCTGTTTTGCCCAATTGTGAATGTCTACTAAAGTTTTCAGGGCAATGCAGTATGAAATTCGTTTGCCGTAATTCCATCAGACCAGTCTCCGGTTACGCTCTTCCGAAGAGGGGTATGCCCGTTTTGTCGCTCGGAAGTCATTCAGGGTGTCTGTATGGCTTCCAAAAGACAATCTGAAGCACTGCTCATGCTCTGTATGACTGTGGGGCATGGCCGCATCTGATATTTGGAATTAACTTTTCTCCGAGAAACCGGCATTTTTGGACTTCCACTGAAAAGTTGTCTGTATACAGAAAGTTGTTCTATATAAAGCAGATGATTTGCAAAATGCCTTTGGGGACACTTTTCATCTGTTTGGCATTGGAGTGGATTTTTGGAGTCCAATATTGGCTATCTTCCGATGATCGAGCGAACTATCGGAAAATAGAACCGTCCGTGTGATATACTGAAAATGCCGGTTTTGGACATTGTTGAGCTCTCTAGTCACTCTGTTGCTCCTTGATGACCCCTGGAGTCCTTCTGTCATATGCATGTGTCATTTGCCCGATTTCGCCGACTTGAGGATGAATAGTGATTTTCTGCTCTGTTAAGTCGTTTTTCTGTATTCTGCTCAAGTTGTGGCTTAGATCATTGCTGATAATGTAATTTGAATTGATGAGGCAAAATGGGGTGCTGACAATAACCGAACGCGAACTGACTGGGATTCAACCATTTGTAATTTGTACTATTTTGAGAGAACACTGTAAGGGCTTTATTTTGTATATTCATTCTGTAAGAATTCCAATCGGCGTGCAAACGGTCCGAGCGTTGAACGATCGAATCGGCTAAGCTTACCTAGAGAAAACCCTAAGCTTCGTAGTTTCAGTTCACGCACTAAGTCGACTGTCACGGTTCGCTAAACTGTAATGCGAGGATAGTGAACCAATTCCTTGATGCATGGGCCTACCTTTCTCTTGGTTTCTCAATCCGCATCATTCAGTTCATCGAATTTTCGATGTCAAAACTTGTAAGTCGAGCACAGCTTAATTCACGCGGTAAATAAATAAAACGACAGGCCTAGCAAGTTAGAGTATCGAAAGGGCGTGCGGGATATAGGCCCGCACATAACGTGAACCCTCGAACTCGGACTTTCCAACTCCGCAACAACTAATGCCTTAGCAAAACTAGGTGTATCATTACCCGTAGACCTGGGTAACTTACCGGCCCTCGACCTTCGAGTCGTAAAATGGTAGGTGGCTGTATAGACTCGAATTTGCTCTCGTTGGGGCCCGCATGCCCGCGCCTATGCAACGCGGCTTATGAGTGTCCACTTTCCCGGGGACACGCGATGGATGCACATGAGAAGGAGTTGCCACCTACAATTTCACGACTCGGAGATCGAGAGCCGGTAAGTTACCCGGGTCTAGGGGTACAAGGTACACCTAATTGTAAGGCAATGGTCTTTACAAAATTGGAAATTCCGATATCAGGGGTTCTGTTACGTGTGGGCCTAAATCCTGCATGCCCTTTCGATACTTTAGCTTGCTAGGCTTGCCATTTTGTTTATTTACCAAGTGAATTATGGTTGCACTTGACTCGCCCGTTTTGACACCGTAAAGTCGATGAATTGATCAAGTTGGGCCAAGAACCCGAAAGAGAAGTAGGCTTGTGCGTCAGGGAATCAATTCACTATCCTAGCGTTTACAGTTCGTCGGACCATGGCAGTCAATTCCCTGCGTGAACCGAGACCGGGAGTATTCGGGCATACTCATTTCTAGGTAGCAATAGACCAACTTGACCGGTTCAACACTCAGACCTCTTGCTCGCCGATCGGGGATCCTTACAAATGAAAAACTAAATATACAAATAAAATCCTCGCAATGTACACTTGAATAATTTATAGAATACAACTGAATAAAGTAAATGGACCCCGATCGGCTTACATTGGGCCAATATTCCATTCCGGCTCACTGTGAAATTTTGAATGACCGATAAGTAAATTAAGGCAACGCGGGCTCGAAGAGCCAGGGGTCGAGACCGACCGGATCAACGGCAATTGAGAGGATTGATCGATTCTCACGATAACCATTGGACCATTCGAGCTCCCAGTTTATGTCTAATCGCGATTCACACACTTGATCCGAGTCGTCTTTCACATAGACATTACTCGGAGCGAGATAGTGAATCGGGGCTTGACCCCATTCCGCACAAGGGTTGCGTGCGCTCCGTGTACATAGAGGATTGGATCCCGTGGTCGATGGCTTAGGGCGTTGGACCCCGTAATAGACGTGACCTAGGGGTTCAGGTTCGAACTGCAACAAATCAGCAAGTAATAGCAGAAAACAAAGAAAAACTGATAGAAACATATGAAAGTAGGCGAAAACTGATAAATACAGACAAATACAGACAAGTTGTGTATTAGACTGAATTTACGTGATTTAATCATTTATTAACCGGGGTTAATTGGCAAATAGTTTATCTAACCTATGCAAGTAGAAGAACATGCTAGGATGCGGAGCTAGGCCAATTATACATGTGTGAGTTGATTTTAAAACTTTGTTCTCTAAATGACACTGCGGTTTCACTGAATATGCCAAACTCGTGTTTTGACTCTAGATTTGGAACCTAGAGTTCCACCTAACCATTATCTAATGTTTGATTAAGTCAAGTGAGTGGTTAGTCCGGTTTTACATGTTTCGTGACAGAGATAACAGCGCTAACTACTGAATCTATGGTAAGATGATAGAAACACCGAAAGTGGATGAAACGGGCCATGCAAATAAGACTCACACCCGAACGGGCTGCCCTATCCTAACCATAGATCAAGGTGTTTCGATCCCCTTAACGCCTAGAATATCGGCTAATCACGAAGCAACGGTTATGCTCTTGGTTTGCAAAATGTGTAAAGTGTTCGCATAAAATCGAAATCGTGGGACACAAGGAGGTCTAAAGAAGACTCGCATACCTCGACTTGAGCCGCCTGAAATCGGGCCTCGACTCAAGGCAAGATTCACAAGTCCAACCTAGACACCAATTCTACTCATGTTACGTGTCTCGGTATTTGGAAATTGTAGATTTAAAAAGGCATTTCCGCCGTTTCATGATCCGTCGACGTGATTACCAATTGATATCCGGTTTGTCCGATTTGTTTAAAGCCAAATTGTTTACTTAGCCGAGTGATACGTCCCGTTCCCGTATGTGGAATTATTCAATGGTTGTGGCATCGAACCTTAAATGTTGTGGGTTAATGGAGTGATTGTTCGAAATTAACGCGCCTAACATATAAACTAACGCGTAACTAACGACTAAACGAAAGATGCAATTACGATCAATTCCAAGAATCAGTTTTAAAGCGATAGAGGATGCCATCCTCGACCCAAGGGAGGTCAAGGGTCATTCGGCCACTCTCTAAAGAGGAGGGCCGAGAGTCCCCTTTATCCGGCTTGGGTCATGGATGGTCTCCTATATAGGTTTTAGCCATTTCTCGCATGCATAAGACATCAAGCACGACGATGACACACATTTTGCAATGCCGATGCCGCAATGATCTTGGAAACACAACACAAACACAAATACGATATTTAAGGGAATCGATAAAACGGCATCAACTCATCCAATGACAAAACATGAAAACACGAGAACCGACTTATTTCGTGGCGGAGGAAACCATTTGAAGCATGGGTAAGCCACAAGAGGTCTTGGCCAACTCCCTTGAGGAGTTAATCGAGAGCCTCATTTGGCTTTCCCGAGCCGTGGTCGTTTCCTCGACACTGAAATCGTTTATTCTCGTCATACTATCATGCAACGCAACGATGGAAACATAAACGCGGGAACGGACTATATCCTGGGAAGGAGAGGCCATCATGACCTCAAGGTGAGCCAGGGAAGTTCATGGCTCCCTCCAATGGGATCCAACCGTGGGCTTCTATGGCTCAACCGTGCCATAGCGGTCTCTCCCACCTCGACTTTAGTTGTTTCTAGCCATGATACATGTGTTACAACGACATATGAACATGATAAACAGGATAAAAATACGTGAAAACACATAAAAATGTAAACTTGCATATAAATTGGTTCAAGACCACCTTATCACCCCCCAAGCCTATATAACTAAAAGACCTACTCCTCTAAGTCGTAAAGGGATTATACCTAGCCTCGGGATGCGAGGAAAGAGTCGGGGAAGCGGCTTGAGAGTCGGAAGACTGAGTTGCACAAAAGCTGTCCAGGAAGGGAACAACGGGCAACTGGGAAAGATTAGCTTGCACGGGAGGCTCGAGATGGTTGCACGAAGTCGGCACGGGTCTTCTCAACTCCCAAGGGATTGCTTAAGGTGGCTGTGGCAAGCTTTGGACGTGCAAGGGCCTGAACAAACTCGAAAATGATAAAAGAAAACAGGTAAAAACTGTGACAATCCGGAGAGAACAAAAGAGTTAAATAGAGGTTGTACACGGTTGATCGACTCTCGACACACGACCACCTTGTCTCGAGGGAGAGTAGGGTCGTGAGGAACCCTTGGAGTTTAATGGCACAACTTACCAAGTTGTGGGGAAGGAGAAGACGCTTGAAAGACTCGATTAGGATCTCGTGGGGCTCTAAGGAGTCTGTTTCTGTACTGATCTGAATCACGGGGCTAGGGGCCTCAAATGCAAAAGCTAAGCTAGGAAATGGACTTAGGGGTCGAAAACATGCGGGATATGATGTTTGGTCAAGTTTGGTTCAGGTTGGGTAGCGGTCGTTGGAAAACGGTTGAGTTTTCGGATGAAATGACCTTGCAACTGGGCTGAGATGGGGCTGTGCCATTTTTCTGGAAATGGCTAAGCTCTAAGGGCTAGAGAGGATCTCTTAGAGTGAGAGAGCTTGAGAGAGAGTGGATGGTGTGTTGTAATTAAGTTAATAATACAATGGACTTATAAAGGCTAGCTTAATGAGGCAATTAGGGCAAGCTAAGTGAGATTAGAGGGTGCATAGGGGGCTGCCGAAATATGAAGAAGGATTTGGGTGGGGAAATTGTCTTGTAGTGTGTAGGGAAAGCAAGAGGAGGGAAATGGGAGTTGATGAATGTGAGATGTGTAAGAAGATATTTTGAATTGGGTAGTGGAGGCTCACTTGGCTTCTTTCTAGAGGAGAGCCATGGCTTGTGGTTTGAGCTTGGCTTGGCTTGGATTGGCTGGCTCGATGGTCCCACTTGGCTAGGAAGAAAGTCGGAAGAAGCTCGGGGCTTGATTGGTTGCGCGTTTGATCTTCGGGGCTCATTTGAACGATGAATTATCAATGTACACGCGAATACGATTTTAATGAGCCTAACATTGACATGCTTCATGTAAGTAACTGCTCGGATGGCCTGGGGATTCAAAAGTCAGTTTTTCTCTATTTGGGTGATCTGAGCGAAGTTGATTGTTTCTGTCACCTGTTTGCGCCTCTACGTGCTGTACTGCTTGTATCGGCTTGTTTTCTACATTGGACGGAACAATTGACTCGCCGACCTCGGCTGGAGATCGATAACCGAAGATGCCCTAATAATCCATGAACGGCTCTCTCTTAGTGTCTCTCGAGTGTTCTGATGTTTTCGGAGACCGCTGTGACCTACCTCAGTTTGTCGAAAACGGACCCCGAATATTTTCCAGGGGACGTTTGACACAACTTTAATGCTACTCGGGAGACCTCGATGATTTGCTTGGTCTGAGGCAAAATGATTTCCCGGGCCCTAGGGGTTGCAGGGAGTGGGTGGTGCAGAGCTCGGACGTTGACATTTCACTGAATAAGCACCAAACACGAGATTCCATCTGAAAGGGGTTCTTTTTTCTGCCGGAAAGGTAGTCGGGAAACCTAAATGACTTATGGAGTGCGATCAGGGTTTATTTTCCTTGCCCTTGAGGTCTCTAGTATTGATTGGCATGGGTTTTGTTCGCTGACGACTCATTAAAAAGGTCTTCGGCTATGTTTTCGTTCGTAAATGGTCTCTTTTTCCGGGTCGGGATCCACTCGGGAGATCAGGACAGCCTCCGAAGGACACTCTGAAACTTGTTCCTTGGTCCTGGTGACCCTTAGGTGCGTGCCGACCTATTTTCGGATGCCGTTTATTCGTCTGTGGACCGGGCGTCTCGATAGCCTAGTGAGGAAGGTGTCTACGGATGTTCGAGGATGCCACGGCTTAAGCAGAAGAATTCTTAAATGCGCTCGGAGGTGCCATTGATCACTTTGGTACCAAGAGGGATCTTTAGAGTCCCATATTGGATACCTTCTAATGCTTCGGCGATCCGACGGTGAATAGTACCACAATGCCGACTTCTACTATCCCGAGGCTTACTGCCTGTCTGCTTCCTCTAATTGCCCTCTGTGCCTTTCCGGTGCCCTTGCCTCTCTTCTGTAGCCCATCCCCTGTGAATGTGCGTTTGTTCCCGTTGACCCGAAAGTGAATAGTGACTTGAGCTACTGTTGGGCCTTTTTCTGTTCTACTTGTCGGGTTATGGCGAAGGTTGTCGTTGATCCCCCCGCTGGGGCCGGTGGACCAAAATGGGGTGTTGACAACTTGCCCCTCTTTGGTTGCGTGCTCGGATAGAGGATACTGCCAAAGACTATGAGAAGCACCTCGTTTGGTCCCCGCGACCGTCTTGATTCTCTCCTAGTAGCCGCTTGCTCTCCTGTTTGGATGTATGGGAGAAAACTGTGCGGGTGCATGGACCTATTGCTAGAGAAAAAGATAAATGAATCATGGTAAGGAATTGAAAAAGTGTGAATTTGTAACTCAAAGCAGTAAATGCGGGGCTGAAACCCATAAAGCAGTAAATGCGGGGCCAAAGCCCATAAAGCGATAGATGTGGGGCCAAAGCCCATAAAGCGGTAAATGCGGGGCCGAAGCCCATGAAGCGGTAAATGTGAATGCAAAAACGGTAAATGCAAAGACAGTAAGTGCAAAGGCAGTGAATGCAAAAGCAATGAGTGTGAAATCAGTAAGTGTAAGATGATGGAAGAGCGTGGAGAGTGCCAAAGAGGTTGATTTGCTTGATGTTGAACCAAAATCGTGTTGTGATGGTGCAGTGGTAGGCTAGGTTTGCCGCCGGTTGTACAACTAAAAGCTCACTGCGTGGCAGTGTCGCATGTTCCCTTAAGGATTCCCCACTCGGGTTGAGATTGCGACCTGTTACATGAGGCAGACATGAGTCCGTCCAAAGGAGATGCTCCTCGAGGTCCGCATGCTCGTACCTACATACAAGAGAACGGTAGCTAACAGTCACGCAAAAAGGCTGAAATTGCGATGTGCAGAGGGATCTATGCAATGATGCTTCGGGGATTTAGACTCAGTGGCTAATTTAGGGGTGGCCGTGTCCCCGAATACGGATGTATTTGACTCAAGGAAAGGCTTTTAGCAGACTGGGCATGGCCCATGGACTTTTTATGTAAAGGTAAGGGGAGGGATCTTTAGGATCCTCCAAACCAATGATACGACGGTTCGACCCCATTTCGAGGCATGTCTTGAGCTCGAAGAGTCAGAGAGGGTTTGCTTGCGTCGAAGACTGTTGAACCACTACTCGCTGTAGCCTCACACGAGGTGCAGCTGTTCTTTCATGGTTAAACCGACAATTGCCCCTAACTTTTGCCTAGGCCGCAAAATGCGTGACGGCCTAGTGGGGTATTCTTATTTTGACTTTTCTCTCATGAATGCTCACATTTTGCTACGACCGCCCGAGATAGGGTCCGATTGCACCTCTCGGTTCCTCTAACTTTTGCCAAGACCGCCATTTGCGGGTTTTCAGCCTAGTAAGGATTTGATTTATGCTCTCCTTTTGCCACGGCTCCCCTTTACGGAATTTTAAGCCGTGTCTCTCGTTCCCTAACTTTTGCCTAGGCCGCCTCGAGGAGGTTTTCGACCTAACGGGAAAATTATTCTTTTTCTCTTAAAGGTGTTCTTAGATGAGAAGGATTTGAACAGAAAGAGTACAAGTGCTGTGCTGAGGCGAAACGGGCTTGGAGCCTGAAGAAAATAGAAGAAGGTAAAGATTGGAAATGTGGCTTGAATTTTGCGAGGACACGAAAAAACTGCATGATGACAAAGAAGGCTATCCGGGATAGTACTTCTTGAGGGCGTCGGCGTTGACTGGGAGCGCGTTTTCAGTCCCGCCCATGTCGCAGGACGAGGTCGCCGGGGTTGAACTCGCGGCGGCGGACCCTTGCATTGAATGCTCGAGCCATTCTTTATTGGTAGCACTAGCCGTGGCAGAGCGCTATTAGCCTTTTCTTGTCGATGAGATTGAGCTGCTCGTAGCGTTGCTTCGCCCATTCTGCTTCTTCGAGTTCAGACTCGACGAGGACCCTCATGGAGGGGATCTCCACTTCGATTGGGAGGACTGCTTCCATGTCGTAGACCAGGGAGTATGGAGTTGCCCTGGTTGAAGTGCGGATAGATGTTCGGTACGCTAAGAGCGCGAAAGGGAGCAGGTCATGCCAATCCTTGTAGCTCACCGTCATTTTCTCGATGATCTTCTTGACGTTTTTATTCGCAGCCTCCACCGCACCGTTCATTTGGGGACGGTATGGTGTGGAGTTGCGGTGTTGTACTTTGAATTGCGCACAGAGCTCGTTGATGATCTCGTTGTTTAGGTTCTTGGCATTGTCGGTGATGATTGTCGTAAGGACTCCGTATTGGACTATGATGTCGCACTTGAGGAAACATGCCACAGCCTTTGTAGTGAGTGAAGCGATCGTTATGACCTCGATCCACTTGGTGAAGTAGTCGATTGCCACCAAATGAATAGGTGTTCGTTAGATGCTTTGGGGTTGATATGGCCGATCACATCGATGCCCCACATTGAAAAGGGCCATGGGGCCGCCATCAAGTGTAGCTCATTGGGGGGTGCTTTGATCTGGTCGGCGTAGACCTGGCACAAGTAGCAGTGCCTGACATGTTTGACGCAGTCGGTCTCCTTGGTGGACCAGAAGTAACCCAAACTCATGAGTTTCTTAGCGAGCATAAGCCCGTTCATGTGGGGCTCGCAGCTCCCCTCGTGCATTTCTCCCATGAGGCGTTGTGCCTCGTTTTCGTCGACACACCGGAGTAGCGTGGCGTTGAAGGAACGACAGTAAAGAGTCTCGCCGCTCGGGAAGTAATGCGCTGCGAGTCGCCGAAGTGTTTTTCGGTAGTGACTGTTGGCGAATGTCGGACACTAGCCAGTTTGCAAAAAATGTTTGATGTCTTCGTACCACGGCTTTGTGTTGGTAGCCTTGATTGCGTCGTAGCGGCAATCTCGAATTCGAGGGGCTTGATGAGGTTTTCTTTCGTGATGCTCACCATGGAGGCGAGTATTGCGAGTGCGTCTGCAAACTGGTTCTTGATGAGCGGTGTGTATGTGAACAAGATTTTCTCGAAGTTCTCCGCTAACTTCTCTCGAGATACTCGTGGTATGGCACTAGCTACGCGTCCTTCGTTTTCCATTGGCCCAGCGTTTGGAAAATTGTGAGCATGGAATCCCCAAACACCTCTAGCTCCTTCACTTTGAAATCGATCACCGCCTGCAGGCCAAGGATGCATGCCTCGTATTTGGCCACGTTGTTGGTGAAAGGGAAGTCGACCTTTGCTGTAATTGGACAATAGCGTTCGTCGGGAGATATCAGCACTGCACCGATGCCGGACCCGGTGGAATTTACTACATCGTCGAAGTACATTTTCTACGTGGGTTTATCCTCCTTGCTGTCCAGTTGGAAGATCCCTTCGTTCGGAAAGTCGAAGTTGATCAGTGTATTGTCCTCGATTGGGAACTCCGCTAAGTGATCCGCAATTTCTTGCCCCTTGACTGATGTGCAGGACACGTACTCGATGTCGTACTCCGTTAGCTGACAGCGCCACTTCGCAATATTCCTCATGGAGGATGGACTATCGAATAAGTACTTTAGGGGATCCGCTTTTGACAACAAGCGGATAGTATGGTAGAGAGTGTACTGTCAAAGTCTCTACATGACCCACACCAGCGTGCAGTACATATTTACGATCTCCGAGTAGTTGGACTCCCCTCTAGTGAACTTCCTGCTTAGGTAATAAATGGCACGTTCTGCTTGCGTGAACTCGTCTTCTTGCCCTAACATGCATCCAAAGGATTGTCGGCACACTATCAGGTAAAGGATGAGAGGACGATCCGGCGTAGGGGGGACCAACACCGGCGGCATGGTGTCAAAGGCCTTCTAACATTGTTTGTCCCACTCGATCGCTGCATTTTTGCAAAGCAGGCGAAAGAGTGGTTGGCACTTGTCTGTCAGGTTTGCAATGAATTGAGCTATGTAGTTCAGCTGTCCCAAGAAGCCTCGCACTTCGCGGACCGTTGATGGCGGGTGCAGCTCCATAATTGCTTTCACCTTATCGGGATTGACCTCGATGCCTCGTTCGCTGACCACAAACCCTAGCAACTTCCCTGACTTGGCGTTGAATGTGCACTTCACCGGGTTTGGCCTGAGCTTGTACTTCCTAGGGTGGTCAAAGAGGCGCTTCAGATTAACGAGGTGATCTTCCCCT
This sequence comes from Punica granatum, assembly GCF_007655135.1. NCBI lineage: Eukaryota > Viridiplantae > Streptophyta > Magnoliopsida > Myrtales > Lythraceae > Punica > Punica granatum. The sequence continues at coordinate 26,442,074 of NC_045127.1, read as the reverse complement.
TCCTTTGACTTAGCGATCATGTCGTCGACATAGACCTCGATCTCCTTATGCATCATGTCGTGGAAAAGTGTGACCATAGCCCTCTAGTAGGTTGCCCCGGCATTCTTGAGGCCGAAGGGCATGACCCGGTAATATAAAGTGCCCCACATCGTGGTGAACGTCGTCTTGATCTTGTCTTCCTCGGCCATCCAGATCTGGTTATATCCGGAGAAGCTGTCCATGAAAGAGAATTGTGTGTGGCGTGCGGTGTTGTCAACTAGGATGTCAATGTGGGGCAGAGGGAAGTTGTCTTTGGGGTTGGCCTTGTTTAGGTCCCGGTAGTCGACGCTGACTCTGACTCTTCCGTCCTTCTTCTCTACGGGCACAATATTCGCCACCCACTAAGAGTAGTTGCAAACTTCGAGGAACCCTGCGTTGATCTGCTTGACAACCTCCTCTTTGATGCGGAGGAGAAGGCCGGCACATTGCCGCCGTAGGCGCTGTCGTTTGGGTGGGAACCTCTCTGCATCGAGCGGGAGAAAGTGCTTGACTATCGAACGGTCTAGGCCTGGCATATCGGTGTAGGACTAGGCAAAGACCTCTTGATACTCTGTTAGGAATTCGATCATTCAGGCTTGTTGTGTAGGGTCGAGACCCATCCCGATCTTCAGAGTGTGGGGTTCTTCTTCAGTACCCACGTTAACTTCTTTCGTCGGCTCGACTGAGGTGAGTTGAGGTCTTCAAGGAGGCGCAAACTCTCCTCTATCTCGGGCACTCAACCGCCCTCGTCGAGCCCTTCCCCGAAGTATATGGGTTGGGACTCTTCAAGATGTTCACAGGACGGGTTCGAATCGACATGTCGAAGGTTAGGATTCGAGTGGAGCCTAGAAATTTAAACGAATCGTCTTCAAAATTCTAGAGTGTTGCGAATGAGTAAGAGAGAAAAGAAGAAGGTAGACATAGGAATTCAAAAAAATGCATGTCGAGATTTCATTAATGATGTGAGCTTGAAAGACATAACAAAACCCATCTTCCGTCATGCGACTTATGCCTATGCTGACACGCGAGAAACATCATGCAAAAAGACGCCTTGTACATCGGCAATTACAGCCGAGTAGCGCGAGACTGAGGTCTAGTTGTCGAGCTCCTCATTCTCCTGCGCGAGGCGGATGTAGACCCCGGAACGAGTCTCCTCGGGGACGGCGCATATGGCTAGCAGATCGACCGTTGCGTCGTCTAAATCCGAGGAGGGGCTGTCAAGAGTACCTCCGACGATGTGGACCCTTCCGGGGAAAGAGTGGGAGAGCGGGGGAACCGAGATGCCCCTGTTGATCCTCCCATAGTGCACGGCGAGACAGTGGAGGTGCTTACCTATGCGAGCCTCGATAATCTCGTGGCAAGAAAGGCGAAAACCAAGTCCCCTCCTGTTGTTGTATTCTTCGACCTCAATGGGGCGATTGATCCCCTGTCCCTGTGCGCCGAGCCCAGTACCGGGGATGTAGTTATGGCATAGTAGGACCTTCCCAACCATGCGGTCGGCACAGGACGGACCGATCTCTTCGTAGTCCCAAATGACGAAGATGATTTCGAATGAATGGAAGGGGAGGTTCTCATCATCCCCAATGCTGATGTAGGGGACAGCTGTCTCCTTGTAAATGGCGTAGTCCTCCTCCCCCTTGACTATGATGAGCCGCTCTTCCACAATGAACTTTAGCCTTTGGTGGAGGGACGAGGGGACTGTTGGGAATTTGTGTATACCCTAGAGGCAATGTGTTATCAATTCTGTAATATGACATATATTTCATTATGATACGAGGCATTTATGTTATTGTGTGGGTTGCGCTAAATATTAATTTTATACAATAACATCCTTGGAATAGTAGGTTCAATAGACATCAAGTGTGACTTGATTGTGAGATCCTATAATGACTTAACGCTATTCCTAAATGTTCCTAGTCAAAGTATTATCGTTAATTAGGACAACAATAATGCGGTTAGACTAGTGTGGGTGTAGATTGATGACTAAGTCTTACGGGTCATGGATGTGGAGACATCGAGTCACACCGCAGGTATACATTAGGAGTAATGTATACTGGACTGACCCGTCATGAGACTGCTACATGGGTCGTTACGTGACTGTCATTAGCAAATCTCATAGTGACTATGGTGCAGTGGTCCTTTGACTTGAGGTAATCATGGTTTCCTACATGTAATGTCGTATACTTTGATACTGTCAAATGCCACCGTAACAGACTGGTTATAAAGACAGTTATTGAGTATACCACAGAGCATGGAGAGGAATGTGAGTGACCAAGATAGGAATTGTCGCTCCTACGTAATGGGAGTGATATCTCACGGCCACTTGGTGGGTAGAGTCTATAAGTGTATGCATACCCAAATGAGTCGATATAGGGATATCGAGCTCATTTGTTCTGATAGATTTACTTAGTAAACCAAGAAAAAGAGATTGAGCCATATAAGGATGACAACGACCATGCCTTGGGCTCAATAGAGATATAGAGGACAAAAGGATTATACTGTACAGTAACATAGGTCACAAGGTTCGTCGAGAAATTGACTTTCCGATTACTTGAGTAGCAATGATGCATTGCTAGATGCCACTCACTATTTGTAATATTGAAATAGATATTTCGATATTACTATCAACGTAATTGGGAACCTACAGGGTCACACACTACGACCAAATCGTTGGGATGATCTCGAAACACTAAAACTATCTAATGGGGATTAGATGAGTTAAAGTGCGACCAATTAATTGGATATTTAATGAGTTAAATTTATCGATTAATTAGACCTAGACCCGATTTATTAGACTCAATGAGACCCGATTTGGTACACGAATCAAGGGAGAGATTGGCCCGGAATGGTGCCAAGTGGCCATTCCATGGGCAGCCACTTCATGGCCAACATGCATGGCCATTTACGGCCACATTGCATGGAAAAAATTAGGGATGCCATGTGGCAATTAGGGAAGCTAAGCAATCAATCCTACACCGGCCATTTCAAGATAAAACCCTATACGTTTATATATATAAAGCTCAAAATGTTGAGCTTTCTGGTGGGGGCAATATATGCATATATATTGTATATGTGCATGTGAAATTTTGTTTTGGAAAGTCCAATCCGAAAGGTTTAATAGTCTAATAATTTTCGGGGTGTCGCACCGATGTTTTTTTCGAGCGTTGGCCGCTAGCACCGCCGATCTCGAAGACCCATCGACGAAGTTGGTGTGATTACCGATAGAGGCGTCACGCGTGGGACGCTTGGTCAACGGTTTAAAAGATTCCAGGTACACTTTATCTATTCTCATTCTACTAGTAGGTCTTGGGATCTAGTTTCACGGGTAGGAAATTTTGAATTTCTATTCCTTTTACGCTTCCGTAGGCCCTGTGAAACTAGCAATTGGTATCAAAGCCTAGCTAGTTAGAATTTGAGTAGATAGAAGCATGAAATAGGATTTTATGCTTGTTACATGTGTGCTTGGTGCTAGCATGACTGTTAGACCTTGGCTAGACTATAGTTGTGTTAGCATAATGGTTGTACTTGCATGACTGTTAGTGGTATAATTGTTATACCTAGGAACTATTAAGTAATGGTTACATAATAGTATATGGTGAGATCGATTTAAGTTTTGTTAAAATCCCTCAATAATATTATTAAGTCCATAGCCTTCCATCGTGTAACGCTCGTCAAGACCAAGAATGATGAGTGTGTAGACCTAGCCCTCGCAGGGTGCCCTCATCTATCCTGGTAAGGCGTGGTGTTTACCGATGGGTCGGACTTAACTGAGCAAGCCTAATAGGATTAGGAGTTCAGAGGCAAGGAGTTGGGCATCAATCTACAAGGTAGATTGGAATAAGGTGTTATTCACCCAACTAACCAAGCGTTGCATGTGATGCAATTGGGAAAGAGGGTTCTCTACCTAAATAGCCAGTTCTGGGATTCTCAGCCCTCGCTGACTCAGAACTTGGTGAAATATGGATCTTGTACCGCTATGAGAATGAGATTCTCCGAATCAATGGTGAGGGTCATTGATTTGATAAAAATAGTGGGAGCAATATTTAATAAAGTTCTCATTAAATATTGTTATGTCATTATACTTATTCTGTGTATTTCTGTGGTAGTTTCCATTGCAGTAAACACATCTAGTGCCTTCTATTTGCAATCAATCCTTGATAAGGAAAAACTATCCGGGAATAATTTCTTGGATTGGTACCGTAACTTGAGAATCGTTCTCACTCAGGAGAAAAAGTTATATGTCTTGGAGCAACCTCTTCCTGCGCCACCGCCTGACAATGCCACCCGAGCTAAGAGAGATGCTTATAGGATGCATCAAGATGATGCCATGAGCGTTGGATGTCTCATGCTAGCCACCATGGATCCAGAGCTTCAGAAGCAACACGAGCACATGGGGGTGTACGATATGATCGTACATCTCAGGCGGCTCTATCAAGAACAGGCCCGGCATGAGTGGTTCAACGTATCGAAGACACTTTTTCAGGCAAAGTTGACTGAGGGCAGTCCGGTAGGTCCTCATGTACTCAATATGATTGGGTACGTGGAAACTTTGGGATGACAAGGATTTCCTCTAGGTCAAGAGTTGACCACAGATTTAATTCTGCAGTCGTTGCCCAACAGTTATAGTCAGTTCGTCATGAACTATAATATGAATTACTATAACAAACCATTGCCTGAACTGCTTGGCATGTTGCGAACAACTGAGCAGGATTTCAGCAAAGGGACACCTGTTCTGATGGTCCAAGGGACCAAGAAAAAGGGCAAAGGCAAGAAGAAAGGCAAGAAGGCTAAGGGCGCATCCAAGTGTGACTTGGGTGCATTGAAGACCAAGGCCAAAGTGGCAAAGGATGATTGCTGCTTCTACTGTGGCAACCGTGTCCACTGGAAGCGGAATTGCAAGGTATACCTGGAGGAGTTGAAGAAGAAGAAGGGAAGTGAGACTTCCACTTAAGGTATCCATGTTATAGAGATCAATGTATCTACTGCTTCTACATCTTGGGTATTAGATACTGAGTGTGGTGCTCACATTTGTGGAAATGTGCAGGATCTAAGAAACAGTAGATCATTGGTAAAGGGCGAGGTGGACCTACGAGTTGGAAATGGAGCAAGGGTTGCTGCATTAACTGTAAGAACTTATCACTTGTCTTTGCCTACTGGGCTTATACTGGATCTTGACGATTGTTATTATGTGCCTGCTATTAGTAGAAATATAATATATGTTTCTTGTTTAGACAAGAAGGGATTTGTTTCACTATCAAGAACAAGTGTTGTTCTATGTACATGGATGATGTATTTTATGGCAGTGCACATTTCAGTAATGGTCTGTATGTTCTTGATCTAGACACGCCCGTTTATAACGTGGAAACCAAACGGCTCAAGTCCAATGATTCGAACCCGACTTATCTCTGGCATTGTCGTTTAGGCCATATTAGCGAGAATCGCATCTCCAGACTCCATAAGAATGGATTACTAGACTCGTTTGATTTTGAATCAATCGAGACTTGCGAACCTTGTTTAATGGCGAAAATGACTAAGGCCCCCTTTACTGGAAAGGGTGAGTGAGCTAGTGATCTTCTGGCTCTCATACATATCGATGTATGTGGACCAGTGAACAAGCTTGCTAAAGGTGGGTATCTCTACTTCATTACATTTATTGATGATTTCAGTAGATTTAGATATGTGTATTTGATGAAACACAAATCCGAATCTTTGAAAAGTTCAAGGAACTTAAGAATGAAGTGGAGAATCAGTTGGGTAAGAGTATTAAAGTTCTTCGATCAAATCGAGGAGGTGAATATTTGAGCTATGAGTTTGCTGACTATCTTAGACAGTGTGGGATTCTATCCCAACTGACTCCACCTGGTACACCACAGTGGAATGGTGTAGCTGAGAGGAGGAATCGAACATTATTAGATATGGTTCGGTCTTTGATGAGTCATGCGAACTTACGGACTTCTTCTGGGAATAAGCTCTACAGACAGCGGCTATCATATTAAACCATGCTCCGTTGAAATTAGTTGAAAGACACCATATGAGATGTGATATGGGAGGCATCCCAATATGTCTTTTCTAAAGATATGGGGTTGCGAAGCTTACGTGAAGAAATTGTCTTCGGAAAAGCTTGGTCCTAAATCGGATAAATATTATTTTGTAGGGTATCCTAAAGAAACACGAGGATACTATTTCTATAACCCCACCGAGGACAAAGTGTTTGTCACTCGAACTGCGATATTCCTTGAGAAAGAGTTTCTCTTCAAAGGAACAAGTGTGAGGAAATTAGGACTTGGGGAAGTTCTACCACAAAATGACATTAACCAGTCGACGGGTAAGGTCGCAGAACAACCACAAGGTGTTGTGGTACAATCTTCTACACAGGTGACACAGGAGCCTCGTAGGTCTGGTAGGATACGTCATGAGCCCGAGAGATATGGATTTCTCGTGACTCAAGATAATGATGTATTGCTCGAAGATAATGATAAGCCTACAATCTATGCGGAAGCCGTGACAGGCCCAGACTCCGAGAAATGGTTGGAGGCCATGAGATTTGAGATGGAGTCCATGTACACCAACCAAGTGTGGACTTTGGTTGATCCACTTGAAGGGGTAAAACCTACTGGGTGTAAGTAGGTCTTCAAGAAGAAGACAGACATGGATGGTAATGTGATTACCTTTAAGGGTCGACTAGTGGCGAAAAGGTTTCAGACAAGTTCATGGTGTTGACTATGATGAAACCTTTTCCCCGGTGGCTATGTTTAAATCTATCGGGATCTTGCTTGCAATTACAGCTTACTATGGCTATGAGATATGGCAGATGGACGTCAAAACTGCTTTCTTGAATGGAAGGCTCCTCGAGGATGTGTACATGACACAACCTGAGGGTTTTGTCGATCCACAAAGTGCCGAAAAGGTTTGTAAGCTGCAACGGTCTATTTATGGACTGAAGCAAACTTCTAGGAGCTGGAATCTTCACTTTGATGATGCAGTGAAAGAGTTTGGCTTCATTAAGAATGAAGATGAACCCTGTGTTTACAAGAAGGTTAGTGGGAGCGCAGTGATCTTCCTTGTGTTGTATGTAGACAACATACTTCTGATCGGGAATGACATTCCTTCCCTACAATCTGTGAAGACTTGGTTGGGAATGTGTTTCTCCATGAAGGACTTAGGCGAAGCTACCTATGTGTTAGGTATCAAGATCTATAGAGATAGATCCAAGAGAGTGCTTAGCTTAAGTCAGAGTGCAAATGTAGATAAAGTACTTCGGCACTTTAGCATGCAGGACTCTAAGAAAGGATCGCTGCCCATGTTACATGGCATAAGCCTTTCGAAGGCTCAGAGTCCTTCTACTCAGGTGGAGAGGGATCGCATGAATAGGATTCCATATGCATCAGCTATTGGATCCATCATGTATGTCATGTTATGCACTCGACCTGATGTCTCGTACACTTTGAGCTTGACGAGTCGGTACCAGTCAGATCTAGGTGAGAGACACTGGATCGCAGTAAAGAACATCGTTAAGTACTTGCGAAGGACGAAGGAGATGTTCTTGGTATATGGGGGCGAAGAAGAGCTCGTTGTAAGAGGTTACACCGATGCTAGCTTCCAGTCCGATAAGGACGATAGTAGATCGCAATCAGGGTATGTGTTCTGCCTAAATGGAGGTGCTGTGAGTTGGAAGAGTTCCAAGCAGGAGACAGTAGCCGACTCTACCACAGAGGCCGAGTATATCGCTGCCTCTAACGCTGCAAAAGAGGCCGTTTGGATCAAGAAGTTCTTAACAGAACTTGCTGTGGTTCCTAGCATCGCAGACCCAGTGGAACTCTATTGTGATAACAATGGAGCCATTGCGTAGGTTAAGGAACCCAGGTCTCACCAGCGATCCAAACATATACTCAGGCGCTTCCATCTCATTCGCGAGATTGTCGACAGAGGAGATGTGAAGATATGCAGAATACCAATAGATGAGAATCTCGCAGATCCATTTACGAAGCCTCTTGCTCAGTGCAAGCACGAGGCTCACACTAGATCCTTGGGCATTAGGGATATGCCAGATTGGCTCCAGTGCAAGTGGGAGATTGTTGGGAATTGGTGTACGCCCTAGAGGCAATCTGTCATCAATTCTATAATATGAAATATATTTCATTATAATACGAGCCATTTATGTTATTGTGTGGGTTGCGCTGAATATTAATTTTACACAATAACGTCCTTGGAATAGTAGGTTCAATAGACATCCAGTGTGACTTGATTGTGAGATCCAATAATGACTTAACACTATTCCTAAATGTCCCTAGTCAAAGTATTATCGTTAATTAGGACAACGATAATGCGGTTAGACTAGTGTGGGTGTAGATTGATGACCAAGTCTCATAGGTCATGGATGTAGAGACATCGAGTCACATTGCAGGTATACATTAGGAGTAATGTGTACTGAACTAACCCGTCATGAGACTGCTACATGGGTCATTACGTGACTGTCATTAGCAAATCTCATAGTGACTATGGTGCAGTGGTCCTTTGACTTGAGGTCATCATAGTTTCCTACAAGTAATGTCGTATATGTACGGACCCAAATGTGGACTCTCGTCGGGGCCCGCATGCGCGATTTTGGATCGCGCGGCTTAGGAGTGTCCACCTTCCCATGGGAAAGCGTGACGAACACGCGTGAGAGAAAGAGTCGTCACTTATCATTTTACGACTCGTAGGTCGAGGGCGGATAAGTTACCCGGGTCTAAGGGTATGGAACACCTAGTTTGTTGTTAAGGCATTGATCTGTGCGGAACCGGAAAATCCGTGTCCGGGGGTTCATGTTACGTGCGGGCCAATATACCGCACGCCCTTTCGGTACTTTGGTTTGCTAGGCTTGCATGTTATATTATTTACCGCTTGAATTAAGTTGCACTCGTCTCGCACGTTTTGATACCGGAGATTCGGTGAACTCAACGATGTCGATTGAGAAGCCGAGAGAGAAGTAAACCCGTATGTCGGGAAATTGGTTCACAATCTTGCGTGACAGTTCATCGAACCATGGAGGCTGAATCCTTGCATGAACCAGAACCGCGAATTCTTGGATTTACTTTCCTTTGGGCAAACATTAAACCAATTCGATTAATTCGACTCTCGGACCGTTCGCTTACCGACTGGAATTCTTACAGAATGAATGTACAAAATAAAAATCCTTACAATGCTCTCGAAAACAATAAATACAAATTACAAATGGCCGAATTCCAGTCGACTCGCGTTCAGTTATTATTCCAGTCTAACTCACCGTGAGTTTAGGGAAACACCGAAAAACTGAAATTCAATGCACGCTCTCACTGAATAGGGCGTTGGACCCTGTGATCGATGATTAGGGCATTGAACCCTAATATTATTCGGCCTAGGGATCAAGCTCGACCTGCATGGCAAACAAATGCAGAAAGGTAACACGTAATATGTTAATGACAGACAACGTGTTTGTTACTATCAAATGTACGTGTCTTAGCAAGTTTATTGACCCAGGGGTGTTTTTGCAAGCAAATGCCATATGCTAAGCAAAGCATCATGCAAAACATTTTACATTCGGCTTTGTTTTGAGAACTAGACAGAGAGAGTCAAATCTCGTGTGTGTGTGGATTGCTTTTATAGTGATTCGGTGTTGTGACACGGAATTACCACTGAATTGATCCAAACTTGTATTTTGACTCTAGAATTGGAACCTAGAGTTCCACCTAACTATTTTCGAGCAATTGGTTAGGTCGAGTGAAATGATTAGTTAGGTAATTGTATTTCTGATACAGAATACCCAACTGACATCTTAAACGATGCTAAGATGATGCCAAATCACAAAATGATGTTCTTGCCCTGGATTTGAAAATTTGTTTTCAGAAAAGGGTAACAGCCCAATACGAATTTGAAAGTATGAGGGTTTTGAAAAAGGCATTAACACCGTTTTGTAATTCGTCGACGCGAGTTACAAATTAATGTCATGTTCGTACAAAGTTGTTTAAATTGAATGAATTAATCGTATGAGTGTCCCGATTAACCCGTTCGTGGAATTAATGCTCAAGGTTATTGCCGAATGCATTAATTGTGAAAACGATTCGTGATTCGATAACCGAGATGATTTCACATGGATCGAGGATAATTGGGTCAAATAACCAAAAATACCCTCATAACCGAATGAACTCAAATAAGTCATTGATATTTGAATCTATGCATGTTTGCTTGAAAGACATTTACATGCGAAATTGCGACGATAATGTAAATTGCAAACTACACGAAATCTGAAAACGGACTCAAAAAGGGGAGAGGAAGCCTCGTACAACCCGTACGAGTCTAAGAGACTCTCGGCCAATTCTCCTTGGAGAAAACTGAGAGGCCTCATGGCCCTCATCGGGTTCCATGAGTTTTCCCTGGCTCGTTTCGAATCATTTCTCGCATGCTCAAGTAACAAACACAATAAATGATATGATTAAACGAAAGTCAGTATTGCCATGATTTGAATAACACATTCGAAAATGCAAACATGCACAAACAAGTTATTTAGGGAATCGATAAAACAATACCGACTTCATGCATGCGGGAAAACACGAGGAAACTCGGGAATCGAACTTGGATCGGGTCAAGAAGATCGTTCCTTACCCGAAAAGAGCAAGAGAGCATTCGGCCACCTCCTTTGGAGTGTAACCCCTGAGCTATTTGCCTTTCCCGGGCCGGGATGTTCTTCTTAACTACGATCCAAGTGTTTCCCGACATGTTGACATGCTAATCAAGGATAAACATGCATGATATAATGTAAAAATGCATAAAAATGAAGTCTTGCAAGTGAACATGCTTTGTGCATCATATAACTCCATGAACATGCAATAAATGTAAAAGCCCTAACTCCTCTAAGTCAAGAGTAATTTACTTAGCCTCGGGATACGAGGAAAGAGTCGGGGAAGTGTTCGTGAGTCGGGTGACTCAGTTGAACGCTTGGAAGGGTGCTCGGGTGCAAAGGATGCACGTTCGGGCAAGGATGGGCGCGGGGCTAGGTATGCGCGAGCATGCACGGGCACGGCAGGGGGTCAGGAGCGCGGAAAGGTGCTCGGGCGCGCGGCTGGCGGACGTGCGCGCAGGCGCGGGGCAATGCGTGGGTACTGTTCACCCGATAGCACGGTCTTCGCCCGAAATGAATAAATCAACCTGAAATGATGAGCATGACTTCAAACCAAAAATCTAAGTTCATAAATAAACTTCTTGGGTCCAAAACATGTGGTCCATGGAGTTTGAGAATTTTTGAACTTAAGTCGGGATGATGAACATCGGCTTCCGACTTTAGAAACTCAAAGCTTTCTTCGGGTTTTCTTCGGTTTTTCTCTCTTGGTTTTGAAGTGTTGAAGCTTGCTGGTTTTGGCTATGGAGTTGAGAGCTTTTTTTTAGGGAGAACGCTTGGAGAGAGTGTGCAAGAAGAGAAGTCATTAACTTAATGACAAATATGCAATATTTAGGCAAAACTAATGACACAATTAGCAAAAGCAAGTGCTCTTAACCCCCATGCTTAGCAAATTTTGGCCACTTAATGAGGATGAGGATGAATGTGAGCCAAGTATCATTCATGTGGAAGAGCCAAGAGCATTGATGAGCATTGATGAAGGCTTGAGTGTTGTCTTCAAACTTCTTGGATATTTTCATGCAAGAGTGCAAGTTGGCTTCTTGCATTGAAGAAGAAGAAGCGGAAACTTTTAGGGCAAGGGGTGACTCACCTTGGGCAGCCGGTGGGTCCCACAACAGAAGAGGAGAAACCGAGAAAAAGTTCGGGTCTCGATTGATGGCGCATTCGAAGCTCGTGGTTCGAACTGAATGTTGAATTATCGATATACGCGAGGAAACGGATTTAATGAGTCCGAGATTGGCATTTTCCGTGAGAAATTGCCAAATGTCTGTATGAGGCTCGGAAGCCGGTTTTGCTCCCTTTATACATTCAGGGCGAGGTTACACACTTCTGACAGCATATCTTGTATCTGCATCCCACGTCGGTCATTTTGACATAAATTGTCAAATTACGTGGGCACTTGACCCTTAAGCCGGTAATGCAAATATGGAGCCGGAGATGTCCTAGGAGGTTGAAACTGGATTTCTCAGATTGCTTTTTGAGTTACTTGGACGATCCGGAGATCACTGTGATCTCTGTTTATTGAGATTGAGCCTCTAAGTACATGAAAAGTGCATATGAGACCCTTAAAGCACTGCTCGGGGGGTCTAGATGAGTTGTGTGATTCATTCCGACGATTCTACTTTGACCCTTAAGAAGGCTAGCACTGTGTAAGGTAGGCATCCGGCGTCAAGTTTCCCCAAAGAGGACCTCCGGATATGGATTTCCACTGAAAATGGCCTTTTGTGCTCCTCGGAGGTTACTCGGGAAACCGAGAAGGGTTTTGCTGTCTGATTTGCCCAATTGCGTCTGTTCGCTGGAGTTTTTGGGGCAATACAGGGTCAAGTTCATTTGCCATTATTCCATCAGATCAATCTCCGTTTATGCTCTTCTGAAGAGTGGTATGCCCGCTTTGTCGCTCGGAAGTTATTCGGGGTGTCTGTATGGCTTCCAAGCGACAGTCTGAAGCACTGCTCGTGCTCTGAATGATTGTGGGGCGTGGCCGAATCTGATATTTGGAATTAACTTTTCTCCAAGAAACCGGCATTTTTGGACTTCCACTGAAAAGTTGTTCTGTATAGAGCAGATGATTTGCGAAACGCGTTTGAAGACACTTTTCATCTGTTTGGCATTGATGTGGATTTTTGAAATCCAATATTGGCTATCTTCCGACGGTCGAGCGAACTATCGGAAAATAGGACTATCCATGTGGTATACTGGAAATGCCAGTTTTGGACATTGTTGAGCTCTCTAGTCACTTTGTTGCCTCTTGGTGACCCTAGGAATCCTTCTGTCATATGCCTGTGTCATCTGCTCAATTTTGCCGACTTGAGGATGAATAGTGATTTCTTGCTCTGCCGAGCCGTTTTTTGTATTCATGCTCAAGTCATAGTCTGGACCATTGCTGATATCGTTGTTTGGAATGGTGAGCCAAAATGGGGTGCTGACAGCTTATCCCTCTTTGACTGCGTGCTTGAGTAGAGGATGCAGCCAAAGACTTCAAAAGTACCCCAATTTGATAGCACTGATCGATATGGAACTTCCTATAGCAATCTTCTCCCTCCTGTTTTGGATATGTGGGGTTGTTACATCAGATGCAGAAAATGTAAAAGTCGGGATGGACCCGAGGGGACGGACCCCTGAGCAGAAATTTAGTCGGGACGGACCCGAAGGGGATGGACCCCTGAGCAAAAATTTAGTCGGACGGACCCGAAGAGTTGTAAGGTGCATTGCATTTCTGAGAAGATGCACACCAATTAAAAGTGCATTGTGATAATGAAAAGGTGCAGCAAATAAATGCAAACACTGGGGAGTTGCGGAAGGTGTGGAAGGAATCATTGTGATTCCTCCATCGCTAAGCTTGTCTGTGCTGCAATCGATGTTGTGGTTAGAATGCTTCGTTGCTAGCCAACTGATTGTGATACCAGAGTGCATCGAGTACTACTCTGAAGATTCTCCTCTTGGGTTGAGATTATCACCCGTCACATGAAGTAGATATGAATCGATCTTGGGGAGACATCTTCCAAGGAGCACTGATTTGTCGGAGGCATGCGTTGATGCTGGGACGAAGTCATTTCACTGAAGCCTTACCTCTGTGGCAGTGATGTGTTTGATCTGCCGAAAGCTAGGCTCGCCGCTAGGCGGTTACCTGTTGGGTTGCCGGAAATCGGCTTTGCTACTGAGGAATGATTGTGTTTTGCCGGAGGCCAGCTCCACTGCTTGGGCGGTCATGCTTTGACCTGCAAGAAGTTCGCCGAAAGTCGGCGTCTTGTATTGCGAGACTCGAGCTCTAAGACAGAGCGCCTACGTATCCCGTGGGACCGGGAATCAGAGTCTGTCATAGTTCATGAAATGCGATACCTGTAATCCTGACATCACTTGTAAATCACGTGAGAAATGCAAATGCAAGATAGGCCCAGGTAAGCATAAGAGGTCATTGCAATATGCAGATCTTCAGTTTCGAATCACCTAAGCGACCCGTGAAGAATTTTGCTTTGACAGTGCAGATGGATCCCTTTCTTGGAGGCCTAGATGCAAGGCCTCCGGAGGTTCCCGCTAGCCATGTATGGGCATATCGAGACGTCCCCGACGATGCCCTAGCAGCTCTATTGTTCGTTCGACACGCCCGTTGACTTTGGACCCTTCTCAATAAGGTACCATAGGGCGGCTGCATTTGTAACCCGCTTGGGGATTTCTGTTTAGATTTGGCTAGACTCGGTCTGACCATTTCGAAAGCGTTATGACTAGATCCCGGAAAGGAATGTCTGGGATTTCGACTTTGTGATAGCCTATTAAAGGGAGGCTGTGACCCATTTGGAGTTATGCAAAGACAAAGAGGAAAGAGAAAGCTTGGGAAGCACGTTGCCTCAAGCTAAAAGGATACACGGATTCACGCTTGCAGCGAGATGTACCCCCATTTTCCTTCGTCCTTCTGTTGTTTAGGCTGTACTGAACTGCTTGGATAGCGTATTCAGTTGCCCACTGTCCTTGAGGAAGGTTCCCTCTTGGACGGTTGAATGGTATTGGAGAGACGATCGAGGATCTTGTTGGAATAGAAAACCTGGCCACTTCCACTTGGGGATCCCTCGTCCGCATGATGTGTGAGAGACTAGGGGGTCAATTTTATCTATCTCTCATTTCGCTCTCCTTTTGCTACGATCACCTACCTCGGGGCCGCACCTCTCAACCTAAAGGGGAGGAGCTCTCCTTTTGCCACGACCGCCCCAAAGGGTTTCCGATCATGCCTCTCTTTACCCTAACTTTTGCCTAGGCCGCCCCAAAAGGGGTTTTCGACCTAGCGGGCTTGATTTTTTTTATCTCTCGAGTTTGCAAGGGCGAACGTTTCGAAGGATTCAACCTCCGAGTGCATTGTTTTATGTCTCCGTCGAGGAGTTGTGTTTGTTGCTCCCTTTTATCGGGGTTTGTTGATTTCTCAGGATTGGCGGTGCTGGAGTTTTAAATCTCAGCGGTACCTTGTTTTGTTAATTGGCGGGTTTTTCCCCCATCTTTTCTCTCTCTCTTCAATGGCGGGTTTTTCCCGCTTCTTTTCGCTTTGTTATTTTTTTCTTGTAGCTGAGGTTTGTTTTGTGCCCCTTTGATTTGCTTGAAACTCATCGACTTTGTATTGTCGAAGTCGCTTTGGTGTACTTCGCCTCGTGGAGACTTGCTGCGTGTTGCTAGCCCTATTTTGTGAGGGTCGGCTTTCTTGGTAGTTTGATTCTTGTGCATTCGGAAGTCGAACTTCGTGTCATTTGCCCTTGCAATCTCTTCAGGTGAATTCCCCTATTGTCTAGAAGGAAAATACAAAATTGCCCTAAGGAATCAGTGGCCGGGGTTGTCCTGGTGCTTGTTGTGGAGGAGGCCTGGTCTTGACGCAAATGACCAGGAGCTTTCTAACGTCATTTGTTGGAGTGACCCACTATGGGGACCTCGGGGTTAACTTCAACCAGGGAGGCCCCAGTGTACGTCGCTTGCCGAGGTTGTGCTAGCCCGAACTTCAACCGGGGATGCCCTAGTGTACGTCGCTTGGAAAAGTTGTCCTAGTGTGAACTTCAACCGGGGATGCCCCAGTGTACGTCGCTTGGAAATGCTTATCGTGGGTGGATGATGTCCGAGGTGGTCTCAGTGCGAGCGTTGAACGCGAATGCCTCGGTCTTTATGTCGATGTGACTCGTGGTGGTCGGTTTGTGCAACTGTCGCCCTTGACCGTCTCATGTCGTCAATGTCAACTGAAATGGTTGCGTTGAGGGCATATGGCTCGCTCAGTTGTTTTTGTCTTTAGCTTTAAAGGGGGTACCTCCGTGCCGAGCTCCTTCCCTGTCAAAGTATAAGGGAGGAGGCTTGAGAGGAGTTCCCAGAAAGGCGTGAGCCCGTGCATCACTCCTCGCCTGTGACCTGTGTGTCCCTGTGAAAGATGACAAAGAGGATGATGTGTTAGGCGATGGTGCGGTGGAATATGCGGTAAGAAATATGGGGTGGACCCATGGGAAAATCCCTTTTTTGTGCCACCCGCAACCCATGGGGTGTCGCGTGCATGTGACATTTGTTTCCGGGAATTTAGTCATCGCCACTCAGGAGTGGTTAGACCTTGATTGGAGTCACATAAGCATGTTTTCCCCAGTTCTGACTAGGTATGCGCAGCCGTCTTAGGGAAGGCTCAAGGAAGCCGGGTTCCCTGAGGACAAGCAAGTCGAACAGGTCCGACAGAACTAATAGGGCGTCTTCGAGACCGTCCTGATGCTCCATTGAAGGATTTGTTCATGTCGGGAGCCTATTTGTGGGAATGCATTTGAATGAAAGCAACAGAGAGTTTAAAGAAAACTACACGTGTCGCCCCAGTATTCAATCTGCGACCACAACGGAGGTGGATGAGACCCATTGTTTGATCGGAGGCATGATCGTGCAGGTATCTCCTGCGATCGAGAGTTGGGTCATGCTCTGTTTGTGGAGCTGTCACTTCCGGTCTTTGCAAAGGAAGGATTAGACTTGCTCCTCAGAGTATCGCATGGATGAATTTGAATCCAAGTCGATTTTGGATTTCAGATGAGAATGAAAGCAGTAAATGCGAGGTGTCAAAACCTGAAAGAAGTAAATGCTGGGTCGGAGCCCAAAAGCAGTAAATTCTGAGCCGGGGCCCGAAAGCAGTAAATGTAGGATCGAGGCTCAATGCGGGGCCGAAGCCCAAAAGTGGGGCCGGAGCCTAATGCTAAGTCGAAACCCAAAAGCGGGCCCAAAGCCCGGTACGAGACCGAAGCCCAATGCAGTAAATGCGGGGTCGGAGCCCGATGCGGTAAATGCGGGGCCGGAGCCCAATGCGGAGTCGAGGCCCAAAAGTAGGGCCAAATCCCAATACGGGGTCGAAGCCCAATAGTGGGGCTGAAGCCTGATGCAGTAAGTGCGGGCTTGATAGGAAAGTGCAAGAAATGTGAAAGCAAAGGTCAATGTTGAGGAATAGCACAATGCGCTGCAAAGCGGTGACGCGGATTTGCTTGCGGTCTTGCTCTGTGGAGCAAGGATGGGGACTTAGTGTGGAAATCCCAAGGAGCTGGATGAGAGACATTTGTTGTCTCAATTGTGGTCGCTCAGTATTCAGTCTGTCTTGTTGAGAATTTCCTGCAATGGGAAAAGAAAACAATGAAGGAGCACGAACTGTTCAGGATTTCAATGCAAGAGTGTAGGGAAGCGAACCGGCCTGGTAGGTGTCGTGCGAGCACACCAAGAGACATGCATTGATACGTTGAGCATGCGTGTATGAGTTGGTGTGAACATACTTGGACATGTGTGAGGCGCGCTTAGTAGCTAGTAAATGCGCAGGTATTGCGGAGAGATGTGCATCTGATCACGCAGTGATGCTCTCTGTTAGCAAGAAGTTAGTGTCGGTTAGTCTCACCTGGGAAGGTGGGTCGGCCCTCGATCCACAGCTCACCTTGCCATGGAGGAAGGGTGAAGGCTGCAAGTGGTCTACCCGTGAAGGCTGGCACGACTCGGCAGTCATACGGGGTGGGAGGGCGGGATGGACGGCCTCTGGTCATAACACGTCTCGCCATGGAGAGGTGAAGACCGCGGGTGGTCTACCCGCGAAGGTTGGCATGACTCGCCGGTCATGCGGGGTGGGTGGCCGGGATGGACGGCCTCTAGTCATAACACGTGTCGCCATGGAGAGGTGAAAACCGCGGATGGTCTACCCGCGAAGGTTGGCATGACTCGCCGGTCATGCGGGGTGGGTGGCCGGGATGGACGGCCTCTAGTCATAACACGTGTCGCCATGGAGAGGTGAAGACCGCGGATGGTCTACCCGCGAAGGTTGGCAGAACTCGCTTGTCATGCAGGGTGGGTGGCCGGGATGGACGGCCTCTGGTCATAGCACGTTTCGCCATGGAGAGGTGAAGACCCCGGGTGGTCTACCCGCAAAGGTTAGCACAACTCGCCTGTCGTGCGGGGTGGGTAGCCGGGATGGATGGCCTCTGGTCATAGCACGTCTCGCCATGGAGAGGTGAAGACCGCGGGTGATCTGCCCACAAAGGTTGGCGCAACTCGCCTGTCGTGCGGGGTGGGTGGCCAGGATGGATGGCCTCTGGTCATAGCACGTCTCGCCGAAGACCGCGGGTGGTCTACCCGCGAAGGTCGGCACAACTCGCCTATCGTGCGGGACATGGTAGTTGCTATGCAAACATCGGATGCAGGCATTGTATGAATTTTCGAAAGCTAATGCCGTTGCATTGATTTGATTCAAGTTCCCAGATTTACGAAGAAGGCTCATTTGAAAAAGGGAACTTAATCAATAAACCAATGCAATGTCCTAGTTTGTTTGAAAACATGCATGCAGGTGCAAAAAGAATAAATTATAATTGTATCTGTTATAATGTACATCACTCTTTGTGAAAAACAGCAAAAGGACCGCCTAAAAGAAAACTACGGGCCGACTCAAAGACTCGACTTTGGGTCGGTTGACGTTATGAAAGTTTATTTTGGTCCAGCATGACGGTCCCTGTTTATGCATGGTTTTCTGTGTTCTACTGGGAAAACCACTAACTAGGGATGGGGGCTCCCGATTCAAGGGCATCAATTCCTTGAAATCAAGCGAGGATCTTTGGGGGTCTGTTCGGTGGCAGAGCTGACTCGATCCGTTCCCTTACTCGGAACCTCTGACTAACCTAGCTTCCTAGATCGGTGCCCCGTGAGATTTCAAGCATTTGGTACCTAAATCCACTAGAATGATGCAATGCAAGTGCAGAAAAGTAAATGTGCGCAAAATAAATGTACGGAAAGCTATAAATAAACATGCAAGCAAGCAAACGGGATCGAGCCTGAACCCACTAAGAATGTCCCCAGTGGAGTCGCCAAGCTGTACGGACCCGAATGTGAACTATCGTCGGGGCCCGCATGCGAGCTTTTGGATCGCGCGGCTTGGGAGTGTCCACCTTCCCATGGGGACGCGTGACGGACACGCGTGCGAGAAAGAGTCGCCACTTATCATTTTACGACCCGTAGGTCGAGGATAGATAAGTTACCCGGGTCTAGGGGTATGGAACACCTAGTTTGTTGTTAAGACATTGATCTGTGAGGAACCGGAAAATCCGTGTCCGGGGGTTCATGTTACTTGCGGACCTATATCCTGCACGCCCTTTCGGTACTCTGGTTTGCTAGGCTTGCATGTTTTATTATTTACCACTTGAATTAAGTTGCACTCGGCTCGCACGTTTTGACACCGGAGATTCGGTGAACTAAACGATGTCGGTTGAGAAGCCGAGAGAGAAATAAACCCGTATGTCGGGGAGTTGGTTCACAATCTTGCGTTACAGTTCATCGAACCATGGAGGTTGAATCCTTGCGTGAACCAGAACCGCGAATTCTTGGATTTTCTTTCCTTTGGGCAAGCATTAAACCAATTCGATTAATTCGACTCTCAGACCGTTCGCTTACCGACTGGATTTCTTACAGAATGAATGTACAAAATAAATATCCTTACAATGCTCTCGAAAACAATAAATACAAATTACAAAATGCCGAATTCCAGTCGACTCGCGTTCGATTATTATTCCAGTCTAACTCACCGTGAGTTTAGGGAAACATCGAAAAACTGAAATTCAATGCACGCTCTCACTGAATAGGGCGTCGGACCCTGTGAGTGTTGATTAGGGCGTTGGACCCTGTGATCGATGATTAGGGCATTGAACCCTAATATTATTCGGCCTAGGGATCAAGCTCGACCCAAATGGCAAACAAATGCAGAAAAGGTAACACGTAACATGTTAATGACAGGCAAAGTGTTTGTTACTGTCAAATGTACGTGTCTTAGCAAGTTTATTGACCCAGGGGTGTTTTTGCAAGCAAATGCCATATGCTAAGCAAAGAATCATGCAAAACATTTACATTCGGCTTTGTTTTGAGAACTTGACAGAGAGAGTCATATCTCGTTTGTGTGTGGATTGCTTTTACAGTGATTCGGTGTTGTGACACTGAATTACCACTGAATTGATCCAAACTTGTATTTTGACTCTAGATTTGGAACCTATTGTTCCACCTAACCATTTTCTAGCATTTGGTTAAGTCGAGAGAAATGATTAGTCAGGTAATTGTATTTTGGATACAGAATGCCCAACTGACATCTTAAACGATGTTAAGATGACGCAAAATCACAAAATGATGTTCTTGCCCTTGATTTGAAAATTTGTTTTCAGAAAAGGGAAACAACCCAATACGGATTTGAAAGTATGAGGGTTTTGAAAAAGACATTAACACCGTTTTGTAATTCGTCGACGCGAGTTACAAATTAATGTCATGTTCGTACAAAGTTGTTTAAATTGAATGAATTAATCGTATGAGTGTCCCGATTAACCCGTTCGTGGAATTAATGCTCAAGGTTAATGCCGAATGCATTAATTGTGAAAACGATTCGTGATTCGATAACCGAGATGATTTCACAAGGAACGAGGATAATTGGGTCAAATAACCAAAAATACCCTCATAATCGAATGAACCCAAATAAGTTATCGATACTTGAATCCATGCATGTTTGCTTGAAAGACATTTACATGCGATATTGCGACGATAATATAAATTGCAAATTACACGAAATCCGAAAACGGACTCAAAACGGGGAGAGGAAGCCTCGTGCAACCCGTACTAGTCTAAGAGACTCTCGGCCATTTCTCCTTGGAAAAAACCGAGAGGCCTCATGGCCTACATCGGGTTCCACGAGTTTCCTCTGTCTCGTTTCGAATCATTTCTCGCATGCTCAAGTAACAAACATGATAAATGATATGATTAAACGAAAGTCGGTATTGCCATGATTTGAATAATGTATTCGAACATGCAAACATGCACAAACAAGTTATTTGGGGAATCGATAAAACAATACCGACTTCATGCATGTGGGAAAACACGAGGAAACTCGGGAATCGAACTTGGATCGGGTCACGAAGATCGTTCCTTACCCGAAAAGAGCAAGAGAGCATTCGGCCACCTCCTTTGGAGTGTAACCCCTAAGCTATTTTCCTTTCTCGGGCCGGGATGTTCTTCTTAACCCGACATGTTGACATGTTAATCAAGGATAAACATGCATGATATAATGTAAAAATGCATAAAAATGAAGTCTTGCAAGTGCACATGCTTTGTGCACCATATAACTCCATGAACATGCAATAAATGTAAAAACCCTAACTCCTCTAAGTCAAGAGTGATTTACTTAGCCTCGGGATACGAGGAAAGAGTCGGGGAAGTGTTTGAGAGTCGGGTGACTCGGTTGAACGCTTGGAAGGGTGCTCGGGTGCAAAGGATGCACGTTCGGGCAAGGATGGGCGCGGGGCTAGGCGTGCGCGAGCATGCACGGGCGCGGCAGGGGGTCAGGCGCGGGGAAGGTGCTCAGGCTCGCGGCAGGAGTGAGCGGGGGCGCGCGGCTTGCCGACGTGCGCTCGAGTACTGTTCACCCGAGAGCATGGTCGTCGCCCGAAATGAAGAAATCAATCTGAAATGATGAGCAAATGACTTCAAACCAAAAATATAAGTTCATAAATGAACTCCTTGGGTCCAAAACATGTGGTCCATGGAGTTTGAGAATTTTTGAACTTAAGTCGGGATGATGAACATCGGCTTCCGATTTAAAAAACTCATAGCTTTCTTCGGGTTTTCTTCGGTTTTTCTCTCTTGGTTTTGAAGTGTTGAAACTTGCTGGTTTTGGCTATGGAGTTGAGAGCTTTTCTTGAGGGAGAAAGCTTGGAGAGAGTGTGCAAGAAGAGAAGTCATTAACTTAATGACAAATATGTAATACATAGGCAAAGCTAATGACACAATTAGCAAAAGCAAGTGCTCTTAACCCCCATGCTTAGCAAATTTCGGCCACTTAATGAGGATGAGGATGAATGTGAGCCAAGTATCATTCATGTGGAAGAGCCAAGAGCATTGATGAGCATTGATGAAGGCTTGATTGTTGTCTTCAAACTTCTTGGATATTTTCATGCAAGAGTGCAAGTTGGCTTCTTGCATTGAAGAAGAAGAATCCGAAACTTCTAGGGCAAGGGGTGACTCATCTTGGGCAGTCCGCGGGTCCCACGACCGAAGAGGAGAAATCGGGAAAAAGCTCGGGTCTCGATTGATCGCGCATTCGAAGCTCGTGGCTCGAACTAAATATTGAATTATCGATATACACGCGAAAACGGATTTAATGAGTCCGAGATTGGCATTTTTCGTGAGAAATTACCAAATGTCTGTATGAGGCTCGGAAGCCGATTTTGCTCCTTTTATGCATTCAGAGCGAGGTTACCCACTTTTGACAACATATCTTGTATCTGCATCCCACGTCGGTCATTTTGACATAAATTGTCAAATTACGTGGGCACTTGACCCTTAAGCCGGTAATGCAAATATGGAGCCGGAGATGTCCTAGGAGGCCGAAACTGGATTTCTCATAATGCTTTCTGAGTTACTTGGATGATCCGGAGATCACTGTGATCTCTATTTATTGAGATTGAGCCTCTAAGTACATGAAAAGTGCATCTGAGACCCTTAAAGCACTGCTCGGGGGGTCTAGATGAGTTGTGTGATTCATTCCGACGATTCCATTTTGACCCTTAAGAAGGCTAGCACTGTGTAAGGTAGGCATCCGACGTCAAGTTTCCCCTAGAAGGGTTTTCTGTCTGATTTGCCCAATTGCGTCTGTTCGCTGGAGTTTTTGGGGCAATACAGGGTCAACTTCATTTGCCGTTATTCTATCAGATCAGTCTCCGGTTATGCTCTTCTGAAGAGGGGTATGCCCGCTTTGTCGCTCAGAAGTCATTCGGGGTGTCTGTATGGCTTCCAAGTGACAATCTGAAGCACTGCTCGTGCTCTGTATGATTGTGGGGCATGGCCGAATTTGATATTTGGAATTAACTTTTCTCCAAGAAACTGACATTTTTGGACTTCCATTGAAAAGTTGTCTGTATACAGAAAGTTGTTTTGTATGGAGCAAATGATTTGCGAAATGCGTTTGAAGACACTTTTCATATGTTTGGCATTGATGTGGATTTTTGAAGTCCAATATTGGCTATCTTCCGACGGTCGAGCGAACTATCGGAAAATAGGACTATCCATGTGGTACACTGTAAATGTCGGTTTTGGACATTGTTGAGCTCTCTAGTCACTTTGTTGCCTCTTGGTGACCCTAGGAATCCTTCAGTCATATGCCTATGTCATTTGCTCAATTTTACCGACTTGAGGATGAATAGTGATTTCTTGCTCTGTCGAGCCGTTTTTTGTATTCATGCTCAAGTCATAGTCTGGACCATTGCTGATATCGTTGTTTGGAATGGTGAGCCAAAATGGGGTGCTGACAGTATACTTTGATACTATCAAATGCCACCGTAACAGGCTGGTTATAAAGACAGTTATTGGGTATACCACCTAGCATGGAGAGGAATGTGTGTGACCAAGATAAGAATTGTCCCTCTTACGTAATGGAAGTGATATCTCACGGCCGTTTGGTGGGCAGAGTCTATAAGTGTATGCATCTCCAAATGAATCGATATAGGGATATCAAGCTCATTTGTTCGAATAGACTTACCTAGTCAACCAAGAAAAAGAGATTGAGCCTGTACGGACCCGAATGTGGACTCTCGTCGGGGCCCGCATTGTGCGCTTTTGGATCTCGCGGCTTGGGAGTGTCCACCTTCCCGTGGGGACGCTTGACGGACACGTGTGAGAGAAGGAGTCGCCACTTATCATTTTACGACCCGAAGGTTGAGGGCGGATAAGTTACCCGGGTCTAGGGGTATGGAACACCTAGTTTGTCGTTAAGGCATTGATCTGTGCGGAACCGGAAAGTCCGTGTTCGGGGGTTCATGTTACGTGCGGGCCTATATCCTGCACACCCTTTCGGTACTCTGGTTTACTAGGCTTGCATGTTTTATTATTTACCACTTGAATTAAGCTGCACTCGGCTCGCACGTTTTGACACCGGAGATTCGTTGAACCAAACGATGTCGGTTGAGAAGCCGAGAGAGAAGTAAACCCGTATGTCGGGGAGTTGGTTCACAATCTTGCATTACAGTTCATCGAACCATGGAGGTTGAATCCCTGCGTGAACCAGAACCGCGACTTCTTGGATTTACTTTCCTTTGGACAAGCATTAAACCAATTCGATTAATTCAACTCTCGGATCGTTCGCTTACCGACTGAAATTCTTACAGAATGAATGTACAAAATAAAAGTCCTTACAATGCTCTCGAAAACAATAAATACAAATTACAAATGGCTGAATTCCAATCTACTTGCGTTCGGTTATTATTCCAGTCTAACTCACCGTGAGTTTAGGGAAAAGACCGAAGAACTGAAATTCAATGCACGCTCCCACTGAATAGGGCGTTGAACCCTGTGAGTGTTGATTAGGGCGTTGAACCCTGTGATCGATGAATAGGGCGTTGGACCCTAATATCATTCGGCCTAGGGATCACGCTCGACCCGCATAGTAAACAAGTGCGAAAAGATAACAATCAACAGGTAAATAATAGACAATGTGTTTGTATTCACCGAATGTACGTGGATTAACAAGTTTATTAATCCAAGTGTGTTTTTGCAAGCAAATGCCATATGCTAAGCAAACAACGCATGCCAATGTTTTAGCATTCGGCTTTGGTTTGAGAACCTGACATATCGGGTGTCCGTAGTCAAGTTTCGTGTGTGTGGATTGTTTTTACAGTGATTCGGTATTGTGACACTGAATTACCACTGAATTAACCCAACTCGTGTTTTGACTCTAGATTTGGAACCTAGAGTTCCACCTAACCATTTTCTAGCATTTGGTTAAGTCGAATGAAATGATTAGTCAGGTAATTGTAATTTTGCCACATAATATCCAACTGACATCTTAAACGATACTAGGATGATGCCAAATCACAAAATGATGTTCTTTCCCTTAATTTGAAAATTTTTTTTTCAGAAAAGGAGAACAACACAATACGGATTTGAAAGTATGAGGGTTTTGAAAAGGGCATTGACACCGTTTTGTAATTCGTCGACACGAGTTACAAATTAATGTCCAATTCGTGCAAAGTTGTTCAAATTGAATGAATTAACCGTGTGATCGTCTCGATTAACTCGTTCGTGGAATTAATGCTTATGGTTATGCCGAATGCATTAATTATGAAAGCGATTCATGACTCGGCGACCAAGACGATTCCATAAGGATCGAGGATAATTTGGTCCAATGACCTAAACTACCCTCGTAACCGAATGGACCCGAATGAGTCATCGATACCCGAATGCATGCATGCTTTGTTTTGAAAAGACATTTTCATGCGATATTGTGACGATAATGTAAATTGCAAATTATACGAAAGCCGAGAACGAACTCAAAACGGGAAGAGGAAGCCTCATGCAACCCATACGAGTCTAAGAGGCTCTCGGTTACTTCTCCTTGGAGATAGCCGAGAGGTCCCATGGCTCGAATGGGTTCCACAAGGTTTCCCCGTCTCGTTTCGAATCATTTCTCGCATGCTTAAACGACAAACATGATAAATGACACGATTAAACGAAAGTCGGTATTGCCATGATTTGAATAACGCATTCGAACATGCAAACATGCACAAATAAGTTATTTAAGGAATCGATAAAACAATACCGACTTCATGCATGTAAGAAAACATGAGAAAACTCGGGAATCGAACATGGATCGGGCTAAGAAGGCCATTCTTAACTCGAGGAAAGCAAGCCAAGTCTCGGTTAAGTCTTCTTGAGGCAAACCCGAGAGCTCTTTTGCTTGTTTTGGGTCGGGAAGGTCTTCCAAGGGTCGATCCCAACGTTTCCCGACATGCTAACATGTTATATGATGACGAGCTTGCATAATATAACATGAAATTGTATAAAAATTAAGTCTTGCAAGTTAAACATGCATAAAACGCCATATTACTCCATAGCCATGCAAATAACGTAAAAGGTTCTAACTTCTCTAAGTCAAGAATGTTATACCTTGCCTCGGGATACGAGGAAAGAGTCGTGGAAGTGTTCGAGAGTCGGGTGACTCGGTTGAACGCTTGGAAGAGTGCTCGGGTGCAAGGGCATGCACGTTCGGGGAGCTAGGCGCACGGGGCGTGCGGCTAGAGTGCACGGGAGGTGCGCGGGAGGCATTAGGCGCTCGAGCAGGCGCGCGGGGCGCGTGCGCGGGCACGCGAGCACGCGGCTGGACATGCGGGAGTGAGCGGCTATGGGTGCACTGTTCACCAGAGAGCACGTCCTTCACCCGGAATGATGGAATTGACCTGAAATCATGAGTAAATGACTTCAAACCAAAAGTCTAAGTTCATAAATGAACTCCTTGGGTCCAAAACATGTGGTCCATGGAGTTTGAGAATTTTTGAAGTTAAGCCGGGATGATGAACATCGGCTTCCGACTTAATAACTCAAAGCTTCCTTCGGGTTTTCTTCGGGTTTTCTCTCTTGGTTTTGAAGTGTTGAAACTTGCTAGTTTTGGCTATGGAGTTGAGAGCTTTTCTTGAGGGAGAAAGCTTGGAGAGAGTGTGCAAGAGGAGAAGTCATTAGGTTAATCACTTTGGGGCTATTTATAGGCAAAGCTAATGGGCAATTAAGCAAAGCTAAGCACACTTAAGCCTCCCAATAGCAAATTTCGGTTTGATTAAGAAAATATCAAACCTCATCTTCTTTCATTGCATTAATGAAGAAGAGATAAGACATTGATGAGCATTGATGAGAAGTAGAGTGTTGTCTTCAACCTCTCCAAGATATTTTGTCTAAGAGAGGGCAAGTTGGTTTCTTGCATTGAAGAAGAAGAAGAAGCTTCAAGAGCAAAGGGTGACTCATCTTGGGTAGCCCGTGGGTCCCACGGCCGAAGAGGAGAAACCGGGAAAAAGCTCGAGTCTCGATTGATCGCGCATTCGAAGCTCGTGGTTCGAACTGAATGTTGAATTATCAATATACGCGAGGAAACAAATTTATTGAGTCTGAGATTGTAATTTTCCGTGAGAAATTGCCAAATGTCTGTATGAGGCTCGGAAGCCGGTTTTGCTCCTTTTATGCCTTGAGAGCGAGGTTATCCACTTCTGACAGCATATCTTGTATCCGCATCCCAAGTCGGTCATTTTGACATAAATTGTCAAATTACGTGGGCACTTGACCCTTAAGCCGGTAAATGCAAATATGGAGCCGGAGATGTCCTAGGAGGCCGAAACTGGATTTCTCAAATTGCTTTATGAGTTTCTTGGGCGATCCGGAGATTACTGTGATCTCTGTTTGCCGAGATTGGGCCTCTAAGGATATGAAAAGTGCATTTGAGACCCTTAAAGCACTGCTCGGGGGGTTTAGATGAGTTGTGTGATTCATTCCGACGATTCCACATTGAGCCTTGAGAAGGCTAGCATTGTGTAAGGTAAGCATTCGGGGTCAAGTTTCCCCAAAGAGGACCTTCGGATATGGATTTCTACTGAAAATGGTCTTTTGTGCTCCTCAGAGGTTACTCGGGAAACCGAGAAGGGTTTTGTTGTCTGTTTTCCCCAATTGCGAATGTCCGCTTGAGTTTTCAGGGCAATGTAGTGTGAACTTCGTTTGTCGTAATTCCGTCAGATCAGTCTCCGGTTATGCTCTTCCGAAGAGGGCTATGCCCGTTTTGTGGCTCGGAAGTCATTCAGGGTGTCTGTATGGCTTCCAAAAGACAATCTGAAGCACTGCTCGTGATCTGTATGATTGTGGGGCATGGCTGCATTTGATATTTGGAATTAACTTTTCTCTGAGAAACTGGCATTTTTGGACTTCCATTGAAAAGTTGTCTGTATACAGAAAGTTGTTTTGTATAGAGCAGATGATTTGCGAAATGCGCTTGAAGACACTTTTCATCTGCTTGGTATCGATGTGGATTTTTGAAGTCCAATATTGGGTATCTTCCGATGGTCGAGCGAACTATCGAAAAATAGGACCGTCCATGTGGTACACTGGAAATGCCGGTTTTGGACATTGTTGAGCTCTCTAGTCACTCTGTTACCCTTTGGTGACCCCTGGAGTCCTTCTGTCACATGTGCATGTCTTCTGCTCAATTTTGTCGACTTGAGGATGAATAGTGATTTCTTGCTCTGTCGAGCCGTTTTCTATATTCTTGCTCAAGTCATAGTCTGGACCTTTGCTGATATCGTTGTTTGGAAGGGTGAGCCAAAATGGGGTGCTGACAGCTTGCCCCTCTTTGACTGCGTGCTCGAGTAGAGGATGCAGCCAAAGACTTTAGAAGTACCCCAATTTGATAGCAATGATCGATATGGAACTTCCTATAGCAATCTTCTCCCTCCTGTTTTGGATATGTAGGGATGTTATATCAAATGTAGAAATGTAAAAGTCAGGATGGACCCGAGGGGACGGACCCCTGAGCAGAAATTTAGTCGGGACGTACCCAAAGGGGACAGACCCCTGAGCAGAAATGTAGTCGGGACTTACCCGAAGGGGACGGACCCCTGAGCAGAAATTTAATGTCGCACGGGATGCATTTGCAGAAAGTAAATGCAAACGCTGGGGAGTTGCGTGAGGTGTGGAATGAATCATTGTGATGCCTCCATCACTGAGCTTGTTTGTGCTGCAATCAATGTTATGGCAGAATGTTTCGTTGCTTGCCAACTGATTGTGATGCCATTGGGTGCATGGAGTATTTGTATCATCTGAGAACGGGACTCAGTCTTGTGGAAACCTAAAGATGGGACTCGGCCCTGTGAGAGATCTATTGATGGGACTCGGCCCTACAAAAGATCTAACGATGGGACTCGGCCCTACGGAAGATCAAAGATTGGGACTCGGCCCTGTGGGAGATCTAACGATGGGACTCGGCGCTACGGAAGATTAAAGGTTGGGCCTTGGCCCTGGGGGAGATCTAACGATGGGACTCGGCCCTACGAAAGATCTAAGGTTGGAACTCGGCCCTGGGGAAGATCTAACGATGGGACTCGGCCCTGGGGGAGATCTAACGATGGGACTCGGCCGTACAGAAGATCAAAGGTTGGGACTCGGCCCTACAGAAGATCAAAGGTTAGGACTCGGCCCTAGGGGAGATCTAACGATGAGACTCGGCCCTACGAAAGATCAAAGATTGGGACTCGGCCGTGGGGGAGATCAACGATGGGACTCAGCCCTACGGAAGATCGAAGGTTGGGACTCGGCCTTGTGGGAGATCTAATGATGGGACTGGGCCCTACGGAAGATCAAAGGTTAGGACTCGGCCCGGCGGGAGATCTAACGATGGGACTCGGCCCTACGGAAGATCAAAGGTTGGGACTCGGTCCCGGGGGAGATCTAACGATGGGACTGAGCCCTACGGAAGATCAAAGGTTGGGACTCGGCCCTGCGGGAGATCTAACGATGGGACTCGGCCCTACGGAAGATCAAAGGTTGGGACTCGGTCCCGTGGGAGATCTAACAATGGGACTCGGCCCTACGGAAGATCAAAGGTTAGGACTCGGCCCTAGGGAGATCTAATTATGGGACTCGGCCCTACGGAAGATGAAAGGTTGGGACTCGGCCCTAGGGGAGATCTAACGATGGGACTCGGCCCTACGGAAGATCAAAGGTTAGGACGAGGCCCTGGGGGAGATCTAACGATGGGACTCGACCCGAAGGAAGATCAAAGGTTGGGACTCAGCCTTGTGGGAGATCTAACGATGGGACTCGGCCCTACGGAACAAAGGTTGGGTCATTGTTCCATTTGTCAGGATGCCTCAGTTGCTTGTAATCGTCGCTGTAGAGCGGTGGTGCTGTAGGTGTGTGGGGCGGATGCTGCCTCGAGAGTGCTGATTTGTTGGAGGCCGATGTTGCTACTGGGGCGGTTGCGCCTTGCTGATAGCTGGCTTTGTTGTTGAGCAACTGTGCTTTTGCTGGTGATGCCCCCGCCGTGCGATGAGGGTTTTTGCTTTGCGGGATGCCTTGTGCTGAGGGACTCGATCTCTGGGGTGGAGCGCCTATGTATCCCGAGTGGTCGGGAATCAGAGTATGCCGTAGTTCTTGCATGCTTGTGGTACCTGTAATCCTAGCATTACTAGTAAATCATGTGAAAAATACTAACAAGTGATAGGTACAGATGAGCACCAAAAAGAGCGTCGTTGTGACGCACAGATCTTCAGTTTCGGGTTGCTTGAACAACCCGTGAAGAATTTTGCTTTGACAATGCAGATGGATCCCGTTCTCGAAGGCCTAGATGCAAGGCCTCCGCGGGGTTCCCGTTAGCTATGTATGGGCATATCGAGACGTCCCCGACAATGCCCTAGCAGTTCTATCGGTTGTTCGATGCGTCTGTCGGCTTTGAACCCTTCTCAATAGGGTACTGTAAGGCGGCTGCATTTGCAACCCGCTTGGGGATTTCTGTTCAGATTTGGTCAGACTCGGTCTGACCATTTCCAAAGCGTTATGACTAGACCCCCGAAGAGAAATGTTTTGGATTTTGCCTCTGTGGTAGCCTGTTAAAGGGTGGCTATGACCCATTTGGAGTTATGCAAAGACAAAGAGAAAAGAGAAAGCTTGGGAAGCACGTTGCCCCAGGCTAAAAGGATACACGGGTTCACGTCTGCAGTGAGATGTACCCCCATTTTCCTTCGTCCTTCTGTTGTGTAGGTTGTACTGAACTGCTTGGACGGCATGTTCAATTACCCACTATGCTTGAGGAAGGCTCCCTCTTGGACGGTTGAATGGTATTGGAGAGCCGATCGAGGATCGTGTTGGAATAGATAAACTGGCCACTTCCCTTGGGGATCCTTTGTCCGTACGATGTGTGAGAGAATAGGGGGCAATTTTATCTATCTCTCATTTCGCTCTCCTTTTGCTTCGGTCACCCACCTCGGGGCCGCACCTCTCAACCTAAAAGGGAAGAGCTCTCATTTTGCCACGACCGCTCCAAAGGGTTTCTTGCAGCTGAGGTTTGTTTTGTGCCCCGTGTCTTTGTTTGAAACTCCTCGACTTTGGATTGTCGAGGCCGCTTTGGTGTGCTTCGCCTCATGGAGACTTGTTGCGTGTTGCTAGCCCTATTTTGTGAGGGCCGGCTTTCTTGGAAGTTTGACTCTTGTGCATTTGGAAGTCGAACTTCGTACCATTTGCCCTTGCAATCTCTTCAGGTGAATTCTCCTATTGTCAAGAAGGAAAATACAAAATTGCCATAGGGAATCAGTGGCCGGGGTTGTCCTGGGGCTTGTTGTGGAGGAGGCCTGGTCCTGACGCAAATGACCAGGAGCGTTCCAACGTCACTTGCTGAAGTGACCCACTATGGCGTCCTCAGGGCGAACTTCAACCAGGGAGGCCCCCAGTGTACGTCTCTTGCCGATGTTGTGTTGGAGCGAACTTCAGCCGGGGATGCCCCGGTGTACGTCGCTTACCGAGGTTGTGTTGGCGCGAACTTCAACTGGGGATGCCCCGGTGTACGTCGCTTGCCGAGGTTGTGTTGGCGCGAACTTCAACTGGGGATGCCTCGGTGTACGTCGCTTGCCGAGGTTGTGTTGGCGCGAACTTCAACTGGGGATGCCCCAATGTACGTCGCTTGGAAATGCTTATCGTGGGTGGAGGATGTCCGAGGTGGTCTCGGTGCGAGCGTTGAATGCGAATGCCCCGGTCTTCATCGTCGATGTGACTCGTGATGGGCGGGTTGTGCAACCGTCGCCCCGGACCGTCTCATGTCATCAATGTCAACTGAAATGGTTGCGTTGATGACATATGGTTTGCTCAGTTGGTTTTGTCTTTAGCTTTGTAAGGGGTACCTCCGTGTCGAGCCACTTCTCTATCAAAGTATAAGGGAGGAGGCTCGAGAGGAGTTCTCGGAAAGGCGTGAGCCCGTGCATCACTCTTCGCTTGTGACCGGCGTGTCCCTGTAAAAGATAACAAAGAAGATGGTGTGTTAGGCGACTGTGCGGTGGAATATGCGATAAGAAATATGGGGTGTACCCATGGGAAAATCGCTTTTGTCCCGCACACGACCCATGGGGTGTCGCGTGTGGATGACATTTGTTTTCGGGAATCTAGTCGTCACCACTCTGGAGTGGTTAGACCATGACTGAGGTCACATAAGAATGTTTTCCCTAATTGCGAGTAGGCATGCGCAACCGTCCTAGGGAAGGCTCGAGGAGCCGGGTCCCATGAAGACAGGTGAGTCGAACAGGTCCAACAGAACTAATAGGGCGTTTTCGAGACTGTCCTAATGCTCTATTGAAGGATTTGTTCATGTCGGGAGCCCATTTGTGGGAATGCATTTGAATGAAAGCAACAGAGAGTTTACAGAAAACTGTGCGTGTTGCCCCAGTATTCAATCTGCGACCCCGACGGAGGTGGATGAGATCCATTTTTTGATCGGAGGCATGATCGTGCTAGTATCTCCAACGACTAAGGGTTGGGTCATGCTCTGTTTGTGGAGCTGTCACTTTCGGTCTTTGCAATGGAAGGATTAGACTTGCTCCTCGGAGTATCGCTTGGATGAATTTGAATCCAAGTCAATTTTGGATTTCAGATGAGCCTGAAAGCAGTAAATGCGCGGTGTCAAAACCTGAAAGCAGTAAATGCTGGGCCGGAGCCCAAAAGCAGTAAATGCTGGGCCGGGGCTCGAAAGCAGTAAATGCAGGACCGAGGCCCGATACAGTAAATGCGGGGCCGAAGCCCAAAAGTTGTCTCGAAGCCCGATGAGTGGCAGAAGCCCAAAAGTGGGGCCAAAGCCCGATGCAGTAAATGCGGGGCCAAAACCCGATACAAGGTCGGAGCCCGATGTAGGGCCGGAGCCCAATGCAGTAAATGCGGGGTCGGAGCCCGATGGAGGGCCGAAGCCCGAAAGTAGGGCCGAAGCCCAGTGCAGGATCGAAGCCCAATAGTGGGGCTGAAGCCTGATGCAGTAAATGCGGGCTTGATAGGAAAGTGCAAGAAATGTGAAAGCAAAGGTCAATGCTGAGGAGTAGCGCAGGGCACTGCAAGGCGGTGATGCTAATTTTCTTGCGGTCTTGCTCCGTGGAGCAAGGATGGGGACTTAGTGTTGAAATCCCAAGGAATTGGATGAGAGACGTTTGTTGTCTCAATTGTGGTCGCTCAGTATTCAGGCTGTCTTCTTGTTGAGAATTTCCTATAATGGGAAAAGAAAACAATGAAGGAGCATGAACTATTCAGGATTTCAATGCAAGAGTGTAGGGAAGTGAACTGGCCTGGTAGGCGTTGTGCAAGCACACCAAGAGACATGCATTGATACGTTGAGCATGCGTGTATGAGTTGGTGTGAACATGCTTGGACATGTGGGAGGCACGCTTGATCATTGGTAAATGCGGGGGGTCATGCGGAGAGATGTGTTTCCGATCATGCGGTGACGCTCTCTGTTAGGAAGAAATTATTGTTGGTTAGTTTCGCCTTGGAAGGTGGGTCGGCCCTCGGTCCATAGCTCGCCTTGCCATGGAGGAAGGGTGAAGGCCACAGGTGGTCTACCCGCGAAGGTTGGCACGACTCGCCGGTCATGCGGGGTGGGTGGCCGGGATGGACGGCCTCTGGTCATAGCACGTCTCGCCATGGAGAGGTGAAGACCACAGGTGGTCTACCCGCGAAGGTTGGCACAACTCGCCTATCGTGCGGGGTGGGTGGCCGGGATGGACGGCCTCTGGTCATAGCATGTCCCGCCATGGAGAGGTGAAGACCGCAGGTGGTCTACCCGCGAAGGTTGGCACAACTCGTCTGCCGGGCGGGGTGGGTGGCTGGGATGGACGGCCTCTGGTCATAGCACGTCTCGCCATGGAGAGGTGAAAATCGTGGGTGGTCTACTCGCGAAAGTTAGCACAACTCGCCTGTCATGCGAGACATGGTAGTTGCTGTGCAAACATCTGATGCAGACAATGTATGAGTTTTCAAAAGCGAATGCCGTTGCATTGATTTGGTTCAAGTTCCCAGATTTACAAAGATGGTTCATTTGAAAAAGGGAACTTAAGCAATAAACCAATGCAATGTCCTAATTTGTTTGAAAACATGCATGCAGTGCAGAAAAGTAAAGTATAACTGTATCTGTTATAATGTACATCACTTTTTGTGAAAAACAGCAAAAGGCCCGCCTAAAGGAAAAACTACAGGCCGACTCAAAGACTCAACTTTTGGGTCGGTTGACGGCATGAAGGCAATTTTGGTCCAGCATGACGGTCCCTGTTTATGCATGGTTTCAGTGTTCTACTGGGAAAATCACTAACTAGGGATGGGGGCTCCCGATTCAAGGGGATCAATTCCTTGAAATCGAGCGAGGATCTTTGGGGCTCGGTTCGGTGGCAGAGCCTACTCGATCCGTTCCCTTACTCGGAACCTCTGACTAATCTAGCTTCCTAGATCGGTCCCCGTGGGATTTCAGACATTTGGTATCTAAATCCACTAGAATGATGCAATGCAAGTGCAGGAAAGTAAATGTGCGCAAAATAAGTGTATGGAAAGCGATAAATAGAAATGCAAGCAAGCAAACGGATCGAGCCTAAACCCACTAAGTATGCCCCAGTGGAGTCGCCAAGCTGTATGGACCCGAATGTGGACTCTCGTCGGGGCCCGCATTGCACGCTTTTGAATCGCGCAGCTTGGGAGTGTCCACCTTCCCGTGGGGACGCGTGACAGACACGCGTGAGAGGAGTCACCACTTATCATTTTACGACCCGAAGGTTGAGGGCGGATAAGTTACCCGGATCTAGGTGTATGGAGCACCTAGTTTGTCGTTAAGGCATTGATCTGTGCGGAACCGGAAAGTCCGTGTTCGGGGGTTCATGTTACGTGCGGGCCTATATCTCGCACGCCTTTTCGGTACTCTGGTTTGATAGGCTTGCATGTTTTATTATTTACCACTTGGATTAAGCTGCACTCGGCTCGCACGTTTTGACACCGGAGATTCGGTGAACCAAACGATGTCGGTAGAGAAGCCGAGAGAGAAGTAAACCCGTATGTCGGGGAGTTGGTTCACAATCTTGCGTTACAGTTCATCGAAACATAGAGGTTGAATCTCTGTGTGAACTAGAACCGTGAATTCTTGGATTTACTTTCCTTTGGGCAAGCATTAAACCGATTTGATTAATTCAACTCTCGGATCGTTCGCTTACCGACTGGAATTCTTACAGAATGAATGTACAAAATAAAAGTTCTTACAAAGCTCTCGAAAACAATAAATACAAATTACAAATGGCCAAATTCCAGTCGACTCCCGTTCGGTTATTATTCCACTCTAACTCACCGTGAGTTTAAGGAAAAGACCGAAGAACTGAAATTCAATGCACGCTCTCACTGAATAGGGTTGTTAACACCCCATTTTGGCTCACCTTTCCAAACAATGATATCAACAATGGTCCAAACCACAACTTGAGCAGTATACAGAAAAACGACTTAACAGAGCAGAAATCACTATTCATCCTCAAGTCGGCAAAATTGAGCAGAAGACATGTACATGTGACAGAAGGACTCCAGGGGTCACCAAAGGGTAATAGAGTGACTAGAGAGCTCAACAATGTCCAAAACCGGCATTTCCAATGTACTATATGGACAATCCTATTTTCCGATAGTTCGCTCGTCCGTCGGAAGATAGCCAATATTGGACCTCAAAAATCCACTTCGATGCCGAACAGATGAAAAGTGTCTTCAAACGCATTTCGCAAATCATCTGTTCTATACAAAACAACTTTCTGTATACAGACAACTTTTTAGTGGAAGTCCAAAAATGCCGGTTTCTCGGAGAAAAGTTAATTCCAAATATCATATGCGGCAATGCCCCACAATCATACAGAGCATGAGCAGTGCTTCAGATTGTCTTTTGGAAGCCATACAGACACCCTGAATGACTTCCGAGTGACAAAACGGGCACACCCCTCTTCGGAAGAGCATAACCGGAGACCGATCTGATGGAATTACGGCAAACGAAGTTCACACTACATTGCCCTGAAAACTCCAGCGGACATTCGCAATTGAGCAAAATAGACAGCAAAACCATTCTCGGTTTCCCGAGTAACCTTCGAGGAGCACAAAAGACCATTTTCAGTGGAAATCCATATCCTGAGGTCCTCTTTGGGGAAACTTGACGCCGGATGGTTGGCAATCCCAGTGCCGCTTATCTCAACGCTCAATGTGGAATCGTCGGAATGAATCACACAACTCATTTAGACCCCTCGAGCAGTGCTTTAAGGGTCTCAGATGCACTTTTCATATCCTTAGAGGCCCAATCTCGACAAACGGAGATCACAGTGATCTCCGAATCGCCCAAGAAACTCAGAAAGCAATCTGAGAAATCCAGTGTCGGCCTCCTAGGACATCTCCGACTCCATATTTGCATTTACCGGCTTAAGGGACAAGTGCCCACGTAATTTGACAATTTATGTCAAAATGACCGACGTGGGATGCAGATACAAGATATGCTGTCAGAAGTGGGTAACCTTGCTCTGAATGCATAAAAGGAGCAAAACCGGCTTCTGAGCCTCATATAGACATTTGGCAATTTTCCACGAAAAATGCCAATCTTGAGCTCAATAAATCCGTTTTCTCGCGTATATCGACAATTCGACGTTCAATTCAAACCACGAACTTCGAATACGGGACCAATCGAGACCCGAGCTTTCTCCCGGTTTTTCCTCTTCGGTCATAGGATCCCACGGTTTGCCTAAGGATGGCCGAAATTTGCCAAGCCTTATCCTCTTCCACTCTTGCTCACTCTTAGCCAAAAATATCCAAAGAGTTTGAAGACAACACTCCAACTCTTCTTCAATGCCATTTAATGCTTTGATCTCTTCTTCATTAATGCAAACGGAAGAGGATAAGGCTAGATATTTCCCTAAGCAAACCGCCCTTCCTAAGCATGCCCACTAATGATGCTTTGTTTCACTAATTGTGTCATTAGCTTTGCCTATAAATTGCCCAAAAGTGATTAAGATAATGACTCCTCCTCTTGCACACTCTCTCCAAGCTCTCTCCCTCAAGAAAAGCTCTCAACTCCATAAGCCAAAACCAACAAGCTTCAACACTTCAAAACCAAGAGAGAAAAACCGAAGAAAACCCGAAGAAAGCTTTGAGTTTCTTAAGTCGGAAGCCGATGTTCATCATCCCGACTTAAGTTCAAAAATTCTCAAACTCCATGGACCACATGTTTTGGACCCAAGGAGTTCATTTATGAACTTATACTTTTGGTTTGAAGTCATTTGCTCATCATTTCAGGTTGATTTCCTCATTTCGGGTGAAGATCGTGCTCTCGGGTGAACAGTGCACCCGTAGCCGCACGTTTCCGGGCGCCCGCACATCCAGCCGCGCGCACGCGCGCACGCCCCCGCGTGCCTGCCCGCGCGCCCGACGTCCGTGCACACCCGAACGTGCATCCTTTGCACCCGAGCATCCTTCCAAGCGTTCTACCGAGTCACCCGACTCTCGAACACTTCCTCGACTCTTTCCTCGTATCTCGAGGCTAGGTAAATCACTCTTGACTTAGAGGAGTTAGGGCTTTTTACATTTATTGCATGTTCATGGAGTTATATGGTGCACAAAGCATGTTCACTTGCAAGACTTCATTTTTATGCACTTTTACATTATATCATGCATGTTTATCCTCGATTAACATGTTAGCATGTCGGGAAACGTTTGGATCGACCCTCAAAAGACCTTCCCGACCTGAAATAAGCAAAAGAGCTCTCGGGTTTGCCTCAAGAAGAGGTAGTCGAGACTTGGCTTGCTTTTCTCGGGTTAAGAACGGCCTTCTTAGCCCGACCTAAGTTCGATTCCCGAGTTTTCTCGTGTTTTCTTACATGCATGAAGTCAGTATTATTTTATCGATTCCTTAAATAACTTGTTTGTGCATGTTTGCATGTTCGAATGCGTTATTCAAATCATGGCAATACCGAATTTCATTTAATCGTGTCATTTATCATGTTTGTCGTTTAAGCATGCGAGAAATGATTCGAAACGAGACGGGAAAACCTCGTGGAACCCCATTCGGGCCATGGGACCTCTCGGCTATCTCCAAGGATAAGTAACCGAGAGCCTCTTAGACTCGTACGGGTTGCATGAGGATTCATCTTCCCGTTTTGAGTTCGTTCTCGAATTTCGTGGAATTTGCAATTTACATTATCGTTGCAATATCGCATGAAAATGTCTTTTCAAAACAAAGCATGCATGGATTTGGGAATCGATGACTCATTCGGGTCCATTCGGTTACAAAGGTAGTTTTGGTCATTGGACCAAATTATCCTTGATCCTTATGGAATCGTCTTGGTCGCCGAGTCACGAATCGTTTTCATAATTAATGCATTCGGCTCAACCCTTAAGCATTAATTCCACAAACGGGTTAATCGGGACGCTCACATGATTAAACCCACTTCACACTGATAAAGTTTACACGAATTGGCCATTAACTGATAACTCGCGTCGATGAGTTGTCAAATGACGTTGGTGCCCTTTTCAAACTTATCAATTTCAAAACCCGAAACGTGCGGTTCGATGTAGCATGGACGTCTGAAAAGGGCTTCTGTGTCTCAACTTGAGTTTTTACCTGATTCTAGGTAACTCAGGTCAGGATACAAAAGATCTTTCTAGATCACTTCCAGGCAGATCGACCAGTTCTTTGGCTTTTTCGGGGTTCTTGCACAACCCTGGACGATCCAGGGAATTGGTTGGCATCGGCTACAGGCCGAGTTGGCTCGTACTGCGATGTTTCCCCTTTTCTAAAAACAATTTTCAAATAAAGGGCAAAATCGTCTTTTCAAAATTCAGCGACACCCTTAGGGTTAGCATGACAGAAACACTACAGTACGGGATAAGAACGGGCTACCTGTTCAGGTGCAGGTTCATCTGCATAGCCTTTTCTTATCTAACTGATGAGTTTCTGTCATCCTAACATAAACTCGGGTAACTAGAACGGTTATCTCTGTTAGAAAACATGCAAAATGCTGATTAACCTTTCACTCAACCTAACCAAACACTAGATAATGATTAGGAGGAATTCTAGATTCCAAATCTAGAGTCAAAACACGAGTTTGGCTAACTTAGTGGAAATTCAGTGTCACAATACAGAACAACTGTAAAAGCAATCCACACACATGAGATTTGACTCTCCTTTTCAAGTTTCCAACAAAAGCCGAATGCTAAAACATTGGCACGTGTTTGATTTCTTAGCATCTGGCATTTGCTCGCAAAAACACCATTGGGTTAATAATCTGTTAATTTACGTAAACACGACAATAACAAACACCTTGTCTGTTATTAACATGTTGCGTGTTATCTTTCCGCACTTGTTTGCCATACGGGTTGAGCCTGATTCCTAGGTCAAATAATATTAGGGTTCAAAGCCCTAATCATCGATCACAAAGTCCAACGCCCTAATCAACACTCACAGGGTTCAACGCCCTATTCAGTGAGAGCGTACATTGAATTTCAGCTCTTCGGTTTTTCCCTAAACTCATGGTGAGTTAGAGCGGAATAATGACTGAACGCGAATCGATTGGAATTCGATCATTTGTAATTTATATTTTATTGTATTTCTGAGAGCATTGTAAGGATTTTATTTTGTACATTCATTCTGTAAGAATTCCAGTCGGTGAGCGAACGGTCCGAAAGAAGAATTAATAGAATCGGTCTAATGCTTGCCCAAAGAAAAGTAAATCCAATAACTCGCAATTCTGGTTCACGCAAGGATTCAACCTCCATGGTTCGATGAACTGTAACATAAGATTGTGAACCAATTCCCCGACACACGGGTTTACTTCTCTCTCGGCTTCTCCACCGACATCGTTTAATTCACCGAATCTCCGTTGTCAAAACGTGCGAGCCGAGTGGAGCTTAATTCATGCGGTAAATCATAAAACATGCAAGCCTAGTAAACCAGAGTACCGAAATAGCGTGCGGGATATAGGCCCGCACGTAACATGAACCCCCGAACACGAATTTTTCGGTTCCGCACAAATCAATGCCTTAACGACAAACTAGGTGTTCAATACCCCTAGACCCGGGTAACTTATCCGCCCTCGACCTTCGAGTCCTAAAATGATAAGTGACAACTCCTTCTCTCACGCGTATCCGTCACGCGTCCCCACGGGAAGGTATACACTCCCAAGCCGCGCGATCCAAAAGCGCTCAATGCGGGCCCCGACGAGAGTCCACATTCGGGTCCGTACAACTTGGCGACTCCACTGGGGACATACTTAGTGGGTTTAGGCTCGACCCGCTTGCTTTGTGTCAGCACCCCATTTTGGCTCACCTTTCCAAACAATGATATTAGCAATGGTCTAAGCCACAACTTGAGCAGAATACAGAAAAATGACTTAACAGAGCAAAACTCACTATTCATCCTCAAGTTGGCAAAATTGAGCAGAAGACATACACATATGACAGAAGGACTCCAGGGGTCATCAAAGGGTAACAGAGTGGCTAGAGAGATCAACAACGTCCAAAACAGGCATTTCCAGTGTACTACATCGACAGTCCTATTTTCCGATAGTTCGCTTGACCGTCGGAAGATAGCCAACATTGGACTTCAAAAATCCCTTTAACCAAAGGTCTAGTCTCAAGGAGTTAAGGGGTGGGAATAGACAAGATTGATCTTAGATAGAGTACAAATACAATCCGATCCCCTTTCACTTTCATTTCTTCTTATTTCTTATTTCCCCTTTTTTTATATTCTATTCATTCTCTGTGACCCTCGAGAGCGCGTGTAAGTTATGTGCGCGGTACAAAGTTCATAATGCGGAACCCTTTTAATTCATCCTATTGGCTTTGGCTCAACTGCTCCAAAATAAAAAGAAATAAGTATTCCCCAAATTTGAGAATTTCAATGAATGCCTAATTGTATTGTCTTTTTTTAGCACATACATACTACGAATGAGACTTCAATTCCTCTGTTTGATTTAGAAGAGAACAGACAAATATTCCTTGAAGATCTGGAGGTATAGAAATGAAGATTGTTTTCTTATCATTCAATAAGCATCTTGTATTTCATAAAAATTAGGGGCAATATAATCCTTACGTAAGGGCCATCCTATCTAACTTTCAGGCATTAAGATACGTTTCAGTCGTGGATGGTTATCATAACAGATTCCCAGCATA
Organism: Punica granatum; assembly: GCF_007655135.1. Taxonomy (NCBI): domain Eukaryota; kingdom Viridiplantae; phylum Streptophyta; class Magnoliopsida; order Myrtales; family Lythraceae; genus Punica; species Punica granatum. Next base: position 26,400,952 of record NC_045127.1, on the reverse strand, counting down.
TCATCATCGATGCCAAACAAATGAAAAGTGTCTTCAAACGCATTTCGCAAATCATTTGCTCTATACAGAACAACTTTCTGTATACAGACAATTTTTCAGTGGAAGTCCAAAAATGTCGGTTTCTCGGAGAAAAGTCAATTCCAAATATCAGATGCGGCCACGCCCCACAATCATACAGATCACGAGCAGTGCTTCAGATTGCCTTTTGGAAACCATACAGACACCTTGAATGACTTCCGAGCGACAAACAGGCATACCCCTCTTCGGAAGAGCATAACCGGAGACTGGTCTGATGGAATTACGGCAAACGAAGTTCATACCACATTGCCCTGAAAACTCCAGCGAACATTCGTAATTGGGCAAAACAGACAGCAAAACCCTTCACGGTTTCCCGAGTAACCTCCCAGGAGCACAAAAGACCATTTTTAGTGGAAATCCATATCCGGAGGTCCTCTTTGGGGAAACTTGATGCCGGATGCTTACCTTACACAATGCTAGCCTTCTCAAGGCTCAATGTGGAATCGTCGGAATGAATCACACAACTCATCTAGACCCCTCGAGCAGTGCTTTAAGGGTCTCAGATGCACTTTTCATATCCTTAGAGGCCCAATCTCGGCAAACAGAGATCACAGTAATCTCCGGATTGCCCAAGAAACTCAGAAAGCAATCTGAGAAATCCAGTTTCGGCCTCCTAGGACATCTCCATATTTGCATTTACCGGCTTAAGGGACAAGTGCCCACGTAATTTGACAATTTATGTCAAAATGACCAACGTGGGATGCAGATACAAGATATGCTGTCAGAAGTGGGTAACCTCGCTCTGAATGCATAAAAGGAGCAAAATCGGCTTCCGAGCCTCATACAGACATTTGGCAATTCCTCACGGAAAATGTCAATCTCGAACTCATTAAATCCGTTTCCTTGCATATATCGATAATTCAACATTCGATTCGAACCACGAGCCTCGAATGCGCGATCAATCGAGACCCAAGCTTTTTCCCGATTTCTCCTTTTTAGTCGTGGGACCGACGGAATGCCCAAGATGAGTCACCCTTGCTCTAGAAGCTGTCAGCACCCCATTTTGGCCCACCGGCTTCCCGCACAAGGATTCCCGACTGAAGCTCGGGACACTATTCATGGCCCGGCAATCGGAGGCAAATAGGCGGGCACGGGGTCATGAACAATAAAGAAAAACACGGTCCACTGAGAAAGGCGGAAGAAAGCAGTCAGAAGAACAGACGAACGAGGAATCCCGAAAACAACGGAGCTGGCACTGTGGCACTATTCATCACTGAGTCACCGAAGCACCGAAAGGTGCCCAATATGGGGCTCAAAAAATCCCTCCCAGTGCCAAAATGACAAACGACACGTCCGGGCGCATTTCCGGGACATCCTGCTTAAGCCGAGACACCCCGATACCCCACGGACGCCTTTTCTGACAGAGCTCCCGGGGTTCGCTGCACTGACAAGCAAACGGCCCCTCAAAACGGGTCTACAGGCGCCCAGGGACCACCAGGGCCGGGGAACAAGTTTCAGACAACCTTCCGGAACTCGGCTCGATCTCCTGAAGTACGCTTCAGTGATCGCGAACGTCTCCCGGTGAACCTTCGGGTATTTCCACGGAAAGCAGAGACCACAACGATCTCTGAGTACCTCACGATAACCTCCAAGCACCTCAAGGCATTCAGGGCACACTGAGAAAATCTCGGTCGAAGTCCCTAGGCCTTCTCGGGCCAACGGTCCCCGACCGAGGACAACGGGCCAACGATCCCCCGCGGGGCAAAAGGATCGTCAAAACAAATGCAAGGATGCACAAAGGTCAATCGGGGGGTCGAGGGGCGCTAAATTCCACTCCGAACGTCCAAACGGGGCGAAACCGACTCCCGAGGCGCCGAGTCGCCCGAACGTTCGTCCACGCGACGCATAGCGATATTGGGCTCGCTCAAATCCTCGTAGTCCAAGCATTCCAAATCTTCAAATTAATTGGACATCGGAGGTCGGACGCGAGCTCAATCAAGTCTCAAGCGTTTGCCGGCTTTTCTCCTAATCGGATGGGACCCACAGCCTAGCCAACCCAAGCCATCAAGCCACGGCTCAACCCCAAGCCACGGCTCAACCCTCGGCTCGGATTGGACAGCCCAAGCCGCGGCTCAAGCCCCTCCCACCGTCGGCTCCAAGCACCCCCACCACACATTTCAAATTTCCCTCACTTCTTTCATTTCCTCTTACACACCCATCAACTCCCATCACCTCCCATCACTTCCACCTTGCTTCCCCACACACTATGTGACATCTCCCCCTCCCTAATCCCATGATATATTTCAGCAGCCCCATTAAGCCATTTCGGCAGCCCCATTAAGCCCAAAAACCGCAATTAACTCCCCAAGAGCAAGTCATTAGCCTTCCCTTTATAAGCCCTTTCACCATTAGACTTAATCACTTCTTCATTCTCCTTCTCTCTCAAGCCAATCTCCCTCTAAAATCCTCTCAACTTTCAGCCCACTCCCACAGCTCGTACCACTCCTTGCCAAGGCCGAAACCGGCCAAAACCGTCGGAAAACCACCCGGTATTCCGGTAACCACCCGACCCGACTTAAACAAAAAATCACCAAACTCCCTAACCTACCTATTTTCCATCCCCTAAGTCCGTTTCCGGGCTTAGATTTTCCATTTGAGGTCCCTAACATCACTTTCCAGCCAAAGTTGTAATCGGGTCCCGAGTCTCCAAGCCGCGTGCAACCGAGCTCCTCGACGTGCCATTTTCTCCCGCGACTTCGGAGAGTCGTGCCATCACGTTCAAAGGGTTCCTCACGACCCTCACCCTCTCTCGTGAAGAGGTGGTCACGATCCGAGGGCCGATCCACCGTGCACAACCTCCGTTTCATTGTTTTTCACTTACCGGGTTTTCCGTGTTCATACCCGAACTTCTCTCACGTTTTTCGAGCTTGTCTAGGGCTCGGCACGCTCGGGTCTGCCCGTGCTCGTCTAGATCTACCTCTTAGGAGTCCAACGAGCCCGACCTTGCACCGTGCCGTGCCCGGAGCTCGCGTGCCAAGCCGTTCTCCCGAGACTAGCCGCGGCTGTTTTCTCTCGGATTGCTCACTTCCGCGACTTCAAGCCGAGTCTTGCGACTCCCACGGCCACTTCTCCGACTCCTTCCTCGTGTTCCGAGGCTAGGTAAGACTCCTCTATGACTTAGAGAAGCTAGGTTCTTCGATATTTGTTTGATATGGGGTGTTAGCGCATGATTTTCCTTAGATCCCGGGTTTGGCCCTTGAGCAACTTCGTGAACCATCCGACTTCGAAATGAGCTGAAATTTTTACCACAGACTCTTGATGTTATTTTAAGTCCCCACATAAAATTTCATATTTTTCTGGGCGCTGGATCTCTGGATAAAAAATGTTTACCCGTTATTTCGGTATTCTCGGCCAGATTTTGATATGTCTCGTGAACCATCCGAGTTCGAAATGAGCTGAAATTTTTACCACAGACACTTGATGTTATTTTAAGTCCCCATACAAAATTTCAGATTTTTCTGTGCACTGGATCTCCGGATAAAAAATGTTTACCCGTTATTTCGGTGTTTCCGGTCTGATTTTGATAGATCTCGCGAACCATCCGACTTCAAAATGAACTGAAATTTTTACCACACATTCCTGATGTTATTTTAAGATTCCACACAAAATTTCATATTTTTATGGGCGCTGAAACTCCAAATAAAAATTATTTACCGAACTTTTCGTATATTCGACAAACCAGATCACACTGTTTTATTTTTTGGTCTAATTTAGCCCTCTCCAAACTGAATCTAGATCCAAAATAGACCCCTTGACCCTGATCCGACTCTGTTTTCATGTTTATTACATTTACGATTTACCTCGTTTTTCGTGCCGATGCCATTTTATTGATTCCATTATATATCATGTTTGTGTTTGTATTACATGTTTATTTGTGATTCCAAGACCATGGTGGCATCGACTTTGTAAATGTGTGTGTTCTTATTATGTTTGGCGTCTTACGCATGCAAGAAACGATTAAAACCGATTCTTGTAATTGATTGCAATTATATTTTTTGTTTAAATCATTAGCTTCACGGTTAATTTACATGTTAGGCGCATTAACCCCGAACAATCATCTCATTAGCCCATAATAATCAAGGTTTAACTCCTCAATCACTAAACCATTCCACAAACGAGAAATGGGACGCATCATTTGATTAATTAAATCACTCGGACTAAATAATTGGACAAATTGAATATTAATTCGTAAACGTATCGATGGTTCATGGAACGGCGGAAATGCCCTTTTCCTTAAAAGCTCATAATTTCAAAACATCGAGACGTGTAACACGAATAGAATTGTGTCTAGCAAGTACTCGCGTACTATGACTCGAGTCCGGGCCCAATTTGAGGCGGCTCAAGTCGAGATGCGCGAGTCCTCTTTAGACCTCTTCGTGTCACACGATCTTTAATTTATATATGAACATCACATGTTTTACCACTCAAGGGCATAGTCGTCATTCCGTGATTAATCGATATCCTAGGCTTTAGGGAGTCGGAAACACCTCAATCTATGGACGGAAAGGGACGGCCCGTTCGGGTGCGAGTTTCATTCGTACGGCCCATTCCGTTCACTTTCGGTGTTTCTATCTTCCTATCGTAGATTCGGTGGGGAGCATTTTATTTCAGTTACAAAATACAAAGAACCGGACTAATCATACATTCGGCCTAATCAAACACTACATAATGGATAAGCGGAATGATAGATTCCAATCTAGAGTCAAAACACGAGTTTGGATAATTCGGTGAAACCGTAGCGACACTTAACTGAATAAGAGTCTTAAAACAAACACACACATGTAATTGGCTTAGAACCCTATTCTAATCCACCATCTATGTTTGCCTAGGTTAGATACATTGTTTGCTAATCAACCCCGATTAATAACTGATTAAATCACGTACATTCGACTTAATACACCACTTGTCTGTATTCACCGACAATTGTCAGTTGCTTTCTGTATCGTGTCAGTTACATCAGTTTTCTTCCGTTTTATTCTTGCTTTTGATGATTTATTGCGGTTCGGGCCCGAACCCATAAGTCACGTGTTGCATGGGGTCCAACGCCCCAAATCACCGAACACGAGGTCCAACGCCTCTTAATTCACCGAGCGAGTGCAACCCGAGTGCGGAATGGGATCTAGCCTCGATTCACCGTCACACTCCGAATACGGCCTATGTGGAAGGCGGATTTGGATTGAGCGCGTGAAACGTGTTTAGATATCACCCGGGAGCTCGATCGATCCAACGGTTACAGTGGAAACAAGTCGTTTTTCTGCAAACCGACGGTTCGATCGGACCCGACCCCCGGCTCTTTGAGCCCGCGTTGCCTTAATTTATTTATCGGTTATTCAAAATACACGGTGAGCAGGAGCAGAATAGTGGCCCAATGCAAACCGATCGGGATCCATTTACTTATTCGGTTATACTTTGTAATTGTTCGAGAGAACATTGTGAGGATTCTATTTGTATGTTCATTCATCTCCTTGTAAGGATCCCCGATCGGTGAGCGAGAGGTCCGAGTGCTGGATCGGTTAAGTTGATCTATCGCCACCAAAGGGTGAGTAAGCTTGGATACTCGTGGTTTCGGTTCACGCAGGGAATCAACCATCACGGTTCGATGAACTGTAACGCTAAGATAGTGAACCGACTCCTCGATGCACAAGCCTACTCATCTTTCGGACTCTTGGTCCAACTTGATCAATTCATCGAATTTACGGTGTCAAAACGGGCGAGTCGAGCGCAACTCTAAATCACGCGGTAAATAAACAAAATGGCAAGCCTAGCAAGCTAGAGTACCGAGAGGGCGTGCGGGATATAGGCCCGCACGTAATAGAACCCCCGAATTCGGAATTTTCGGTTCCGTACGACCATTGCCTTAGCATTTAGGTGTACCTCGTACCCCTAGACCCGGGCGACTCAACGGCCCTCGACCTACGGGTCGTAAACAGTAAGTGGCGACTCCTTCTCACGTGCGTCCGTCGCGCGTCCCCGGGAAGGTGGACACTCCCAAGCCGCGTTTGCTTAGGCGCGCGCATGCGTGCCCTGACGAGATGAAATTCGGGTGCGCACAGCTTGGCGACTCCACTGGGGAATCTAGAGGGTTCGGGCTCAATCCCGTTTGCTTGCTTGCTTGTTTATTTACTGCTTTCCGTCGTTTACGGCTTATCTAGTTACGCACATTTATTTCACGCATGCATTGCATATCATGCTAGCTTTAGGTGCCTTGTCCGAAATCCCACGGGCGCCAAAATAGGAAGCTAGGTTAGTCAGAGGTTCCGAGTAAGGGAACGGATCGAGTCGGCTATGCCACCGAACCGGCCCCCAAAGATCCTCGCTCGATTTCAAGGAATTCACACCTTTGAGTCGGGAGCCCCCATCCATAGATAGCACGGTCCTTGTAGCACCGAACCATGCATCGTGCTATGCCTCCATGCAAGCCTTCAACCCGACGCCGACAACAGTCCATCGAGTCGGCCTGCGTGCCACTTGAGTCTTTTCCATTTCAAGAGCGATGTACATGTAATTTCTATTAAGCCGTGGGCATTTACTCTCTTCGCACACATGCATCATGCAATTTTCAAAAAATAGGACGTCATTCATGTTGACGAGTCCTAGGCGGATTTTCCTGTCGTCTTGGTAAGGGACGCCTTGCTCGGCCTCCTGCCTGCGCCTCGGCAGAGTCCACCAGAACACAAGAACCTCACCGACCCGCCACGAAATGCAGATGGCGTATACTCTGGGATAGCATGATCGACCTCATCAACACTAGGTTCGATCACCGAGAGGTCGCTGAGAGACAAAGAACTCGCCGGCCAACCACCTCAGAGGGAGCTTTCCCAAACTCGTGCCAAGATGCAGAGATGCGGTTAGGAGCTCGCTTGAGCGAACACCGCCCTGGAGAGGTCTAGGAAAGGGCCTCATGGAGACCCACACATGCACTCTAGGATAGATGTCTCCGCAAGGCCCTCGCCTAGACCCGGTGCTTTCTGAGGCGGCGCTCGCTCAAACCCCGAGTGTGGTGGCAAATCAGCTTAAAGCTCTATTTTACAAAATTTGCATTGTACTTTGAACCTTTCGAGTCAATGTGAACGGCAACATTAGCTTTTGAAAACTCACGCATTGCACGCATCCTATTCATTTACTGTTTTACACGACAATTAACACTGCCACACGGTAGACAAAGTTATGACCGCCTTTGCAGGTGTACCAATCGTGGTCCTCACCCTTCCTCCAGGGCGAGCCGATCAGTAGCTCAAGGGCCAACCGTCCAAGCAACACTAACTTCCCATTAATCCCGCGCAATTGATTATGTCATTGCATGGTTGAGCAGACGTCCCTCCATGCTACAAGTGCTTCCATCAGCACAACTGAGCGTGCCATTTCCGCGTCGTGCGAGCATGCCTCCACCTTCTCCATGCACACACCCTCGGCGCGCTCGCACGACGCCTACCAGGCTAGTTCAATCCCCTAAGCCCTTACGCTGAAATCGCGAATATGGTTTGCTCCTTCATTGTTTTCTTTTCCCATTGTAGGAAATTCTACACAAGAAGACAGCCTGAATACTGATCGACCACAATTGAGACAACAAACGTCTTCCATCCATCCAGCTCCTTGGGATTTCAACACTGAGTCCCCATCCCTGCTCCACAAAGCAAGACCGCAAGCAAATCAGCGTCACCGCATTGCAGCGCCTCACGCTATTCCTCAGCATTGACCTTTGCTTTCGCATTTCTTGCACTTTCCTATCAACCCCGCATTTATTGCATCGGGCTTCGGCCCCTCATCAGGTTTTGGCCCCGCATTGGGCTCCGGCCCCGCATTTACTGCATCGGGCTCCGGCCCTGCATCGGGCTCCGGCCCCGCATTTACTGCATCGGGCTTCGGCCCCGCATCGGGCTTCGGCCCCTCATCGGGCTTTGGCCCCGCATCGGGCTCCGGCCCCGCATTTACTGCATCGGGCTCCGACCCCGCATTTACTGCATCGGGCTTCGGCCTCGCATCGGGCTCCGACCCCTGCATCAGGCTCCGGCCCTGCATCGGGCTTCGGCCCCTCATCGGGCTTTGGCCCCGCATCGGGCTCCGGCCCCGCATTTACTGCATCGAGCTCCGGCCCTGCATCGGGCTCCGGCCCCGCATTTACTGCATTGGGCTTCGGCCCGCATCGAGCTCCGGCCCTGCATCGGGCTCCGGCCCTGCATCGGGTTCCGGTCCCGCATTTACTGCATTGGGCTTCGGCCCCGCATCGAGCTCCGGCCCTGCATCGGGCTCCGGCCCTGCATCGGGTTCCGGTCCCGCATTTACTGCATTAGGCTTCGACCTCACATCGGCCTCCGGCCCTGCATTTACTTTTGGGTTTCGGCCCTGCATCGGGCTCCGGCCCCACTTTTGGGCTTTAGCCCCACTTTTGGGCTTCGGCCCCACTTTTGGGCTTCGGCCCCTCATCGGGCCTCGGTCCCGCATTTGCTGCTTTTGGGCTCCGGCCCCGCATTTACTGCTTTCAGGTTTTGACACCTCGCGTTTACTGCTTTCAGGCTCAACTAAAATCCAAAATCGACTTGGATTCAAATTCATCCAAGCGATACTCCGAGGAGCAAGTCTAATCCTTCAACCGCAAAAGATCACAGGCAACAGCTCCAACGAACAGAGCATGGCCCTGCCCACCCGCCGCGAAAGTCACTAGCACGATCACATCTCCGACCGGAGAATGTCCCTGCCCACCCTCCGCTGTGGCCATCAACCAGCCACTGGGGCAACATGCACTCTTCCCTAAACTCTCTTTTACATTTATTCATGAATGGGCTCCAGGCATGAACAAACCCTTCAAGTGGCACTTGGACCATCCCAGAGATGCTCTATTGGTTCTGTCGGACCTATTCGACTCGCCTGTCCTCATTGGACCCGGCTCCTCGAGCCTTCCCTAGGACGGCTGCGCATGCCAACCCGTAATCAGGGAAAGTACACCTATATGGCCCTAGTCACGGTTTGCCCACTCCAGGGTGGTGATGAATAAACTCTCGGAATTGAGTGTCCCTCACGCGCGGCACCCCATGGGTCGCACGCTGGACGATGGGACTTCCCATGGGATCACTTTACATTTCTTACCGTACATTCCACCGAACAATCACCCAATGCATCATCTTCTTTGTCATCTCTCACAGGGACACGCCGGTTACAGGCAAAGAACGATACACGGGTTCACATCTCCCTGAGAATTCCTCTCGGACCCTTTCCTCATACTTCGACGAGGGAGGTTTCCGACGAATATGTACCCCCTATGAAGCCGACGACGGAAGCGTTCGAACGAGCTGCATGCCTTCAGCGCAACCATCTCAATCGACAAACAAACATGCCTATCGGTTTCGAGAGCACACCTTTCCGGCGTACAACTGATGCTGGAACCACAAGCACGATCGGGGACGATGGTTGTACAAGACGCCCGACACAAATCACAAAGACCGGGGCATCCCCGTCCAACATTCACGCGGAGGCAACCTTGGTCACCCACACTCCTGGGACAATTTTGTTTTTGTTTTAGACAATAGGGGAAAGGACTTGTAAAGTTTGCAAGGACAAAAGACGCGAAGTTCGGCTTTTGAGTGCACAAGCATCAGACTTCTGAGAAAACCAGCCCTCGCAAAATTGAGCTAGGACAACAAAGTACATCAAGTCTCCATGGAGCGAAGCAAACAAAAGCAGCCTCGATGATGCAAAGTCGAGGAGTTTCAAACAAGTACAAGGGGCACAATACAGACCCCAGCTGCGAGGAAAAAAAAACAGAGTGAAAAGAAGCGGGATAAACCCGCCAATGAAGAGAGAGAGAAAGGAAGCGGGAAAAACCCGCCAATAAAAAATGGGGCAATGCCGAGGTTCACCAAAAGCACCGGCACCCCCAATCCAAAAGAAATGAATGAATCCCGACAAAAAGGGAAGCAGCAGTCACAACTCCTCGACGGAGACAGAACGTAACGCACTCGGAGGTCGAATTATTCGAAACCTTCGCCCTTGCAAACTCGAGAGACAAAAGAATCAAGCCTGCTAGGTTGAAAACCCCATGGGGCGATCTAGGCAAAAGTTAGGGCAAAAGAGAGGCACGACTGAAAATCCCGAGGCGGGCGGTCGTGGCAAAAGGAGAGTTCATCCCCTTTAGGTTGAGAGGTACGGCCCCGAGGCGGGTGACCGTAGCAAAAGGAGAGTAAAATGAGAGATAAACAAAATAGTCCCCTGGGCCTTCGCACACTGCGCGGACCAGGGATCCCCAAGGGAAATGGCCAGGTTATCTACTCCAACACGATCCCCGATCGGCTCTCCTACCGATCTCAACCGTCCAAGGCGGATTCTTCTTCAAGCACAGCGGGCGACCAAGCACGCAATCCAAACAGTTCAAGACAGCCAACACCAACCGAAGGGCGGAAGAGAAGGGGGTACATCTCACTGCAGACGTGAACCCGTGTATCCTTTTAGCCTAGGGCAACGTGCTCCCCAAGCTTTCTCTTTTTCCTTTGTCATTCACATAACTCTAACGGGTCACGGCCACCCTTCAATCGGCTACCGCAAAGCCAAAATCCTAGACATTTCTTTCTGGGAGTCTAGTCATAACACTCTGGAAATGACTAGACCGAGGTCTGACCAAATTTGAACAAAATTTCGCATGCGGGTTACAAATGCAGCCGCCCTACGGTACCCTGATGAGAAGGGTCCTAAGTTCACGGGCGCGTCGAACAACCAATAGAGCCACTTGGGCACCTTTGAGAACGTCTCGATATGCCCATGTAAGGCCAACAAGAGCCCCGGAGGCCTTGCATCGAGGCCTCTGAAAGCGGGATCCCATTCGCATCGCTAAAACAAAAACTCTTTGCGGGTTGCTCAGGCGACCCGAAACTGAAGAGCGTGCGTCTCAAAGACATCTTTTTATCCGCGCTTACACGTTGTTAATAATCCCCATGACTTACTAATGATGTCAGGATCACAAGTACAACAAACGCGGGAACTACGGCAGACTCTGATTCCTGACTCTTTGGGATACGTAGGCACTCTACCCCAGAGTCCGAGTCCCTCATCGCACGACCGAGCATCCCTAGCGAACTACAATCGCCACTGCGACAGAGCTGACATCCGGCAAAGTAACGACTAACCGCCCTAGCAGCAAAGCCGGCTTTCGGCAGATCAAACACACCGCCACCCCAAGGGCAAAGCATCGACGAAGCAACTTCATCAGAGCAGCAACGCCAATCTACAGCAGATCAACACCTTCGGGACAGCATCAGCCCTGTACACTTGGCGCGCGCCACTGTCCACATGACTAACGAAGAGTTATGCTCTTCTCTGCAGATACGCATGGAACCCCGGGGGGCATCTCCTTCCTGACGAACACGCGATTGGCTTGTGCGACAGATTGGGGATTCGAACCGAGTGGAAGGCATAACAGAGAATTCTCTTGGCCCTAACTCAAGGAAAAGACAGATAACAAGCTCGATTTGGAACAGGACAGTCTACCTCTGCCGACATCCCCGACGAACTACTTGGCATCCTTTCCCGCCCTTACTTTCCCTTGCTCTCTATCCACTTTATCGCTTTCCGGACTTCGCGTCCACGGACTTCGTGTCCACTTTACCGCTTTCTGGACTTCGCGTCCACGGACTTCGCGTCCATTTTACTGCTTCCCTCGGGCTTCGGCCTAGTGACTTTACTGCTTTCCGGACTTCGCGTCCACGGACTTCACGTCCATTTTACTGCTTTCCTCGGGCTTCGGCCTAGTGACTTTACTGCTTTCCGGACTTCGCGTCCACGGACTTCGCGTCCATTTTACTGCTTTCCTCGGGCTTCGGCCTAGTGACTTTATCGCTTTCCGGACTTCGCGTCCACGGACTTCGCGTCCATTTCACTGCTTTCCGGACTTCGCGTCCATTTTACTGCTTTCCACGGGCCTTGGCCCTGGACATGCTGTCGTATGGGGTTAAGACCCCTCATCTAAATTTCATAATGTTCGCTTCCTAATCAGGTGGTTACCCTATGACAGGTCCGGGCACCTTCGCACATCCTCCCTAAGTATCCAACACGAGGGAGCAAGCTATCACAGAGAGCGATAACAGAAGCGGTCGCCGGGACCAAAAAGGGTGCCTCTCATGGTCTTTGGCTACATCCTCTAACCGAGCATGCAACCAAAGAGGGGCAAGCTGTCAGCACCCCATTTTGGCCCACCGGCTTCCCGCACAAGGATTCCCGACTGAAGCTCGGGACACTATTCATCGCCCGGCAATCGGAGGCAAATAGGCGGGCACGGGGTCATGAACAATAAAGAAAAACACGGTCCACTGAGAAAGGCGGAAGAAAGCAGTCAGAAGAACAGACGAACGAGGAATCCCGAAAACAACGGAGCTGGCACTGTGGCACTATTCATCACTGAGTCACCGAAGCACCGAAAGGTGCCCAATATGGGGCTCCAAAAATCCCTCCCAGTGCCAAAATGACTAACGACACGTCCGGGCGCATTTCCGGGACATCCTGCTTAAGCCGAGACACCCCGATCCCCCACGGACGCCTTTTCTGACAGAGCTCCCGGGGTTCGCTGCACTGACAAGCAAACGGCCCCTCAAAACGGGTCTACAGGCGCCCAGGGACCACCAGGGCCGGGGAACAAGTTTCAGACAACCTTCCGGAACTCGGCTCGATCTCCTGAAGTACGCTTCAGTGATCGCGAACGTCTCCCGGTGAACCTTCGGGTATTTCCACGGAAAGCAGAGACCACAACGATCTCTGAGTACCTCACGATAACCTCCAAGCACCTCAAGGCATTCAGGGCACACTGAGAAAATCCCGGTCGAAGTCCCTAGGCCTTCCCGAGCCAACGGTCCCCGACCGAGGACAACGGGCCAACGATCCCCCGCGGGGCAAAAGGATCGTCAAAACAAATGCAAGGATGCACAAAGGTCAATCGGGGGGTCGAGGGGCGCTAAATTCCACTCCGAACGTCCAAACGGGGCGAAACCAACTCCCGAGGCGCCGAGTCGCCCGAACGTTCGTCCACGCGACGCATAGCGATATTGGGCTCGCTCAAATCCTCGTAGTCCAAGCATTCCAAATCTTCAAATTAATTGGACATCGGAGGTCGGACGCGAGCTCAATCAAGTCTCAAGCGTTTGCCGGCTTTTCTCCTAATCGAATGGGACCCACAGCCTAGCCAACCCAAGCCATCAAGCCACGGCTCAACCCCAAGCCACGGCTCAACCCTCGGCTCGGATTGGACAGCCCAAGCCGCGGCTCAAGCCCCTCCCACCGTCGGCTCCAAGCACCCCCCACCACACATTTCAAATTTCCCTCACTTCTTTCATTTCCTCTTACACACCCATCAACTCCCATCACCTCCCATCACTTCCACCTTGCTTCCCCCACACACTATGTGACATCTCCCCCTCCCTAATCCCATGATATATTTCAGCAGCCCCATTAAGCCATTTCGGCAGCCCCATTAAGCCCAAAAACCGCAATTAACTCCCCAAGAGCAAGTCATTAGCCTTCCCTTTATAAGCCCTTTCACCATTAGACTTAATCACTTCTTCATTCTCCTTCTCTCTCAAGCCAATCTCCCTCTAAAATCCTCTCAACTTTCAGCCCACTCCCACAGCTCGTACCACTCCTTGCCAAGGCCGAAACCGGCCAAAACCGTCGGAAAACCACCCGGTATTCCGGTAACCACCCGACCCGACTTAAACAAAAAATCACCAAACTCCCTAACCTACCTATTTTCCATCCCCTAAGTCCGTTTCCGGGCTTAGATTTTCCATTTGAGGTCCCTAACATCACTTTCCAGCCAAAGTTGTAATCGGGTCCCGAGTCTCCAAGCCGCGTGCAACCGAGCTCCTCGACGTGCCATTTTCTCCCGCGACTTCGGAGAGTCGTGCCATCACGTTCAAAGGGTTCCTCACGACCCTCACCCTCTCTCGTGAAGAGGTGGTCACGATCCGAGGGCCGATCCACCGTGCACAACCTCCGTTTCATTGTTTTTCACTTACCGGGTTTTCCGTGTTCATACCCGAACTTCTCTCACGTTTTTCGAGCTTGTCTAGGGCTCGGCACGCTCGGGTCTGCCCGTGCTCGTCTAGATCTACCTCTTAGGAGTCCAACGAGCCCGACCTTGCACCGTGCCGTGCCCGGAGCTCGCGTGCCAAGCCGTTCTCCCGAGACTAGCCGCGGCTGTTTTCTCTCGGATTGCTCACTTCCGCGACTTCAAGCCGAGTCTTGCGACTCCCACGGCCACTTCTCCGACTCCTTCCTCGTGTTCCGAGGCTAGGTAAGACTCCTCTATGACTTAGAGAAGCTAGGTTCTTCGATATTTGTTTGATATGGGGTGTTAGCGCATGATTTTCCTTAGATCCCGGGTTTGGCCCTTGAGCAACTTCGTGAACCATCCGACTTCGAAATGAGCTGAAATTTTTACCACAGACTCTTGATGTTATTTTAAGTCCCCACATAAAATTTCATATTTTTCTGGGCGCTGGATCTCTGGATAAAAAATGTTTACCCGTTATTTCGGTATTCTCGGCCAGATTTTGATATGTCTCGTGAACCATCCGAGTTCGAAATGAGCTGAAATTTTTACCACAGACACTTGATGTTATTTTAAGTCCCCATACAAAATTTCAGATTTTTCTGTGCACTGGATCTCCGGATAAAAAATGTTTACCCGTTATTTCGGTGTTTCCGGTCTGATTTTGATAGATCTCGCGAACCATCCGACTTCAAAATGAACTGAAATTTTTACCACACATTCCTGATGTTATTTTAAGGTTCCACACAAAATTTCATATTTTTATGGGCGCTGAAACTCCAAATAAAAATTATTTACCGAACTTTTCGTATATTCGACAAACCAGATCACACTGTTTTATTTTTTGGTCTAATTTAGCCCTCTCCAAACTGAATCTAGATCCAAAATAGACCCCTTGACCCTGATCCGACTCTGTTTTCATGTTTATTACATTTACGATTTACCTCGTTTTTCGTGCCGATGCCATTTTATTGATTCCATTATATATCATGTTTGTGTTTGTATTACATGTTTATTTGTGATTCCAAGACCATGGTGGCATCGACTTTGTAAATGTGTGTGTTCTTATTATGTTTGGCGTCTTACGCATGCAAGAAACGATTAAAACCGATTCTTGTAATTGATTGCAATTATATTTTTTGTTTAAATCATTAGCTTCACGGTTAATTTACATGTTAGGCGCATTAACCCCGAACAATCATCTCATTAGCCCATAATAATCAAGGTTTAACTCCTCAATCACTAAACCATTCCACAAACGAGAAATGGGACGCATCATTTGATTAATTAAATCACTCGGACTAAATAATTGGACAAATTGAATATTAATTCGTAAACGTATCGATGGTTCATGGAACGGCGGAAATGCCCTTTTCCTTAAAAGCTCATAATTTCAAAACATCGAGACGTGTAACACGAATAGAATTGTGTCTAGCAAGTACTCGCGTACTATGACTCGAGTCCGGGCCCAATTTGAGGCAGCTCAAGTCGAGATGCGCGAGTCCTCTTTAGACCTCTTCGTGTCACACGATCTTTAATTTATATATGAACATCACATGTTTTACCACTCAAGGGCATAGTCGTCATTCCGTGATTCATTGATATCCTAGGCTTTAGGGAGTCGGAAACACCTCGATCTATGGACGGAAAGGGACGGCCCGTTCGGGTGCGAGTTTCATTCGTACGGCCCATTCCGTTCACTTTCGGTGTTTCTATCTTCCTATCGTAGATTCGGTGGGGAGCATTTTATTTCAGTTACAAAATACAAAGAACCGGACTAATCATACATTCGGCCTAATCAAACACTACATAATGGATAAGCGGAATGATAGATTCCAATCTAGAGTCAAAACACGAGTTTGGATAATTCGGTGAAACCGTAGCGACACTTAACTGAATAAGAGTCTTAAAACAAACACACACATGTAATTGGCTTAGAACCCTATTCTAATCCACCATCTATGTTTGCCTAGGTTAGATACATTGTTTGCTAATCAACCCCGATTAATAACTGATTAAATCACGTACATTCGACTTAATACACCACTTGTCTGTATTCACCGACAATTGTCAGTTGCTTTCTGTATCGTGTCAGTTACATCAGTTTTCTTCCGTTTTATTCTTGCTTTTGATGATTTATTGCGGTTCGGGCCCGAACCCATAAGTCACGTGTTGCATGGGGTCCAACGCCCCAAATCACCGAACACGAGGTCCAACGCCTCTTAACTCACCGAGCGCGTGCAACCTGAGTGCGGAATGGGATCTAGCCTCGATTCACCGTCACACTCCGAATACGGCCTATGTGGAAGGCGGATTTGGATTGAGCGCGTGAAACGTGTTTAGATATCACCCGGGAGCTCGATCGATCCAACGGTTACAGTGGAAACAAGTCGTTTTTCTGCAAACCGACGGTTCGATCGGACCCGACCCCCGGCTCTTTGAGCCCGCGTTGCCTTAATTTATTTATCGGTTATTCAAAATACACGGTGAGCAGGAGCGGAATAGTGGCCCAATGCAAACCGATCGGGATCCATTTACTTATTCGGTTATACTTTGTAATTGTTCGAGAGAACATTGTGAGGATTCTATTTGTATGTTCATTCATCTCCTTGTAAGGATCCCCGATCGGTGAGCGAGAGGTCCGAGTGCTGGATCGGTTAAGTTGATCTATCGCCACCAAAGGGTGAGTAAGCTTGGATACTCGTGGTTTCGGTTCACGCAGGGAATCAACCATCACGGTTCGATGAACTGTAACGCTAAGATAGTGAACCGACTCCTCGATGCACAAGCCTACTCATCTTTCGGACTCTTGGTCCAACTTGATCAATTCATCGAATTTACGGTGTCAAAACGGGCGAGTCGAGCGCAACTCTAAATCACGCGGTAAATAAACAAAATGGCAAGCCTAGCAAGCTAGAGTACCGAGAGGGCGTGCGGGATATAGGCCCGCACGTAATAGAACCCCCGAATTCGGAATTTTCGGTTCCGTACGACCATTGCCTTAGCATTTAGGTGTACCCCGTACCCCTAGACCCGGGCGACTCAACGGCCCTCGACCTACGGGTTGTAAACAGTAAGTGGCGACTCCTTCTCACGTGCGTCCATCGCGCGTCCCCGGGAAGGTGGACACTCCCAAGCCGCGTTTGCTTAGGCGCGCGCATGCGTGCCCTGACGAGATGAAATTCGGGTGCGCACAGAAGCTTCTTCTTCTTCTTCAATGCAAGAAGCCAACTTGCACTCTTGCATGAAAATATCCAAGAAGTTTGAAGACAACATTCAAGCCTTCATCAATGCTCATTAATGCTTTTGGCTCTTCCACATGAAGAACACTTAGTCCACATTCACCCTCATCCTCATTAGGCAAACCGAAATTTGCTAATGGGAGGGTTAAGAGTGCTTGCTTTTGCTTAATTGCTCATTAGCTTTGCCTATAAATGGCCCAAAAGTGATTAAGTTAATCACTTCTCCTCTTGCACACTCTCTCCAAGCATTCTCCCTCTAGAAAACCTCTCAAACTCCATAGCCAAGAACACCCAAGAACCAGCAAGCTTCAACTTTGAAAAACCGAAAAGAAAACATCGAACAAAACCCGAAGTTCTTAAGTCGGAAGCCAGTGTTCATCATCCCGACTTAACTTCAAAAATTCTCAAACTCCATGGACCATATGTATTGGACCCATGGAGTTCATTGGTGAAATTGGTTTTTCCATTTGAAGTCTTTAAATTCTTGTTTCAGGTCATCTAGTGCATTTCGGGTGAAGAATCATCACTCTCGGGTGAACAGTGCCAGACGTGTGCCAGCCGCGCGCCAGCCCGCGCGCCCGCTCCCGCCCCGCGCACACAGCCGCGCGCGCCCGCCTGCACGCCCGCGCCTACCCGTGCGCCCGCGCGCCTCCCGTGCACTCCAGCCGCACGCCCCGTGCACCTAGCTCCCCGAACGTGCATGCACTTGCAACCGAGCACTCTTCCGAGCGTTCAACCGAGTTACCTGACTTTCAAACACTTCCCCGACTCTTTCCTCGTATCCGAGGCTAGGTAAATCACTCCTGACATAGAGAAGTTAGAACATTTTACGTTATTTGTATGGCTATGGAGTATTATGGTGTTTTATGCATCTATGATTTGCAAGACTTAATTTTTATACACTTTTATGTCATGTTATGCATGTTTACTACCTTATAACTTGCTAGCATGTCGAAAAATGGTTTGGATCATTGTCCGAAAGACCATCCCGACCCGAAAATGGCAAGCAAGCTCTCGGCCAAGGCTCTAAATGGGATGGCCGAGACTTAACTTGCTATTTCGGGTTAAGATTGGTCTCCTTGGCCCTATCCAAGTTAGTTTCCGAGTTTATTTTGTTGTTCTTGCATGTATGAACCCGGTATTATTTTATCGATTCCTTAAATAACATGTTTGTGAATGTTTGCATGTTTAAATGAGTTAATCAAATCATGGTAATACCGGCTTTTGTCAAAAACGTGTTATTCATCGTGTTTGATGCTTGAACATACGAAAAACAATTAAAACCGAGGCAAAGAAACCACTTGGGAATCGAATCAAGCCATAAGAGTTTTCGGCCATCCTTGAGAGATGAGGCCGAGAGCCTCTTGGCTTTTTCTAGGATCAAGAATGATTTCCTTATCTCGATTTTGGTTTGTTTTCTCGGATTGTGTGAAGTTTTAAATTAGATATCTTCACGATTCCCATGTTAAAACATCGTTTAAAACCTTTTTAAAACAAATATGCATGAGTTTGTGTATCGAGGACTCATTCGGATCCATTTGGTTATAAGGGTATTGTCGGTGATTTAACCGAATTATCCTCGATCCTTATGGAATCATCTTGGTCGTCGAGTCACAAATCGTTTTCACAATTAATGCATTCGGCATAACCTTAAGCATTAATTCCACGAATGGGTTAATCAGGACATTCACACGGTTAATTCATTCAATTTAAACAACTTTGCACGAATTGGAAATTAATTTGTAACTCGTGTCGACGAATTACAAAACGGTGTTAATGCCCTTTTCAAAACCCTCATACTTTCAAATACATATTGTGTTGTTTCCCTTTTATGAAAATAAATTTTCAAATCAAGGGCAAGAACATCATTTTGTGATTTGTCGTCATCTTGGCATCGTTTAAGATGTCAGTTGGGTATTCTGTATCAAAATACAATTACTTGACTAATCGTTTCACTCGACTTAACCAAACGCTAGAAAATGGTTAGGTGGAACTCTAGGTTCCAAATCTAGAGTCAAAACACGAGTTGGGTTAATTCAGTGGTAATTCAGTGTCACAACACCGAATCACTGTAAAAACAATTTACACACACGAAACTTGACTACGGACACCCGATATGTCAGGTTCTCAAACCAAAGCCGAATGCTAAAACATTGGTACGCGTTGTTTGCTTAGCATATGGCATTTGCTTGCAAAATACCCCGGATTAATAAACTTGCTAATCCACGTACATTCGGTGAATACAAACACATTGTCTGTTATTTACCTGCTGCTTGTTATCTTTCCGCACCTGTTTGCCATACGGGTCGAGCCTGATCCCTAGGCAGAATAATATTAGGGTTCAACGCCCTAATCATCGAGCACAGGGTCCAACACCCTAATCAACACTCACAGGTCCAACACCCTATTCAATGAGAGCGTGCATTGAATTTCAGTTTTTCGGTGTTCCCCTAAACTCACGGTGAGTTAGAGCGGAATAATAGCCGAACGCGAGTCGACTGGAATTCGGCCATTTGTAATTTGTATTTATTGTTTTCGAGAGCATTGTAAGGACTTTTATTTTGTATATTCATTCTCTAAGAATTCCAGTCGGTAAGCGAACGGTCCGAGAGTCGAATTAATCGAATCGGTTTAATACTTGCCCAAAGGAAAGTAAATCCAAGAATTCGCGGTTCTGGTTCACGCAAGGATTCAACCTCCATGGTTCGATGAACTGTAACATAAGATTGTGAACCAATTCCCCGACACACGGGTTTACTTCTCTCTCGGCTTCTCAACCGACATCGTTTAGTTCACCGAATCTCCGGTGTCAAAACGTGCGAGCCGAATGCAACTTAATTCAAGCGGTAAATAATAAAACATGCAAGCCTAGCAAACCAGAGTACCGAAAGGGTGTGCGGGATATAGGCCCGCACGTAACATGAACCCCCGAACACGGACTTTCCGGTTCCGCACAGATCAATGCCTTAACGACAAACTAGGTGTTCCATACCCCTAGACCCGGGTAACTTATCTGCCCTCGACCTTCGGGTCGTAAAATGATAAGTGGCGACTCCTTCTCTCACGCGTGTCCGTCACGCGTCCCCACGGGAAGGTGGGCAGTCCCAAGCCGCGCAATCCAAAAGCGCGCAATGCGGGCCCCGACGAGAGTCCACATTCGGGTCCGTACACTTTGCTTGCATGTTTATTTACCGCTTTCAGTACATTTCCCGCTTATCTACTTTACGCACTTGCATTGCATATCACGCTAGCACTAGGTACCTATGGGTCGCGTCCCACGAATGATTTTAGGCAACCCAAATTAGAGAGGGGTTCGAAGTAGGGGTATGGCGCACAGTTTGACTGTTGTTTAGGCCTTGAAAAGAATCCCGCCCGATTTCAAGGAATTGACACCCTTGAATCGGGAGCCCCAATCCCTCGTTAGTGGTTTTCCCAGTAGAACACTAAAACCATGCATAAACAGGGACCGTCATGCTGGACCAAAACATACCTCATGCCGCCAACCGATCCAAAGTCCAATCCTTGAGTCGGCCCTTAGTTTTTCTTTTAGGCGGGCCTTTTGTTGTTTTTCTATAATGAGCGATGTACATTGTAACAGATACAGTTATACTTTACTTTTCTGCACTGCATGCATGTTTTCAAACAAACTAGGACATTGCATTGGTTTATTGCTTAAGTTCCCTTTTTCAAATGAACCATCTTCGTAAATCTGGGAACTTGAATCAAATTAATGCAACGACATTAGCTTTTGAAAATTCATACATTGCCTGCATCCGATGTTTGCACAGCAACTACCATGTCCTCGCACGACTGGCGAGTTGTGCCAACCTTCGCGGGTAGACCACCCGCGGTCTTCACTTCTCCATAGCGAGATGTGCTATGACCAGAAGCTGAGTTCATCCCGGCCACCCACCCCGCACGACAGGCAAGTCGTGCCCACTTTCGCGGGCAGGCCACTCGCGGCCTTCACCTTTCCTCCACGGCAAGACGAGCTGTGGCCCGAGGGCCGATCAACCTTCCCAAGCGAAGTTAACCAACACTAACTTCTTCCTAACAGAGAATGTCACCAGGTGATTGGACGCACATGCTAGTTCCACGGGGCTAACAGAAGCGAAAAAGAACAGAAATTCAAAAAATTTCCTACCCGTGAAACTAATCCCAAGACCTACTAGAAGAATAAGAGTAAATAAAAGCGTACCTGGAATATTTAAAATTGTCGACCGAGCGTCCCACGCGTGACGCCTCTACCGGTATCCACACTGACTTTGTCGACGAGTCTTCGAGATCGGCGATGCTAACGGCCAATACTCAAAGGAAACACCAGTGCGGCACTCGAAATTTATTAGACTAATTGGATTAATTCAATTTGAACAATTCAAATTGAATTTCCAAATGCAATAGCACGTACACATTTATGCTAAAACTTATTCTCAACTGTATATATGTACACATATATATAAGGCTTTGGGGAGGAAGGATTTTAACTTTTGACCGGTGTGGGACGGAAGGAATTGAAATCCCAATTGAGTATGTATATATATATATACTTATATGCTATGTATGACAGGCTATATATATATATATATATATATATATATCTTTTATGCATTGCCCCCCCTTTTTATATGAGAAAGAGCGGTGATGAAATCCAAAATTCCGCCGATCTATATATCTCTATATATATTACATACATACACATTGTATCGTGTATCAATGCCATCCATTTAATTTAATAAATCGAATATAATTAATCGACAAATTTAATCTCATTAAATATCCGATTAATAGGTCGCACCATAAATCATCTAATCTCTATTAGACGATTTTATTGTTTCAAAATATCCCGTCGATTTAGTCGTCGTGTGTGACCCTGTACGTTCCCAATTACGTTGACAGTAATATCGAAATCTCTATTTCAATATTACAAACAATGAGCGGCATCTAGCAATGCATTACTGTTACTCAAGTAATCGAAAAGTCAATTTCTCGACGAACCTCGTGACCTACATTACCGTGTAATATAATTCATTGTCCTCTATATCTCTATTGAGCCCAAGGCATGGTCGATGACATCCTTGTATGGCTCAATATCTCTCTTTCTTGGTTTACCGGGTATGTCTATCAGAACAAATGAGCTCGATATCATTATATCGACTCATTTGGGTATGCATACACTTTTAGACTTAACCACCAAGTGGCCGTGAGATATCGCTCCCGTTTCATAGGAGGGACAAATCCTATCTTGGTCACTCACATTCTTTTCCATGCTTTGTGGCATACCCAATAACTATCTTTATAACCAGCCTGTTACGGTGGCGTTTGACAGTATCAAAATATACGACATTACATGTAGGAATCCATGGTGACCTCAAGTCAAAGGACCATTACACTATAGTCACTTTGAGATATGCTAATGACAGTCACGTAACAACCCATGTAGCAATCTCATGGCGGATCAGTCCAATACACATTACTCTTAATGTATACATGTGGTGTGATTTGATATCTCCATATCCATGACCTATGAGACTTGGTCATCAATCAACACCTACACTAGTTTAACCGTATTATCGTTGTCCTAATTAACGATAATACTTTGACTATGGACATTTAGGAATAATGTTCGGTAATTATAGGATCTCACAATCAAGTCACACTTGATGCCTATTGAACATACTATTCCAAGGACATTATTGTGTAAAATCATATTTAGCGCAATCTACACAATAACAGAAATGCCTCGTATTATAATGAAATAGATATCATATTACAGAACTGATGATAGATTATCTCTTGGGCATACACCAATTCCCAACAGCACATCCCTCCGCGTGACCCCACGCATCTACCAATGATCAAGCGTGCCTCACACATGTCCAAGCATGTTCATACCAACTCATACATGCCTGCTCAACGTATCAATGCATGTCTCTTAGTGTGCTCGCACGACACCTACCAGGCCAGTTCGCTTCCCTACACTCTTGCATTGAAATCCTAAACAGTTCATGCTCTTTCATTGTTTTCTTTTCCCATTGTAGGAAATTCTCAACAAGAAGACAGCCTGAATACTGAGCGACCACAATTGAGACAACAAACGTCTCTCATCCAGCTCCTTGGGATTTCAACACTAAGTCCCCATCCTTACTCCACAGAGCAATACCGCAAGCAAATCAGCGTCACCGCCTTGCAGCGCCCTGCGCTATTCCCCAGCATTGACCTTTGCTTTCACATTTGTGCGCACCCGAATTTCATCTCGTCGGGGCACGCATGCGCGGAGCCTAAGCAACGCGGCTTGGGAGTGTCCACCTTCCCGAGGACGCGCGACGGACGCACGTGAGAAGGAGTCGCCACTTGCCATTTTACGACCCGAAGGTCGAGGGCCAGCAAGTTACCCGGGTCTAGGGGTATGGGGTACACCTAAATGCTAAGGCAATGGTCATACGGAACCGGAAATTCCTAATTCGGGGGTTCTATTACGTGCGGGCCTATATCCCGCACGCCCTTTCGGTACTCTAGCTTGCTAGGCTTGCCGTTTGGTTTATTTACCCCGTGATTTAGGGTCACACTTGACTCGTCCGTTTTGACACCGTAAAGTCGATGAATTGATCAAGTTGGACCAAGAATCCGAAAGATGAGTAGGCTTGTGCGTCGAGGTATCGGTTCACTATCTTAGCGTTACAGTTCATCGAGCCGTGATGGTCGATTCCCTGCGCGAACCGAAACCGCGAGTATTCGAGCTTACTCATCTCTCGGTGATAATAGACCGACTTGACCGGTTTGACACTCGGACCTCTCGCTCGCCGATCGGGGATCCTTACAAGTGACTGAGTGAATATACAAATAAAATCCTCACAATGTTCTCTCGAATAATTACAAAGTATAACTGAACAAGTAAATGGATCCCGATCGGTTTGCATTGGGCCAACATTCCACTCCGGCTCGCCGTGTATTTTGAATAACCGATAATCAAATTAAGGCAACGCGGGCTCAAGGAGCCGAGGGTCGGGTCCGATCTATCCAACGGTTTACGGGAGAACCGGTCGGTTCTCACTGTATCCGATGGACCGATCGAGTTCCCGGGTGATATCTAAACCCGTTTCACGCGCTCAATCCAAATCCGCCTTCCACATAGACCGCATTCGGAGTGTGACAGTGAATCGAGGCTAGATCTCATTCCGCACTCGGGTTGCGCGCGCTCGGTGAGTTGAGAGGTGTTGGACCTCGTGTTCGGTGATTTGGGGCGTTGGACCCCGTGCAACACGTGACCTATGGGCTCGGGCCCGAACCGCAATAAATCATCATAGGCAAGGACAAAACAGAAGAAAACTGATAAAATGACATAATACAACCAATAACTGACAACTATTGGTGAATAGAGACAAGCGGTGTATTGAGTTGAATGTACGTGATTTAATCAGTTATTAACCGGGGTTGATTAACAAACAATGTGTCTAGCCTAGGCAAACATAGATGGTGGACTAGAATAGGGTTCTAAGCCGGCCACATGGGTGGATGTGTTTTAGAACTCTTATTCGGTTAAGCGTCACTGCGGTTTCACCGAATTAACCAAACTTGTGTCTTGACTCTAGATTGGAATCTATCATTCCGCCTATCCATTGTCTAGTGTTTGATTAGGCCAAATGTACGATTAGTCCGGTTTTTCGTATTTTGTGACTGAAATAAAATGATCCCCACCGAATCTACAATAGGAAGAAAGAAACACCGAAAACGAACAAAATAGGCCGCGCGAATGAAACTCGCACCCGAACAGGTCGTCCTTTCTCGTTCATAGTTCTAGGTGTTTCCAACTCCCTAAAGCCTAGGGTATCGGTGAATCACGGAATGACGATTATGCCCTTGGATGATAAAATTGCAATGTTCGTGTATAAATTGGAGATCGCGTCACACGAAGGAGTCAAAGAAGGACTCTCGTACCCCGACTCCGGCCGCCTCAAATTGGGCCCGGACTAGAGTCATGGCACGTGAGTACTCACTAGACATCAATTCTATTCGTGTCACGTGTCTTGGTATTTTGAAACCGTGAATTTTGATGGAAAAGGGCATTCTCGCCGTTCCGTAAATCATCGGTGCGTTTACGAATTAAGGATCATTCACCCAATCATTTAGTCCAAGTGACTTACTTAGCCGAATGATACGTCCCGTTTATCCCGTTTGTAAAGTTATTCAATGGTAGTGATTTCATGTAGTTATTACGGTTTTGATGGAGGATTACCCAAAATTGACGTATCTATCATTTAATAATCATGTGAATAACGAAAAAATATAAGACACGGATACAATCAATTCTAAGGGACGATTCCGATCATATCTTGCATGCATAATACGTTTAAACACAAGAACAAAATCTATTTCAATAAAACAAAAGAAAATCGACGCCGTCAAGATCTCTAAACGCAAACGAACACACAAACAATTACATATAACACGTAATATAACGAAATCAACGAAAACGGCGTCGACTCATACAATGGGAAAGCGTGAAACGCGGGAACCGGCTCATTTCGGAAAGGGAGAAACCACCTTAGACCCGTGTGGTCCAAGGGGACTCTCGGCCACATTTCTTCAAGAGTGGCCGTGAGTCCTCATGGCTCACACGGGTCAAGGGAGATTCTCCGGTCCCGATCTACGCCTATTCCCGCCATGCTAATATGTTACACGTGATAAACAACGGCAAAGAGTGCGAGAACCAACTAGTTTCGAGGAAGAGGAGATGCCCTAGCCTCGGAGGAACCATAGGGGGTCACGGGTCGCCCCCTCAAGGCTAGACCGTATGCCCCATGGTTCGGCCGTGACTTGGGATCTCTCCCACCTCGACTCATGTTGTCTCCCTTCATGATATACACACTCATACGGCATGTGGACGTGATAAAGAAAGAAAATAGACGTGCGACGATGTATGGCATACATGGGGAGTTCGGATCCGAGAGAAAAATGCAACCTTTCATACATTCCGAACCTTTAAAACGCATAAACACTTCATACAAGTAATGATCGAAGATCCTAACTTCTCTAAGTTATAAAGGGATGATACCTAGCCTCGTTGCAAGAGGAAAAGAGTCGGGGAAGCAGCCGTGGGAGTCGCAAGACTCGGGTCGAGGGCTACGGGTGGATGACCCGAGAGGTAGGCAGCCGCGGCAGCTCGAGGGAAAATGAGTCGGCATGCTTGCTCCGATCACGGCACGGTGCAAGGTCGGGTTCGTTGGACTCCTAAGAGGCGGATCTAGATGACCGTGGGCAGACCCGAACGTGCCAAGGCCTGAACAAACCCGAAAATGTGAGAGAAAGTTCGGTAAAAATGTGAGGAACCCGGTAAGAGAGAAACAGAAGTACAACGATTGTGCACGGTTGATCGGCCCTCGGACCGTGACCACCTTTTCACGGGGAGGGTGAGGGTTGTGAGGAACCCTTGGAACGTGATAGCACTGTACGGACCCGAATGTGGACTCTCGTCGAGGCCCGCATTGCGCGCTTTTGGATCGCGCGGCTTGGGAGTGTCCACCTTCCCGTGGGGACGCGTGACGGACACGCGTGAGAGAAGGAGTCGCCACTTATCATTTTACGACCCGTACGTCGAGGGCGGATAAGTTACCCGGGTCTAGGGGTATGGAACACCTAGTTTGTCGTTAAGGCATTGATCTGTGCGGAACTGGAAAATCCGCGTTCGGGGGTTCATGTTACGTGCGGGCCTATATCTTGCATGCCCTTTCGGTACTCTGGTTTGCTAGGCTTGCATGTTTTATGATTTACCGCATGAATTAAGTTGCACTCGGCTCGCACGTTTTGACACCGGAGATTCGGTGAACCAAACGATGTCCGTTGAGAAGCCGAGAGAGAAGTAAACCCGTATGTCGGAGAGTTGGTTCACAATCTTGCGTTACAGTTCATCGAACCATGAAGGTTGAATCCCTGCGTGAACCAAAACCACGAGTTCTTGGATTTACTTGTATCTGGGCAAGCATTAGACCGATTCTATTAATTCGACTCTCGGACCGTTCGCTCACCGACTGGAATTCTAACAGAATAAATGTACAAAATAAAATCCTTACAATGCTCTCGAAAATAATAAATACAAATTACAAAAGGGTCGAATTCCAATCGTCTCGCGTTCGGTTATTATTCCGCTCTAACTCACCGTGAGTTTAGGGAAAAGACCGAAGAACTGAAATTCAATGCACGCTTTCACTGAATAGGGTGTTGGACCCTGTGAGTGTTGATTAGGGTGTTGGACCCTGTGCTCGATGATTAGGGCGTTGAACCCTAATATTATTCGGCCTAGGGATCAGGCTCAACCCGCATGGCAAACAGGTGCGGAAAGATAACAAGCAGCAGGTAAATAACAGACAATGTGTTTGTATTCACCGAATGTACGTGGATTAGCAAGTTTATTAACTCGGGGTATTTTGGCATGCAAATCCTACCCTAGACAAACAAGCACGTGCCAATGTTTTAGCATTCGACTTTGGTTTGAGAACCTGACATATCGGGTGTCCGTAGTCAAGTTTCGTGTGTGTGGATTGCTTTTACAGTGATTTAGTGTTGTGACACTAAATTACCACTGAATTAACCTAACTCATGTTTTGACTCTAGATTTGGAACCTAGAGTTCCACCTAACCATTTTCTAGCGTTTGGTTAAGTCGAGTGAAATGATTAGTCAAGTAATTGTATTTTGATACAGAATACCCAACTGACATCTTAAACGATGCTAAGATGACGATAAATCACAAAATGATGTTCTTGCCCTTGATTTGAAAATTTATTTTCATAAAAGGGAAACAACACAATATGTATTTGAACGTATGAGGGTTTTGAAAAGGGCATTAACACCGTTTTTGTAATTCGTCGACACGAGTTACAAATTAATGTCCAATTCGTGCAAAGTTGTTTAAATTGAATGAATTAACCGTGTGAGCGTCCCGATTAACCCGTTCGTGGAATTAATGCTTAAGGTTATGCCGAATGCATTAATTGTGAAAACGATTCATGATTCGACGACCAAGACAATTCCATAAGGATCGAGGATATTTGGTCTAATGACCGCAACTATCCTCGTAACTGAATGGACCCGAATGAGTCATCGATACCCGAATTCATGCATGCTTTGTTTTGAAAAGACATTTTCATGCGATATTGTGACGATAATGTAAATTGCAAATTACACGAAAGCCGAGAACGGACTCAAAATGGGAAGGGAAGCCTCATGCAACCCGTACGAGTCTAAGAGGCTCTCGGCCACTTCTCTTTGGAGATAGCCGAGAGGTGCCATGGCCCGAATGGGGTTCCACGAGGTTTACCCGTCTCGTTTCGAATCATTTCTCGCATGCTCAAACGATAAACACGATAAATGACACGATTAACTAAAGTCGGTATTGCCATGATTTGAATAACGCATTCGAACATGCAAACATGCACAAACAAGTTATTTAAGGAATCGATAAAACAATACCGACTTCATGCATGTAAGAACAACACGAGAAGACTCGGGAATCGAACTTTTAACCCGAGGAAAGCAAGCCAAGTCTCGGTTACCTCTTCTTGAGGCAAACCCGAGAGCTCTTTTGCTTATTTCGGGTCGGGAAGGTCTTCCGAGGGTCGATCCAAACGTTTCCCGACATGCTAACATGTTAATCGAGGATAAACATGCATGATATAATGTAAAAGTGCATAAACATGAAGTCTTGCAAGTGAACATGTTTTGTGCACCATATTACTCCATAGCCATGCAAATAATGTAAAAAGCCCTAACTCCTCTAAGTCAAGAGTGATTTACCTAGCCTCGGGATACGAGGAAAGAGTCGGGAAAGTGTTCGAGAGTCGGGTGATTCGGTAGAACGCTTGGAAGGATGCTCGGGTGCAAAGGATGCACGTTCGGGGTGCTAGGTGCACGGGGAGTGCGGCTAGAGTGCACAGGAGGCGCGCGGGCGTGCGCGGGCACGCGGGCTGGCGCGCGGCTGGCACACAGCTGGCACTGTTCACCCGAGAGTGACGATTCTTCACCCGAAATGCACTAAATGACCTGAAACAATAATTTAAAGACATCAAATGGAAAAACCAATTTCACCAATGAACTCCATGGGTCCAAAACATATGGTCCATGGAGTTTGAGAATTTTTGAAGTTAAGTCGGGATGATGAACATCGGCTTCCGACTTAAGAAACTCAAAGCTTTCTTCGGATTTTCTTCTGTTTTTCTCTCTTGGTTTTGAAGTGTTGAAGCTTGTTGGTTTTGGCTATGGAGTTGAGAGCTTTTCTTGAGGGAGAAAGCTTGGAGAGAGTGTGCAAGAGGAGAAGTGATTATCTTAATCACTTTTGGGCCATTTATAGGCAAAGCTAATGACACAATTGGCAAAAGCAAGTGCTCTTAACCCCCATGCTTAGCAAATTTTGGTTTAATTAAGAAAATATCAAGCCTCATCTTTTTCCATTGCATTAATGAAGAAGAGATAAGACATTGATGAGCATTGATGAGAAGTTGAGTGTTGTCTTCAACCTCTCCAAGATATTTTGGCTAACAGAGGGCAAGTTGTCTTCTTGCATTGAAGAAGAAGAAGAAGCTTCTAGAGCAAAGGGTGACTCATCTTGGGTAGCCCGTGGGTCCCACGACCGAAGAGGAGAAACCGGGAAAAAGCTCGGGTCTCGATTGAACGTCGAATTATCGATATACGCGAGGAAACGGGTTTAAAGAGTCCGAGATTGGCATTTTCCGTGAGAAATTGCTAAATGTCTGTATGAGGCTCGGAAGCCGGTTTTGCTCCTCTTAGGCATTCAGAGCGAATTTGCCCACTTCTGACAGCATATCTTGTATCTGCATCCCACGTTCGTCATTTTGACATAAATTGTCAAATTACGTGGGCACTTGACCCTTAAGCCGGTAATGCAAATATGGAGCCGAAGATGTCATGGGAAGCCGAAACTGGATTTCTCAAATTGCTTTCTGAGTTTTTTGGGCGATCCGGAGATCACTGTGATCTCTGTTTGCCGAGATTGGGCCTCTAAGGATGTGAAAAGTGCATCTGAGACCCTTAAAGCATTGCTCGAGGGGTCTAGATGAGTTGTGTGATTCGTTCCGACGATTCCACATTAAGCCTTGAGAAGGCTAGCATTGTGTAAGGTAAGCATTCGGCGTCAAGTTTCCCCAAAGAGGACCTGCGGATATGGATCTTCACTGAAAATGGCCTTTTAAGCTCCTCGGAGGTTACTCGGGAAACCGTGAAGGGTTTTGCTGTCTGTTTTGCCCAATTGCGAATGTCCGCTGGAGTTTTCAGGGCAATGTAGTGTGAACTTCGTTTGCCGTAATTCCATCAGACCAGTCTCCCGTTACGCTCTTCCGAAGAAGGGTATGCCCGATTTGTCGCTCGGAAGTCATTCAGGGTGTTTGTATGGCTTTCAAAAGACAATCTGAAGCTCTGCACGTGCTCTGTATGATTGTGGGGCGTGGCCGCATCTGATATTTGGAATTAACTTTTCTCCGAGAAACCGGCATTTTTGGACTTCTACTAAAAAGTTGTCTGTATACAGAAAGTTGTTCTGTATAGAGCAGATGATTTGCAAAATGCCTTTGGGGACACTTTTCATCTGTTTGGCATTGGAGTGGACTTTTGGAGTCCAATATTGGCTATCTTCCGATGATCGAGCGAACTATCGAAAAATAGAACCATCTATGTGGTACACTGGAAATGCCGGTTTTGGACGTTGTCGAGCTCTCTAGTCACTCTATTACCCTTTGGTGACCCCTGGAGTCCTTCTGCCATATGTATGTATCATTTGCTCGATTTTGCCGACTTAAGGATGAATAGTGATTTATTGCTCTGCCGAGCCGTTTTCTGTATTCCTACTCAAGTCATAATCTGGACCATTGCTGATATCGTTGTTTGGAAAGGTGAACCAAAATGGGGTGCTGACAGCTTGCCCCTCTTTGACTGCATGCTCGAGTAGAGGATGCAGCCAAAGACTTCAGAAGCACCCCAATTTGATAGCAATGATTGATATGGAACTTCCGATAACAGTCTTCTCCCTCCTACTTTGGATATGTGGGGATGTTATACCTGATGCAGAAATGTAAAAGTCGGGACAGACCCGAGGGGACGGACCCCTGAACAGAAAAGTAGTCGGGACGTACCCGAAGGAGACGGACCCCTGTGCTGAAAAGTAGTCGGGACGTACCCGAAGGGTTTGCAATCTGCACGGGGCGCATACCGAATGAACAACTTGGTTCAAAGGCGCCTACCCAATGGACTTGCGGGGTGCGGGGCGTTTTGCCCGGCGGGTTTGCAAGGTGCGAGGTGTTTTGCCCGGCGGTTTGCATGGTGCAGGAAAAAGTAGTCGAGACGTACCCGAAGGGGACAGACCCCTGAGCAGAAAAGTAGTCGAGACGTACCCGAAGGGTTTGTAATATGCACGGGGCGCATACCAAATGAACAACATGGTTCAAAGGCGCCTACCCAATGGACTTGAGGGGTGCGGGGCGTTTTGCCCGGTGGGTTTGCAAGGTGCGGGGTGTTTTGCCCGGCGGTTTGCATGGTGCAGGAAAAAGTAGTAGAGACGTACCCGAAGGGGACGGACCCCTTGAGCAGAAAAGTAATCGGGACGTACCCGAAGGGGACGGACCCCTGTGCAGAAAAGTAGTCGGGACGTACCCGAAGGGGATGGACCCCTGTGCAGAAAAGTAATGTTGCTTGGGATGCATTGCAGAATAAAACTGCTTGCAGAAAGTAAATGCAAACGCTGGGGAGTTGCGTGAGGAGTGGAAGGAATCATTGTGATTCCTCCATCCCTGCGCTTTTCTGTGCTCCAATCGATGTTGTGGCAGAATCCTTCGTTGCTTGCCAACTAATTGTGATGCCACTGAGTGCATGTAATGCTATCCTGAAGACTCTTCGGGTGTGGGTGTGAAACCCTTGGTGTAAAACCCGAACGCAACTGAGCGGGTGTGAAACCCTGCCTGCGGTGGTGTGGGTGTGAAACCCGAATGCAGCGGAACGGGTGTGAAACCCTGACTGCGGTGGTGCGGGTGTGAAACCCGGTGTGTGGGTGTGAAACCCGAATGCAGCGGAGCGGGTGTGAAACTCTGACTGCGGTGGTGTGGGTGTGAAACCCGGTGTGTGGGTGTGAAACCCTGGGTGTGAAACCCAAATGCAGCGGAGTGGGTGTGAAACCCTGTGTGTGGGTGTGAAACCCGAATGCAGCGAAACGGGTGTGAAACCCTGACTGCGGTGGTGTGGGTGTGAAACCCGAATGCAGCGGAACGGGTGTGAAACCCTGACTGCGGTGGTATGGGTGTGAAACCCGGTGTGTGGGTGTGAAACCCTGGGTGTGAAACCCGAATGCAGCGAAGCGGGTGTGAAACCCTGACTGCGGCGGTGTGGGTGTGAAACCCGAATGCAGCGGAACGGGTGTGAAACCCTGACTGCGGTGGTGTGGGTGTGAAACCCAGTGAATGGGTGTGAAACCCGAATGCAGCGGAGCGGGTGTGAAACCCTGACTGCGGTGGTGTGGGTGTGAAACCCGGTATGCAGCGGAACGGGTGTAAAACCCTGACTGCGGTGGTGTGGGTGTGAAACCCTGGGTGTGAAACTCGAATGCAGCGGAGTGGGTGTGAAACCCTGACTGCGGTGATGTGGGTGTGAAACCCGAATGCAGCGGAATGGGTGTGAAACCCTGACTGCGGTGGTGTGGGTGTGAAACCCGGTGTGTGGGTGTGAAACCCTGGGTGTGAAACCCGAATGCAGCGGAGTGGGTGTGAAACCCGAATGCAGCGGAGTGGGTGTGAAACCCGGACTGCGGTGGTGTGGCTGTGAAACCCAAATGCAGCGGAGCGGGTGTGAAACCCTGTGTGTGGGTGTGAAACTCGAATGCAGCGAAATGGGTGTGAAACCTGACTGCGGTGGTGTGGGTGTGAAACCCGAATGCAGCGGAGTGGGGGTGAAACTCTGACTGCGGCGGTGTGGGTGTGAAACCCGAATGCAGCGGAATGGATGTGAAACCCTGACTGCGGTGGTATGGGTGTGAAACACGGTGTGTGGGTGTGAAACACTGGGTGTGAAACCCGAATGCAGCGAAGTGGGTGTGAAACCCTGACTGCGGCGGTGTGGGTGTGAAACCCGAATGCAGCGGAATGGGTGTGAAACCCTGACTGCGGTGGTGTGGGTGTGAAACTCGGTGTGTGTGGGTGTGAAACCCTGGGAATTCTGATTTGTCGAAGACCGACGTTGCTGCCGGAGTGGTTGCACTTTCGCTGGAGGGCGACTTTGCTGTTTGGCCATTGTACTTTCGCTGGCGATGCCCCGGCCGTGCGGTGAGGGATTTTGCTTTACAGGATGCTGCATGCTAAAGTACTCGAGCTCTGGGGTGGAGCGCCTACGTATCCCGAGTGGTCGGGAATCAGAGTCGGCCGTAGTTCTTGCTGTTTGCAGTACCTGTGATCCTGACATTACTAGTAAATCATGTGAGAAATAGTAACAAGTGATAGATACAGGTAAGCATGAAAATGTTTTTGCACACGCAGATCTTCAGTTTCGGGGTCGCTTGAGGAACCCGTGAAGAATTTTGCATTGACCTTGCAAGTGGATCCCGTTCTCGGAGGCCTAGATGCGAGGCCTCCAGGGATCTCCCGTTAGCCATGCATGGGCATATCGAGACTTCCTCGACGATGCCCTGGCAGTTCTATTGTTTGTTCGACGCGCCTGTCGGCTTTGAACCCTTCTCAATAGGGTACCGTAGGGCAACTGCATTTGCAACACGTTTGGGAATTTCTGTTCATATTTGGTCAGACTCAGTCTGACCATTTCCAAAGCTTTATGACTAGACTATCGGAGAGGAATGTCTGAGATTTTGGCTCTGTGATAGCCTGTTGAAGGGTGGCTGTGACCCATTTGGAGTTATGCAAAGACAAAGAGAAAAGAGAAAGCTTAGGAAGCACGTTGCCCCAGGCTAAAAGGATACACGGGTTCACGCCTGCAGTGAGATGTACCCCCATTTTCCTTCGTCCTTCTGTTGTGTAGGTTGTACTGAACTGCTTGGACGGCGTATTCAGTTACCCACTGTGCTTGAGGAAGGTTCCCTCTTGGGCGGTTGAATGGTATTGGAGAGCTGATCGAGGATCGTGTTGAAATTGATAAACTGGCCACTTCCCTTAGGGATCCCTTGTCCGCACAATGTGCGAGAGACTAGGGGGCAATTTTATCTATCTCTCGTTTTGCTCTCCTTTTGCTACGGTCACCCACCTCGGGGCCGCACCTCTCAACCTAAAGGGGAAGAGCTCTCCTTTTGCCACGACCGCCCCAAAGGGTTTCCGGTCGTGCCTCTCTTTTACCCTAGTTTTTGCCTAGGCCGCCCCGAAAGGGGTTTTCGACCTAGCGGGCTCGATTCTTTTATCTCTCGAGTTTGCAAGGGTGAAGATTTTGAAGGATTCAACCTCCGAGTGCATTGTTTTCTGTCTCCGTCAAGGAGTGGTGTCTGTTGCTTCCCCTTTTTTGTCGGGGTTTATTGACTGCTTTTGAATTGGCAGTGCCAAAGCTTTAAATCTCGGCGGTGCCTTGTTTTGTTCATTGGCGGATTTTTCCCGCGTCTTTTCTCTCTCTCTTCATTGGCGGGTTTTTTTTTTTCGCTTCTTTTTGCTCTGTTTTTTTTCTTGCAGCTGGGGTTTGTTTTGTGCCCCGTGTCTTTGTTTGAAACTCCTCGACTTTGCATCGCTGAGGCCGCTTTGGTGTGCTTCACCTCGTGGAGACTTGTTGTGTGTTGCTAACCCTATTTTGTGAGGATCGGCTTTCTTGGAAGTTTGACTCCCGTGCACTCGAAAGCTGAACTTTGTGTCATTTGCCCTTGCAATCTCTTTAGGTGAATTCCCCTATAGTCTAGAAGGAAAATACAAAATTTCCATAGGAAATCAGTGGCCGGGGTTGTCCTGGTGCTTGTTGTGGAGGAGGCCTGGTCTTGACGCAAATGACCAGGAGCGTTCCAACGTCACTTGCTAGAGTGACCCACTATGGCGACCTCGGGGCGAACTTCAACCAGGGAGGCCCCAGTGTACGTCGCTTGCCGAGGTTGTGTTGGCGCGAACTTCAACCGGGGATGCCCCAGTGTACGTCGCTTGTTGAGGTTGTGCTAGTGTGAACTTCAACCGGGGATGCCCCAGTGTACGTTGCTTGGAAATGCTTATCGTGGGTGGATGATGTCCGAGGTGGTCTCGGTGCAAACGTTGAACTCGAATGCCCCGGTCTTTATCGTCGATGTGACTCGTGGTGGGCGGTTTGTGCAACTGTCGCCCCTGACCGTCTCATGTCGTCAATGTCAACTGAAATGGTTGCGTTGATGGCTTATGGCTCGCTCAGTTGTTTTTGTCTTTAGCTTTGTAGGGCGTACCTCCGTGCCGAGCCCCTTCCCTGTCAAAGTATAAGGGATGAGGCTCGAGAGGAGTTCTCGGAAAGGCGTGAGCCTGTGCATCACTCTTCGCCTGTGACCGGCGTGTCCCTGCAAAAGATGACAAAGAAGATGGTGTGTTAGGCGACTGTGCGGTGGAATATACGGTAAGAAATATGGGGTGGACCCATGGGAAAATCCCTTTTGTCCCGCACGTGACCCATGGGGTGTCGCGTGTGGATGACATTTGTTTCCGGGAATCTAGTCATCACCACTCTGGAGTGGTTAGACCATGACTGAGGTCACATAAGCATATTTTCCCCAATTGCGAGTAGGCATGCGTAGCCGTCCTAGGGAAGGCTCGAGGAGCCGGGTCCCATGAGGACAGGTGAGTCGAACAGGTCTAACAGAACTGATAGGGCGTCTTCGAGACTGTCCTAATGCTCCATTGAAGGATTTGTTCATGTCGGGAGCCCATTTGTGGGAATGCATTTGAATGAAAGCAACAGAGAGTTTAAAGAAAACTGCGCGTGTTGCCCCAGTGTTTAGTCGGTGACCACAACGGAGGTGGATGAGATCCATTCTTTGATCGGAGGCATGACCGTGCTGGTCTGCGATCGAGAGTTGGGTCATGCTCTGTTTGTGGATTTGTCACTTTCTGTCTTTGTAGTGGAAGGATTAGACTTGCTCCTTGAAGTATCGCTTGGATGAATTTGAATCAAAGTCGATTTTGGATTTCAGATGAGCCTGAAAGCAGTAAATGCGAGGTGTCAAAACCTGAAAGCAGTAAATGCGGGGCCGGAGCCCAAAAGCATTAAATGCTGGGCTGGGGCCCGAAAGCAGTAAATGCAGGACCGAGGCCAGATGCGGGGCCGAAGCCCAAAAGTGGGGCCGAAGCCCGATGAAGGGCCGGAGCTCGATGTGAGGCTGAAGCCCAATGCAGTAAATGCATGCTCGATAAGAAAGTGCAAGAGATGCAAAAGCAAAGGTCAATGCTGGGGAACATCGCAGGGCGTTGCAAGGTGGTGACGCTGATTTGCTTGCGGTATTGCTCTGTGGAGCAAGGATGGGGACTTAGTGCTGAAATCCCAAGGAGCTTGATGAGAGACGTTTGTTGTCTGTTGTGGTCGCTTAGTATTCAGGTTATTTTCTTGTTGAGAATTTCCTGCAATGGAAAAAGAAAACAATGAAGGAGCATGAACTGTTCAGGATTTCAATGCAAGAGTGTAGGGAAGCGAACTGGCCTGGTAGGCG
This sequence comes from Punica granatum, assembly GCF_007655135.1. Classification (NCBI taxonomy): domain Eukaryota; kingdom Viridiplantae; phylum Streptophyta; class Magnoliopsida; order Myrtales; family Lythraceae; genus Punica; species Punica granatum. The sequence goes on along the minus strand of NC_045127.1, from coordinate 26,363,977 downwards.
TCGTGTGAGCACACCAAGAGACGTGCATTGATACGTTGAGCAGGCATGTATGAGTTGGTGTGAACATGTTTGGACATGTGTGAGGCACGCTTTATCATTGGTAGATGCGTGGGGTCACGCGGAGGGATGTGCATCCGATCACGCAGTGACACTCTCTGTTAGGAAGAAGTTAGTGTTAGTTAACTTCGCCTGGGAAGGTTGATCGGCCCTCGGGCCACAACTCGTCTTGCCGTGGAGGAAGGGTGAAGGCCGCGAGTGGCCTGCCCGCGAAAGTGGGCACGACTCGCCTGTCGTGCGGGACATGGTAGTTGCTGTGCAAATATTAGATATAGACAATGTATGAGTTTTCAAAAGCTAATGTCGTTGCATTGATTTGATTCAAGGTCCCAGATTTACGAAGATGGTTCATTTGAAAAAGGGAACTTAAGCAATAAACCAATGCGATGTCCTAGTTTGTTTGAAAACATGCATGCAGTGCAGAAAAGTAAAGTATAACTGTATCTGTTACAATGTACATCGCTCATTGTAAAAAAAACAACAAAAGGCCCGCCTAAAAGAAAACTAGGGGCCAACTCAAAGACCGGACTTTGGGTCGGTTCGGTTGACGGCGTGAGGTTATTTTGGTCCAGCATGACGGTCCCTGTTTATGCATGGTTTCAGTGTTCTACTGGGAAAACCACTAACTAGGGATGGGGGCTCCCGATTCAAGGGAATCAATTCCTTGAAATCGAGCGAGGATCTTTGGGGCCCAGTTCGGTGGCAGAACCGACTCGATCCGTTCCCTTACTCGGAACCTCTGACTAACCTAGCTTCCTAAATTGGTGCCCGTGGGATTTCAGGCATTTGGTACTTAAATCCGCTAGAATGATGCAATGCAAGTACAGGAAAGTACATGTGCGCAAAATAAATGTACGAAAAGCGATAAATAAACATGCAAGCAAGGAAACGGATCGAGCCTGAACCCACTAATTATGTCCCCAGTGGAGTCGCCAAGCTGTACGGACCCAAATGTGGACTCTCGTCGGGGCCCGCATTGCGCGCTTTTGGATCGCGCGGCTTGGGAGTGTCCACCTTCCCGTGGGGACGCGTGACGGACACGCGTGAGAGAAGGAGTCGCCACTTATCATTTTACGATCCGTAGGTCGAGGGCGGATAAGTTACCCGGGTCTAGGGGTATGGAACACCTAGTTTGTCGTTAAGGCATTGATTTGTGCGGAACCGGAAAATCCGTGTTCGGGGGTTCATGTTACGTGCGGTCCTATATCTCGCACGCCCTTTCGGTACTCTGGTTTGCTAGGCTTGCATGTTTTATGATTTACCGCATGAATTAAGTTGCACTCGGCTCGCACGTTTTGACACCGGAGATTCGGTGAACCAAACGATGTCGGTTGAGAAGCCGAGAGAGAAGTAAACCCGTATGTCGGGGAGTTGGTTCCCAATCTTGCGTTACAGTTCATCGAACCATGAAGGTTGAATCCCTGCGTGAACCAGAACCGCGAGTTCTTGGATTTACTTGTATCTGGGCAAGCATTAGACCGATTCGATTAATTCGACTCTCAGACCGTTCGCTCACCGACTGGAATTCTTACAGAATAAATGTACAAAATAAAATCCTTTCAATGCTCTCGAAAACAATAAATACAAATTACAAAAGGGTCGATTTCCAGTCGTCTCGCGTTCGGTTATTATTCCACTCTAACTCACCGTGAGTTTAGGGAAAGACCGAAGAACTGAAATTCAATGCACGCTCTCACTGAATAGAGCGTTGGACCCTGTGAGTGTTGATTAGGGTGTTGGACCCTGTGCTCGATGATTAGGGCGTTAAACCGTAATATTATTCGGCCTAGGGATCAGGCTCGACCCTCATGGCAAACAGTTGCGGAAAGATAACAAGCAGCAGGTAAATAACAGACAATGTGTTTGTATTCACCGAATGTACGTGGATTAGCAAGTTTATTAACCCGGGGTATTTTGGCATGCAAATCCTATCCTAGACAAACAAGCACGTGCCAATGTTTTAGCATTCGACTTTGGTTTGAGAACCTGACATATCGGGTGTCCGTAGTCAAGTTTCGTGTGTGTGGATTGCTTTTACAGTGATTTGGTGTTGTGACACTGAATTACCACTGAATTAACCTAACTCGTGTTTTGACTCTAGATTTGGAACCTAGAGTTCCACCTAACCATTTTCTAGCGTTTGGTTAAGTCGAGTGAAATGATTAGTCAAGTAATTGTATTTTGATACAGAATACCCAACTGACATCTTAAACGATGCTAAGATGACGACAAATTACAAAATGATGTTCTTGCCCTTGATTTGAAAATTTGTTTTCATAAAAGGGAAACAACACAATATGTATTTGAAAGTATGAGGGTTTTGAAAAGGGCATTAACACCGTTTTTGTAATTCGTCGACACGAGTTACAAATTAATGTCCAATTCGTGCAAAGTTGTTTAAATTGAATGAATTAACCGTGTGAGCGTCCCGATTAACCCGTTCGTGGAATTAATGCTTAAGGTTATGCCGAATGCATTAATTGTGAAAACGATTCGTGATTCGACGACCAAGACGATTCCATAAGGATCGAGGATATTTGGTCCAATGACCGCAACTATCCTCGTAACTGAATGGACCCGAATAAGTCATCGATACCCGAATCCATGCATGCTTTGTTTTGAAAAGACATTTTCATGCGATATTGCGACAATAATGTAAATTGCAAATTACACGAAAGCCGAGAACGGACTCAAAATGGGAAGAGGAAGCCTCATGCAACCCGTACGAGTCTAAGAGGCTCTCGGCCACTTCTCTTTGGAGATAGCCGAGAGGTGCCATGGCCCGAATGGGGTTCCACGAGGTTTACCCGTCTCGTTTCGAATCATTTCTCGCATGCTCAAACGACAAACATGATAAATGACACGATTAAACGAAAATCAGTATTGCCATGATTTGAATAACGCATTCGAACATGCAAACATGCACAAACAAGTTATTTAAGGAATCGATAAAACAATACCGACTTCATGCCTGTAAGAACAACACGAGAAGACTCGGGAATCGAACTTTTAACCCGAGGAAAGCAAGCCAAGTCTCGGTTACCTCTTCTTGAGGCAAACCTGAGAGCTCTTTTACTTATTTCGGGTCGGGAAGGTCTTCCGAGGGTCGATCCAAACGTTTCCCGACATGCTAACATGTTAATCGAGGATAAACATGCATGATATAATGTAAAAGTGCATAAACATGAAGTCTTGCAAGTGAACATGTTTTGTGCACCATATTACTCCATAGCCATGCAAATAATGTAAAAAGCCCTAACTCCTCTAAGTCAAGAGTGATTTACCTAGCCTCGGGATACGAGGAAAGAGTCGGGAAAGTGCTCGAGAGTCGGGTGATTCGGTAGAACGCTTGGAAAGATGCTCGGGTGCAAAGGATGCACGTTCGGGGAGCTAGGTGCACGGGGAGTGCGGCTAGAGTGCACGGGAGGCGCGCGGGAGTGCAGGCGTGCGCGCGGGGCTCGCGGGCGTGCGCGGGCGCGCGGGCTGTCGCGCGGCTGGCACACGGCTGGCACTGTTCACCCGAGAGTGACGATTCTTCACCCGAAATGCACTAAATGACCTGAAACAATAATTTAAAGACTTCAAATGGAAAAACCAATTTCACCAATGAACTCCATGGGTCCAAAACATATGGTCCATGGAGTTTGAGAATTTTTGAAGTTAAGTCGGGATGATGAACATCGGCTTCCGACTTAAGAAACTCAAAGCTTTCTTCGGGTTTTCTTCGGTTTTTCTCTCTTGGTTTTGAAGTGTTGAAGCTTGCTGGTTTTGGCTATGGAGTTGAGAGCTTTTCTTGAGGGAGAAAGCTTGGAGAGAGTGTGTAAGAGGAGAAGTGATTATCTTAATCACTTTTGGGCCATTTATAGGCAAAGCTAATGACACAATTAGCAAAAGCAAGTGCTCTTAACCCCCATGCTTAGCAAATTTCGGTTTAATTAAGACAATATCAAGCCTCATCTTCTTCCATTGCATTAATGAAGAAGAGATAAGACATTGATGAGCATTGATGAGAAGTTGAGTGTTGTCTTCAACCTCTCCAAGATATTTTGCCTAAGAGAGGGCAAGTTGTCTTCTTGCATTGAAGAAGAAGAAGAAGCTTCTAGAGCAAAGGGTGACTCATCTTGGGTAGCCCGTGGGTCCCACCACCGAAGAGGAGAAACCGGGAAAAAGCTCGGGTCTCGATTGATCGCGCATTCGAAGTTCGTGGTTTGAATTGAACGTCGAATTATCGATATACGCGAGGAAACGGGTTTAAAGAGTCCGAGATTGGCATTTTTCGTGAGAAATTACCAAATGTCTGTATGAGGCTCGGAAGCCGATTTTGCTCTTTTTAGGCATTCAGAGCGAATTTGTCCACTTCTGACAGCATATCTTGTATCTGCATCCCACGTCGGTCATTTTGACATAAATTGTCAAATTACGTGGGCACTTGACCCTTAAGCCCTTAATACAAATATGGAGCCGGAGATGTCCTAGGAGGCCGAAACTGGATTTCTCATATTGCTTTCTGAGTTTTTTGGGCGATCCGGAGATCACTGTGATCTCTGTTTGCCGAGATTGGGCCTCTAAGGATATTAAAAGTGCATTTGAGACCCTTAAAGCATTGCTCGAGGGGTCTAGATGAGTTGTGTGATTCGTTCCGACGATTCCACATTAAGCCTTGAGAAGGCTAGCATTGTGTAAGGTAAGCATTCGGCGTCAAGTTTCCCCAAAGAGGACCTCCGGATATGGATCTTCACTGAAAATGGCCTTTTGTGCTCCTCGGAGGTTATTCGGGAAACCGTGAAGGGTTTTGCTGTCTGTTTGCCCCAATTACGAATGTCCGCTGGAGTTTTCAGGGCAATGTAGTGTGAACTTCGTTTGCCGTAATTCCATCAGACCAGTCTCCGATTACGCTCTTCCGAAGAAGGGTATGCCCGTTTTGTCGCTCGGAAGTCATTCAGGGTGTTTGTATGGCTTCCAAAAGACAATCTGAAGCTCTGCACGTGCTCTGTATGATTGTGGGGCGTGGCCGCATCTGATATTTGGAATTAACTTTTCTCCGAGAAACCAGCATTTTTGGACTTCCACTGAAAAGTTGTCTGTATACAGAAAGTTGTTCTGTATAGAGCAGATGATTTGCAAAATGCCTATGGGGACACTTTTCATTTGTTTGGCATTGGAGTGGACTTTTGGAGTCCTATATTGGCTATCTTCCAATGATCAAGCGAACTATCGGAAAATAAAACCATCTATGTGGTACATTGGAAATGCCGATTTTGGACGTTGTTGAGCTCTCTAGTCACTCTATTACCCTTTGGTGACCCCTGGAGTCCTTCTGCCATATGCATGTGTCATTTGCTCGATTTTGCTGACTTGAGGATGAATAGTGATTTCTTGCTCTGCCGAGCCGTTTTCTGTATTCCTGCTCAAGTCATAATCTGGACCATTGCTGATATCGTTGTTTGGAAAGGTGAGCCAAAATGGGCTGCTGACAGGCACGACTCGCCGAAGTCGTGCGAAGAAATGGCACATGGATGAGGTTCGGTGCGCGCGGCTAGGGGGTCTCGGGACCCGACTCTCTTCACGGCTGGAACGTGATGTAGGAAGCTTCAAATGGAAAATCTAAGCCATGAAATGGACTTAGGGGATGGAAAATATGTAGGCTAGGGACTTTGGGATTTTTGGCTTGAGTCGGGTCGGGTGGTCGTCGGAAAACCGGGTGGTTTTCCGTCGGTTTTGGCCGGGTTCGGCCTTGGGATGGGCTGTGCGAGGATGGGGGAAAGGGCTAGAGGTTGAGAGCTTCTTAGAGAGAAGTTGGCTTGAGAGAGAGTGAAAATGAAGAAGTGATTAGAGTTAATGATGAATGGAGCTTTATAGGGATGGCTAACGGCTCGATTAGGGGGATTTAATCACTGCTTAGGGGCTTAAGCAAGGGCTGCCGAAATTTTAAGGCAATTAGGGAGGGGAAATAGTTACTTAGAGTGTAGGGGAAGTAAGGGTAAGAGTGATGGGAGTGATGGATGGATGATGGGAGGTGATGATGTGAGAGAAATTCAAATTTGTGTTGGGAGAGCTTTGGAGCCGCCGGCCGTGGGAGGGAAGCCGCGGCTAATTGCGGCCAGCCGAGGCTTGGAGGGTTGAGCCGTGGCTTGGGGTTGAGCCGCGGCTTGATGGCTTGGCTTGGCTGAGATGTGGGTCCCATTCGATTGAGAGAAAAGCCGAAAAACGCTTGAGACTTGACTGAGCTCGCATCCGATCTCCGATGCCCAATTAATTTGTAGATTTGGATTGCTTGAACTACGAGGATTTGAATGAGCCTAATATCGCCATGCGTCGTGTGAACGAACGTTCGGGCGACTCGGCGCCTCGAGAGTCGGTTTTGCCCTGTTTGGACGTTCGGAGTGGAGTTTAGTGCCCCTCGGTCCCCGATTGCTCTTTGTGCATCTTGACATTCGTTTTGGTGACCCTTCTGCCCCGCGGGGGATTGTTGGCTCGTCGCCCTCGGCCGAGGACCGTTAGCCCGGGGAGGCCTAGGGACTTGTGACCGGGTTTTTCTCAGTGTTCCCTGAATGTCTAGAGGTGTTCGGGAATCACTGCGGTCTCTGTTTTCCGTGAATGTGCCCCGAGGATTTGTCGGGAGGCATTTGCTACCACCGAAACGTCCCTCGGGGAGCCCTGTAGGGTTCTGAATGATCGCCTGAAGCTCGTCCCATGGCCTCGTTGGTCCCTGGGTGCCTATGGGCCCGTTTTGGGGGGTTGTCTGCTTGTCAGTGGAGCGGGCCCCGAGAGCCCTGTCAGAAAAGGCGTCCGTGAGAGATCAGGGTGTCCCAACTTTTGTGGCATGCCCCGGAAATGCGCCCGAACGTGTCGTTGGTCACTTTGGCACTAAGAGGGATTTTTGGAGTCCTATATTGAGCACCTTTCGGTGCTTCAGTGATCCGATGATGAATAGTGCCGTAGTGCCAGCTCCACTGTTTTTGGGGTTCTTTGCCTGTAAGTTTTTCCGACCGCTCTCTTCGGCTTTCCTAGCGGACCTAGCTCTTCTCCCCTTGTTCATGACTCCGTGCCCACCTGTTTGCCTCCGTTTTCCCGATGATGAATAGTGTCCCGAGCCTTGGTCGGAAGTCCTCCGTTGGAGCCGGTGGACCAAAATGGGGTGCTAACAGCTTGCTCCTCTTTGGTTGCGTGCTCGATTGGAGGAGGTAACCAAAGATCATGAGAAGCACCCTTTTTGGTCCCGGCAACCCCTTCTGTCGTCATTCCCCGTGGTAGCTCGCCCCTCCTGTCATAAGATAGTAGCGCGATTGGAATTTGGAGGATGTGAAGTGGTGGGTGGTGGGCCGAAGCCCGTGGAAAGCAGAAAGGTGCGAGGCCGAAGCCCGTGGAAAGCAGTAAAGTGTCAGGCCGAAGCCCGTGGAAAGCAGTAAAGTGCGAGGCCGAAGCCCGTGGAAAGCAGTAAAGTGCCAGGCCGAAGCCCGTGGAAAGCAGTAAAGTGCGAGGCCGAAGCCCGTGGAAAGCAGTAAAGTGCCAGGCCGAAGCCCGTGGAAAGCAGTAAAGTGCCAGGCCGAAGCCAGTGGAAAGCAGTAAAGTGCCAGGCCGAAGCCCGTGGAAAGCAGTAAAGTGCCAGGCCGAAGCCCGTGGAAAGCAGTAAAGTGCCAGGCCGAAGCCCGTGGAAAGCAGTAAAGTGCGTAGAGTATAGGGAAGGTAGGGGTGGGGATCGATGCTAGGTGGTATGTCGAAGGTGTCGGCAGAGGCAAATTGTCCCGTTCTGAGTCGAGCTTGTTATTTGCTGTTTCCTCGAGCTAGAGTCAAGAGGATTCTCTATAATGCCCCCATTCGGTTCGAAACTCCGATCTATCGCATGAGCTAATCGCGTGTTCGTCAAGAAGGAGATGCCCCTTGGGATTCCCAATCGCACCTGTGCACGGAGACAGGGAAACCTACAAAGGATGTCAGTTGCGCTTAATCGGCGAGACGGGGTACATGTAAGAAGAATCTATGTAAAGATGTGTCGGGGATTTGGTATTGGTGACCGTTGCAGGGTGGTCGTGTCCCTATCGGAGAATGGTTTTTTCTGGAACGGGTAGCCCGTAGAATATGTTCATAAAGGTAAAAGGAGGGATCTTATGGGATCCTCCAAGTCAAGGATACGTTGATTCGACCCCCATTTCGAAGCGGGTCTCGAGCCTGGAGAGTCAAAGAGAGTTTGCTTGCGTCGGAGAATGCTGAACCACTACTCGGTGTAACTTCACGGGGGAAGTGTCGCTTTTCTTTCGTGGTCGAGCCGACATTGCCCCCTAACTTTTGCCTAGGCCGCGGGATGCATGGCAGCCTAGCGGGGTATTTTATTTGATTTTTCTCACACGAATGCTCACCTTTTGCTACGATTCCCCATGTTTGGGTGGGATCGCACCCCTCTGGCCCTCTAACTTTGCCTAGGCCGCCACGAAGAGGTTTTCGACCTAGCGAGGAAGTGACCTGTGCTCTCCTTTTGCTACGACTCCCCTCTACGGGATTTTAAGTCGTGCCACTCGTTCCCTAGCTTTTGCCTAGGCCGCCTAGAAGAGGTTTTCGACCTAGCGGGAAAATTTATTTTTTTCTCAAGAAAGCTTAGTGTTGGACAAAAGATGGGAATTGACGTTCGTTCATGAGAACATAAATGTCTTACAATAAAAACAGACACGGAGCCCGGCGAATAAAGAACGTACAAGTGCTCATGGATAATACTTCTTGATGGCGTCGGCGTTGACGGGAAGGGCATTTTCAGTGCCGTCCATATCGCTCAAAATGACCGCTCCTCCGGAGAAAACCTCTTTGACGACGAAGGGACCGTCGTATTTGTACGAGAACTTCCCTCGAGAGTCCGGCGTGACGTGTAGGACTTTCCTCAAAACGAGGTCGCCGAGGCTGAAATCGCGGTGTCGGACTCTTGCGTTGAAAGCTCGAGCCATTCTTTGCTGGTAGCACTGCCCATGGCATAGCGCTTTCAGCCTCTTTTCATCAATGAAGTTCAACTGTTCGTACCGCTGCTTCGCCCATTCTGCTTCTTCAAGTTCAGTCTCGGCAAGAATCCTCATGGAAGGGATCTCCACTTCGATTGGGAGGACGGCCTCCATGCCATAGACCAGGGAGTACGGGGTTGCCCCGATTGAGGTCCGTATGGATGTCCGGTACGCCAAGAGTGCATAGGGGAGCATCTCGTGCCAATCCTTGTAGTTCACCGTCATTTTCTCGATGATCTTTTTGATGTTCTTATTCGCCGCTTCCACCGCACCGTTCATTTGGGGACGGTACAGGGTGGAGTTGCGGTGTCGGATTTTGAATTGTGCACAGAGCTCATCGATGACCTTGTTGTTCAGGTTCTTGGCGTTGTCCGTGATGATTGTCGCAGGGACCCCGTACCGGGCGATGACGTCACGTCTGAGAAAACGGGCCACAGCTTTTGCGGTGACTGACGCAAGAGTGATGGCCTCGATCCATTTGGTGAAGTAATCGATTGCCACCAAAATGAACATATGCTCGTTAGACGCTTTGGGGTTGATCGGGCCAATCACATCCATCCCCCACATCGAAAAAGGCCATGGTGGTGTCATGGGGCGCAGTTCGTTGGGCGGCGCTTTGATCTGATCGGTGTAAACTTGACATCGGTGGCAATGTCTGACATGCTTCACATAATCAGTCTCCATGGTGGACCAATAATAGCCTAGGCACGTAATCTTCTTAGCGAGCACGAGGTCGTTCATAAGGGGTCCACAGTTTCCCCCGTGCACTTCCTCCATGAGACGTCGTGATTCGTGTTCATCGATGCACCGAAGGAGTGTGGAGTCGAAGGAGCGGCGGTAGAGTATCTCGCCGCTCAAAAAATAGTGTATCGTGAGGCGTCTGAGAGTCTTTCGATTGCGGCGATCGGCGAATGGGGGGTATTGGCTGGTTTGTAGAAGGTTCTTAATGTCTTCGTACCACGGCTTTGCCTCGGACGCTTCGATTGAATTGCAGTGTGCTAGTCCTTCGGCTATCTCAATCTCAAGGGGCTCGATAAGGTTTTCCTTCGTCATGCTCACCATGGAGGCGAGCATTGCAAGTGCATCCGCAAATTGATTTGTCATGCGTGGGTTATAGGTGAACGAGATGTCTTCGAAATTCTCGGTTAACTTCTCGAGATACTCGTGGTATGGTACTAACTTCGCATCTTTTGTCTTCCACTGCCCCAATGTTTGGAATATGGTGAGCATAGAGTCGCCGAACACTTCTAGCTCTTTTACCTTGAAATCAATCGCCGCTTGTAGGCCGAGAATACATGCCTCGTATTCGGCCACATTATTGGTGCACGGGAAGTCGATCTTTGCCGCTACCGGGTAATAGCGTCCGTCCGGGGATATCAGTACTACACCGATGCCTGATCCCATGGAATTGACGGCACCGTCGAAGTACATCTTCCACCCCGGTTTCTCTCCCTCATCGTCTACTTGGAGAATCCCCTCATCCGGGAAGTCGGGATTAATCGGTGTGCGGTCTTCAATTGGGAATTCTGCCAAATGATCCGCGATCGCCTGCCCCTTGACCAAGGTGCGGGACACGTACTCGATGTCATACTCTGTCAACTGACAACGCCATTTGGCGAGGTTCCGCGTGGAGGAGGGGCTGTTGAGTAAATACTTCAAGGGGTCTGCCTTTGACAGCAAGCGGATCGTGTGATAAAGCGTGTATTGTCGGAGCCTCTGCATGACCCACACCAATGCACAACACATCTTCTCGATTTCCGGATAATTGGACTCTCCATCAGTGAACTTTTTGCTCAGATAATAGATCACGCGCTCCGTGTGTGTGGACTCCTCCTCCTGCCCCAACATGCATCCTAATGATTGGCGGCGTATGGTTAGGTAAAGTACGAGGGGACGGCCTGGTGTAGATGGAACCAATACCGGCGGTTGGACCAGATACTCCTTGATGGTGTCGAAGGCCTTCTGACATTTTTCGTCCCATTCGATCGCCGCGTTCTTGCGGAGCAAGCGAAAGAGTGGTTGGCATTTGTCTATCAGGTTTGCAATGAATCGTGCGATGTAATTCAATCGCCCTAGGAAACCTCGTACTTCGCGGACCGATGACGGTGGAGGAAGCTCTTTGATTGCCTTGACTTTATCGGGATCTACCTCGATGCCGCGCTCGCTGATCACGAATCCTAGTAGTTTTCCCGATCGAGCGCCGAACGTGCATTTTGCCGGATTTAGCCGAAGTTTGTACTCTTATAAGCGGTCGAAGAGACGCTTCAAATTAACGAGGTGATCTTCTCCTTCTTTGGACTTGGCAATCATGTCGTCGACATAGACCTCGACTTCTTTGTGCATCATATCGTGGAACAATGTAACCATAGCCCTCTGATAAGTTGCCCCGGCATTCTTGAGGCCGAAAGGCATGACGCGGTAACAAAAGGTTCCCCACATTGTAGTGAATGTCGTCTTGATCTTGTCTTCCTCGACCATCCGAATTTGGTTGTATCCAGAGAAGCCGTCCTTGAAAGAAAATTGGGCGTGACTCGCCGTGTTATCAACTAGTATGTCGATGTGGGGCAAGGGAAAATTGTCTTTGGGGCTAGCCTTATTGAGGTCTAGGTAGTCGACGCAGACTCGAACCCTTCCATCTTTCTTTTCCACCGGCACAATATTCGCCACCCATTCGGAATAGTTACAGACTTCGAGAAAGCCTGCGTTGATCTGCTTGACAACCTCCTCCTTGATGCGGAGAATGAGGCTTGCTCGTTGCCGTCGTAATTGCTGCCGTTTGGGCGGGAACCTCTCAGTGTCTAGCGGGAGGAAGTGCTTCACTATCGATGGGTCTAGACCCGGCATGTCGGCGTAGGACCAGGCAAAGACTTCTTGGTATCTCGTTAGGAAGTCGATCATTCGGGCTCGTTGCGTCGGGTTGAGACCCGAGCCAATCTTTAAGGTGCGGGGCTCGTCTTCAGTGCCCACATTAATCTCTTCCGTTGGCTCGACTGAAGTGAGTTGGCGATCCTCGAGGCGGCGCAAACTCTCTTCAATCTCAGGCGCTTGACTGTCTTTGTCGAGCCCTTCCCCGAAGTATATGGGTCGGGGCTCTCCGAGACATTCTTCGGATGGGTTCGAATCGACGTGTCGATGATTTGGATTCGAGTGGAGCCTGGAGAATTGAAAGAATCGTCTTAGAAAATTTAGAATGGTGAGAACATAAGAGTAGGGAAGAGAGAATGGAATAGACAAAGATTCAAAAAATGCATATAGGGAATTCATTGATAGTGTGGATCGTGAAGCCATAACAGAGTTCCCTCTTCCGTCGTGTGGCCTACGGCTACGCCGACACGCGGGAAACATCTTGTACATAGATAAATCTTACACATCGGCGATCACAGCCGAATAGCGCAGGACTGAGGTCCAGTTGTTAAGCTCCTCATTTTCCTGCGCCGGGCGGATGTGAACCCCTGAAGGAATCTCCTCGGTGACGGCATACACGGTTGGCAAAGCGTCAGGCGTGTCATCGAAGTTCGAGGAAGGGCCGTCAGAGGTGCTTCCGATGATGAGTGGAGGCTCGGGGAAGAAGTGGGATAGCGGGGGGACTGGAATGCCCCTGTTGAGCCTACCATAGTGCGTAGCGAGGCGATGGAGATGGTTGCCCCGGCGGGCCTCTTATGCTTATATTCTTCAACTTCAATGGGGCGGTTGATTCCTTGCCCGTGCACCCCAAGACCGGTGCCGGGGATGTAATTGTGGCGCAAAAGGACCTTGCCTATCATGCGGTCGGCGCGGGACGGTCCGACCTCTCCGTAATCCCGAATGACGGAGACGGTCTCGAAGGAGTGGAAGGGCAGGTTTTCGTCGTTCCCGACGCTGATGTAGGGAACTACCGTCTCTTTGTAGATGGCGTAATCTTCCTCCCCTTTGACCGTGATGATCCTCTCTTCGACGATGAATTTCAACTTCTGATGTAGTGAGGATGGAATGGCGCCGGCCGAGGTGATCCAAGGCCTTCCGAGTAGTAGGCTGAAGGCGTTCGGGATATCCAACACTTGGAATGTGACGCTGAAGGAGCATGGGCCGATATCTATGAGAAGGTCAATTTCTCCATTCACCTCTCTCCGCGAGCCATCAAAAGCTCGGACCGCTGTTTTGCTGGGACGGACGCGGTTGAGATCCACGTTCATCTATTTCAAAGTGGTCACCGGGCACACGTTGAGCGCAGAGCCGTTGTCAATCATGACTCGGCCAACGATATGGTTGTTGCACTTGCAGACAATGTGCAGTGCCCGGGAATGCGCGCATCCTTCAGAGGGGAGCTCATCGTCTGAAAACAAGATGGTATTGGAGAAGATGGAATTAATGGTTTCCTCTATCCGGTCCGGGGGCGTCCCTTTGGGGACTTGCGCAGCCTTCAGGACCCGCAGGAGGGCCTCCCTATGGGGTTCCGAATTGAGGAGGGGGGCTAGCAGTGAGATGTGGGCCGGAGATTTGGCCATCTGCTCCACCACCTTGTATTCACTCGCCCTGATGATCTTCATGAAGGCTTCGGCCTCCTCTTCAGTCACTTTCTTGGGCGGAGTAGGCGGGGCCCTAAGCATTGCCTCTACCTTGGCTGCGGGCGCCTTCCCTTTGTCCGTGGTTGACGGGTTCTCATATAGTCGTCCCGAGCGGGTTACGCCCATGACGTTGAACTGTTGTTCAAGGTTCCCGACACCTTCTTCGTAGGTCCAGGGGACCCTGTCGTTGGAGTATGGCTCTCGGACGGGGATGTTTATGATGAAAGGAGCAGGGGGTGCGCCAATTCCCGCGAATCCGACCGTAGCTTCTGTGGGGACGTATTTAATCACGAAGGGGGAGGGATCACCCCGTTCGCCTTCGCCCTCCCTTGATGTGCATACGGTGATCATGTTGATGGAGGGCCCCTAAGCCGGTCCATGGTCGGGGAGGGGATTAGCCTGTACATTCGGAGACCTTACAGCATTGAATACGAGCTCCTTCGCATCAATCATTTCCTGGATCCTCTCCCTTAACTTCCAGCAATTGTCTAGGGTGTGCCCTGGTGCCCCTCGGTGGTACTCGCATTGCTTGCTCTGATCTTGGATGGTTGGATCGAAGCTCGGGCCGGGCGCCGTTGTCCCGATCTTGTCACGAATTTGCCGGTAAATGTGGGAAAGTGGGACCGGCAGGGCCGGGTATTGTCTGCGGGGTCGTGGTTGCGCTGCACCGCCCTGTTGACCTTACGGGGGCGGGACTCGTTGTGTCGGCTGAGAAGTCCTAGGAGCCGGGGGTTGGTATTGAGGAGCTTGGGATGGGGTAGGGGTATAATGGTGGATGACGGGCGACGGCACCTTAGGTGGAGGTGGAGGCGGTAGTGCGGAATAGTAGATTGGTTGGGTAGGGGGTTGAGGCCGATATTGAGGTGCATGTGGGGCGTAGGAGGGAGCTACGGGAGGCGCCGCCGTGAAGTTCATTGAATACTGCTAGGAGGCCTGTTGCGCTGTGTTGACGGCGTTCACTGAAACTTCCTTCCCCCTCCTCTCGCTGGAAGATGACGATGTCGCGGGGACCTTCTTCGATGACTCCTCTCCTTTACTGACGGGGTCTTCCATCCTGCCAAGCTTAATTCCCAGATCGAGCTTTTTCCCGGCCTCAATGAGGTCGGAGAATGATGAAGTATGCGCCAATAGGTGTGAATAATACACCCCCCTCAGGGTAGAATGGAACAACTGGATTTGCTGAACTTCACTAATCGGAGGGATGTGTTTCGCCGCTTGGGCATGCAATTTGGTGGCGTATTCCTCGAACCTCTGGCCCTGTGCCATTTCTTTCGTGCTCAGCTCCAGAAGGGTGGGAGGCGTCTCCGCGTAATATCGGTATTGGTCAGTGAACTTCCGGGAGAGATCCTCCCACGTCAGGATGTCCTCGGCCTTCAGCGACATGAGCCAATCGAGGGCCGATCCCGACAGGCTATCTTGGAAGGAGTGGATGACAAACTTCTCGTATTCCCAATATTGCAGCATCTTCCCCCGGTAGTGGCGGAGGTGGTGGCGTGGATCCATCGTGCCCTCATAAGTCTTGAATTCCGGGATCTTGAACTTCGGGGGCAGCCGCATACCCGGGAATAGGCTGCAATCACCATAACGTGCGTCGGGACGAGCGTCGCCCGCCTGCAGGGCCCGTATCGTTTCTTCCATCCTCTTGAGCCTTCGCTCCTGTTCGGTGTCAGCCTCGGGGAAGGAATTCGTCGGCGAGGCGAACTGGGCCGCATGAGTCGGCGTACCCGGTTCGTGGAAGGTGGTGTTTATGGGGGGCGGTGCCTGGTAGGAGAGGCCGGCGTGAGGCTGTAGAGACAGATAGGGGGGAAGCTCCGCGGCTTGAAGATGAGTCGGAGCAGGTGCGCCGGATGCCGGGAAAACCATCGGCGGAGGTACTGCGTAGGCCATAGCCGAGGCCGGTATGGAAACGGGCGGAGGCGCGGACAAGATGTGCTCCGAAGATAGGAAGGTCGCCGGTGGAAGAGGGACGGCCGTGGGGGCCGGCGGCGGCGGTAGTTGAGTGGTGAAGGGGTGGACCGTGGATGTATGCAGCGTTGGCGGTGCGGGAGCCTCAACGTTCTCTGGGGCTTGAGTTGGTGGAGCCAACGGGGTTGGGTCAACCGTTGGCCCCGGTCCCGGCGGGAGATGGAGCTCAAAGAGGCTCGGTGGGATCCCTTGAGTAGGGCGAGCAGATCTGCCATGCTGGTGGCCATTTGGTTAACCGTGCCCTCGAGTGCCGCAATGTGGGCTTGGTCGTTGGTGGCGGCGGAAGTTAGTGAGGCCGGTGGCAAAGGCGCCCTTGAAGACGCCGGGGGCGGGAGATGTGTTGGAAGGGCGCCCGAATACGCCGGGAGTACGCCTGCAGGAGTGAGAGGCGGCGGAGCATGTGTTGGAGGTGGTTGAGAGAGAGTCGGGACCGATGGGTTGACTTCTTCGGAGACGCTGACGAGTTGGGTAGCGGTGTGACGCTAGTTGTGATCACCTGAATTCCAAGAATGTGTAAGGGCAAACATCTATATCTCATATGATAAGTATGGAATAAGTAAAGATGACAAGATGCATGAGATGCATGAGTTTTCAAAATACTAATGTCATTACATTAATTAGATTCAAGTTCCATAGTTTTACAAAATAGGACGTACGGAAGAAAAAAACGGAACATAAACATAAAGCCGACATCCCTTTGCGCTCGGTGGCCGCTTGAAAGCGGCGTAAGTCCGAGCGAGGGCAAAAACGGGCGCATCCACTAATCCTAGGGGTGGGCGAGGTTGCGTGCCCTTTTGTGCACTCGGTCCAACTGCGCGCTCAAACGGGCCATCTCCCGATCTAGATGTGCGACTCGGGCGCGTGCTCGAGTTAATTCCGTCTGGAGCTCCCTATAGTCCGCGACCTCTGCGCGGGAATCAACAAGCTCACAACGGAGCCTATCTCGTTCCTCCCTGACGGCCCGTAGTTCCGCGTGCATGGCCGCTTGGATGGAGCTTTCGGCTTCGGGGGCGAGGGTAGATGTAGCGCGGGGAGTCGGGGCGGCCTGGGGCCGTTGTGGCGGTGCCAATCCCCGTGCATTGAACCGAGCCACGTATACTGATGTGGCAGAGAATGCTCGCTCTTCGTCGGTGGGGTGTTCGGGGAAGTACAGATGCTGTATGATGCTAGCGTCCCGTTGGCGGCGAATCTATCGAATCTGTAGGAATCTTGCGGGGGCCGTGGATGTAGAGTCGGCCCACTGGATGCGGAAAGGTAGACGGTCCGCCTCGGCGGGAATGTCCTATAGGCCGTCGAGCTGTCTGATTACCCGACCGGGGAATATGAGTGTGCTCCCCAAGTGGTTGAGAAGGGGAACTCCCACAATTCCGGGACATCCCGTGATCATGGGGCCGCCGGGGTTCCATCGAGCGACCCATAAGAAGCATGCGAGCGTCAACTCACACCAAAAACGCCTCCATTCCGAGAAGCTGTGCTCGGGAGGCGGGATGACTGGCGTAAGGCGTTCGATCAACGAGCGCTCGTCGGAGATGTAGGAGAACGGATGTGATGAGCAAAAAGGGCGGACGTGCGCTAGAAGCCAAGTCTGCAGTAGGTGCGGGGATCCCCTCATCCTGCCGCGCCGAACCTCCCTAACATAGTCAAGAGACCGAACGGTCTCGGCTAATAAAGCCTCCACATAACTATGGCCTCCCACCGCTTGGAGGACGACTTGGGCTATAGCCCCGTCAATGAGGTTCGGCGAGTACGGGAACAGGAGAGTGTCGAAGACCAAAAGTAGGAATCCATGACAGGCATCGTGCTGGTAGGAAGCCGTTGTAGGTGTCATTGCGCGGAGAAGCGTTCAATCGGAGAGCCACGCGATCCTGATGCCTTGATCCCACCTCTGATGAAGCTCCTCGTGGATGTCTTGAGCAGGTATGTGGAGAAGAGTGGAGAGCTGACCCTGGACGGTTGTGAACGGATTAGGCATGAAGATGCCGTGGGTCGTGGGCGTAGGCTTCTTGATGAGTGCCGTGTACTCCTCGATCGTAGGGGCTAACTCCGTCCCCTGGAAATTGAATACTGCGTGCTCGGGATCCCAAAATTCGACGGCGGTCCTCAAGAAGATCCAATCCACCGGGGTCTCGGCGAACATAACAATATCTCCGATAATGCCCTGGATGAAAGCGTGATCCACCGGCCGGAGAGTCCTCCAGATGCGCATGATGTCTTGCTTTGGTGGCGTGATTGCTTCGAGCCTGAGACCGGGAGCCCGGTGGTCCATCCTTACCTAGATGGAGGAGATGCCGGCTTAACGTCTTAAGAATCAAATCAATGCAATGTCCTAAGTTTTTTTCGAAAAATGTATGCAGTGCAGAAAGGTAAACTATAGTCATGTTCTTTACAGTAGACATCGCTCTTTCTTACAAAAACAATAAAATGCTCGTCTTAACGAAGAAAAACTACGGGCCGACTCAAGGACTCGACTTTTGGGTCGGTTGACGGCATGGAGGCAAAAATTGGTCCAGCATGACGGTCCCTGTGTATGCATGGTTTTTGGTGCTACTGGGAGAACCGCTAACTATGGATGGGGGCTCCCGACTCAAGGGTGTGAATTCCTTGAAATCGAGCGAGGATCATTGGGGGCCGGTTCGGTGGCTTAGCCGACTCGATCCGTTCCCTTACTCGGAACCTCTGACTAACCTAGCTTCCTATATTGGTGCCCGTGGGATTTCGGACAAGGTACCTGAGAACCCGCTAGAATGATGCGATGCAAGTGCAAGAAGTAATGGTGCTTGAAAATAAATGTACGGAAAGCGGTAAATAGACACGTAAGCAAGCAACCGGAAACGAGCCCGAACCCTCTAAGTGTCCCCAGTGGAGTCGCCAAGCTGTGCGCACCCGAATTTCATCTCGTCGGGGCACGCATGCGCGAAGCCTAAGCAACGCGGCTTGGGAGTGTCCACCTTCCCGGGGACGCGCGACGGACGCACGTGAGAAGGAGTCGCCACTTGCCATTTTACCACCCGAAGGTCGAGGGTCGGCAAGTTACCCGGGTCTAGGGGTACGGGGTACACCTAAATGCTAAGGCAATGGTCATACGGAACCGGAAATTCCGAATTCGGGGGTTCTATTACGTGCGGGCCTATATCCCGCATGCCCTTTCGGTACTCTAGCTTGCTAGGCTAGCCGTTTGGTTTATTTACCGCATGATTTAAGGTCGCACTTGACTCGCCCGTTTTGACACCGTAAAGTTGATGAATTGATCAAGTTGGACGAAGAATCCGAAAGATGAGTAGGCTTGTGCGTCGAGGTATCGGTTCACTATCTTAGCGTTACAGTTCATCGAACCGTGATGGTCGATTCCCTGCGCAAACCGAAACCGCGAGTATTCGAGCTTACTCATCTCTCGGTGATAATAGACCAACTTGATCGGTTTGACACTCGGACCTCTCGCTCGCCGATCGGGGATCCTTACAAGTGACTGAGTGAATATACAAATAAAATCCTCACAATGTTCTCTCGAATAATTACAAAGTATAACTAAACAAGTAAATGGATCCCGATCGGTTTGCATTAGGCCAATATTCCACTCCGGCTCGCCGTGTATTTTGAATAACCGATAATCAAATTAAGGCAACGCGGGCTCAAGGAGCCAGGGGTCGGGTCCGATCGATCCAATGGTTTACGGGAGAACCGGTCGGTTCTCACTGTATCCGATGGAACGATTGAGTTCCCGGGTGATATCTAAACCCGTTTCACGCGCTCAATCCAAATTCGCCTTCAACATAGGCTGCATTCGAAGTGTGACGGTGAATCGAGGCTAGATCCCATTCCGCACTCGGGTTGCGCGCGCTCGGTGAGTTGAGAGGCGTTGGACCTCGTGTTCGGTGATTTGGGGCGTTGGACCCCGTGCAACACGTAACCTATGGGCTCGGGCCCGAACCGCAATAAATCATCATAGGCAAGGATAAAACAGAAGAAAACTGATAAAACTGACATAATACAACCAATAACTGACAACTATTGGTGAATACAGACAAGTGGTGTATTGAGTCGAATGTACGTGATTTAATCAGTTATTAACCCGGGTTGATTAACAAACAATGTGTCTGGCCTAGGCAAACATAGATGGTGGTCTAGAATAGGGTTCTAAGCCGGCCACATGGGTGGATGTGTTTTAGAACTCTTATTCGGTTAAGCGTCACTGCGGTTTCACCGAATTAACCAAACTTGTGTCTTGACTCTAGATTGGAATCTATCATTCCGCCTGTCCATTGTCTAGTGTTTGATTAGGCCAAATGTACGATTAGTCCGGTTTTTCGTATTTTGTGACTGAAATAAAATGATCCCCACCGAATCTACAATAGGAAGAAAGAAACACCGAAAACGAACGAAATGGGCCGCGCGAATGAAACTCTCACCCGAACGGGTCCTTTCTCGTTCATAGTTCTAGGTGTTTCCAACTCCCTAAAGCCTAGGGTATCGGTGAATCACGGAATGACGATTATGCCCTTTGATGATAAAATTGCAATGTTCGTGTATAAATTGGAGATCGCGTCACACGAAAGAGTCTACGAAGGACTCTCGTACCCTGACTCGGGCCTCCTCAATTTGGGCCCGGACTCGAGTCATGGCACGTGAGTACTCACTAGACATCAATTCTATTCGTGTCACGTGTCTCGGTATTTTGAAACCGTGAATTTTGATGGAAAAGGGCATTCTCGCCGTTCCGTAAATCATCGGTGCGTTTACGAATTAAGGATCGATTCACCCAATCATTTAGTCCAAGTGACTTACTTAGCCGAATGATACGTCCCGTTTATCCCGTTTGTAAAGTTATTCAATGGTAGTGATTTCATGTAGTTATTACGGTTTTGACGGAGGATTACCCAAAATTGACGTATCTATCATTTAATTATCATGTGAATAACGAAAAAATATAAGACACGGATACAATCAATTCCAAGGGACGATTCCGATCATATCTTGCATGCATAATACGTTTAAACACAAGAACAAAATCTATTTCAATAAAACAAAAGAAAATCGATGCCGTCAAGATCTCTAAACGCAAACGAACACACAAACAAGTACATATAACACGTAATATAACGAAATCAACGAAAACGGCGTCGACTCATACGATGGGAAAGCGTGAAACGCGGGAACCGGCACATTTCGGAAAGGGAGAAACCACCTTAGACCCGTGTGGTCCAAGGGGACTCTCGGCCACATTTCTTCAAGAGTGGCCGTGAGTCCTCATGGCTCACACGGGTCAAGGGAGGTTCTCCGGTCCCAATCTACGCCTATTCCCGCCATGCTAATATGTTACATGTGATAAACAACGGCAAAGGAGTGCGGGAACCAACTAGTTTCGAGGAAGAGGAGATGCCCTAGCCTCGGAGGAACCATAGGGGGTCACGGGTCGCCCCCTCAAGGCTAGGCCGTATGCCCCATGGTTCGGCCGTGACTTGGTGTCTCTCCCACCTCGACTCATGTCGTCTCCCTTCATGATATACATACTCATACGGCATGTGGACGTGATAAAGAAAGAAAATAGACGTGCGACGATGTATGGCATGCATGGGGAGTTCGGATCCGAGAGAAAAATGCAACCTTTCATGCATTCCGAACCTTTAAAACGCATAAACACTTCATACAAGTAATGATCGAAGATCCTAACTTCTCTAAGTTATCAAGGGATGTTACCTAGCCTCGTTGCAAGAGGAAAAGAGTCGGGGAAGCAGCCGTGGGAGTCGCAAGACTCGGGTCGAGGGCTACGGGTGGATGACCCGAGAGGTAGGCAGCTTCGGCAGCTTGAGGGAAAATGAGTCGGCACGCTTGCTCCGGTCACGGCACGGTGCAAGGTCGGATTCGTTGGACTCCTAAGAGGCGGATCTAGATGACCGTGGGCAGACCCGAATGTGCCAAGGCCTGAACAAATCCGAAAATGTGAGAGAAAGTTCGGTAAAAATGTGAGGAACCCGGTAAGAGAGAAACGGATGAACAACGATTGTGCACAGTTGATCGGCCCTCGGACCGTGACCACCTCTTCACGGGGAGGGTGAGGGTTGTGAGGAACCCTTGGAACGTGATGGCACGACTCGCCGAAGTCGTGCAAAGAAATGGCACGTGGATGAGGTTCGGTGCGCGCGGCTAGGGGGTCTCGGGACCCGACTCTCTTCACGGCTGGAACGTGATGTAGGAAGCTTCAAATGGAAAATCTAAGCCCGGAAATGGACTTAGGGGATGAAAAATATGTAGGCTAGGGACTTTGGGATTTTTGGCTTGAGTCGGGTCGGGTGGTCGTCGGAAAACCGGGTGGTTTTCCGTCGGTTTTGGCCGGGTTCGGCCTTGGGATGGGCTGTGCGAGGATGGGGGAAAGGGCTAGAGGTTGAGAGCTTCTTAGAGAGAAGTTGGCTTGAGAGAGAGTGAAAATGAAGAAGTGATTAGAGTTAATGATGAATGGAGCTTTATAGGGATGGCTAACGGCTCGATTAGGGGGATTTAATCACTGCTTAGGGGCTTAAGCAAGGGCTGCCGAAATTTTAAGGCAATTAGGGAGGGGAAATAGTTACTTAGAGTGTAGGGGAAGTAAGGGTAAGAGTGATGGGAGTGATGGATGGATGATGGGAGGTGATGATGTGAGAGAAATTCAAATTTGTGTTGGGAGAGCTTTGGAGCCGCCGGCCGTGGGAGGGAAGCCGCGGCTAATTGCGGCCAGCCGAGGCTTGGAGGGTTGAGCCGTGGCTTGGGGTTGAGCCGTGGCTTGATGGCTTGGCTTGGCTGAGATGTGGGTCCCATTCGATTGAGAGAAAAGCCGAAAAACGCTTGAGACTTGATTGAGCTCGCATCCGATCTCCGATGCCCAATTAATTTGTAGATTTGGATTGCTTGAACTACGAGGATTTGAATGAGCCTAATATCGCCATGCGTCGTGTGAACGAACGTTCGGGCGACTCGGCGCCTCGAGAGTCGGTTTTGCCCTGTTTGGACGTTCGGAGTGGAGTTTAGTGCCCCTCGGTCCCCGATTGCTCTTTGTGCATCTTGACATTCGTTTTGGTGACCCTTCTGCCCCGCGGGGGATTGTTGGCTCGTCGCCCTCGGCTGAGGACCGTTAGCCCGGGGAGGCCTAGGGACTTGTGACCGGGTTTTTCTCAGTGTTCCCTGAATGTCTAGAGGTGTTCGGGAATCACTGCGGTCTCTGTTTTCCGTGAATGTGCCCCGAGGATTTGTCGGGAGGCATTTGCTACCACCGAAACGTCCCTCGGGGAGCCCTGTAGGGTTCTGAATGATCGCCTGAAGCTCGTCCCATGGCCTCGTTGGTCCCTGGGTGCCTATGGGCCCGTTTTGGGGGGTTGTCTGCTTGTCAGTGGAGCGGGCCCCGAGAGCCCTGTCAGAAAAGGCGTCCGTGAGAGATCAGGGTGTCCCAACTTTTAGGGCATGCCCCGGAAATGCGCCCGAACGTGTCGTTGGTCACTTTGGCACTAAGAGGGATTTTTGGAGTCCTATATTGAGCACCTTTCGGTGCTTCAGTGATCCGATGATGAATAGTGCCGTAGTGCTAGCTCCACTGTTTTTGGGGTTCTTTGCCTGTAAGTTTTTCCGACCGCTCTCTTCGGCTTTCCTAGCGGACCTAGCTCTTCTCCCCTTGTTCATGACTCCGTGCCCACCTGTTTGCCTCCGTTTTCCCGATGATGAATAGTGTCCCGAGCCTTGGTCGGAAGTCCTCCGTTGGAGCCGGTGGACCAAAATGGGGTGCTAACAGCTTGCTCCTCTTTGGTTGCGTGCTCGATTGGAGGAGGTAACCAAAGATCATGAGAAGCACCCTTTTTGGTCCCGGCAACCCCTTCTGTCGTCATTCCCCGTGGTAGCTCGCCCCTCCTGTCATAAGATAGTAGCGCGATTGGAATTTGGAGGATGTGAAGTGGTGGGTGGTGGGCCGAAGCCCGTGGAAAGCAGAAAGGTGCGAGGCCGAAGCCCGTGGAAAGCAGTAAAGTGTCAGGCCGAAGCCCGTGGAAAGCAGTAAAGTGCGAGGCCGAAGCCCGTGGAAAGCAGTAAAGTGCCAGGCCGAAGCCCGTGGAAAGCAGTAAAGTGCGAGGCCGAAGCCCGTGGAAAGCAGTAAAGTGCCAGGCCGAAGCCCGTGGAAAGCAGTAAAGTGCCAGGCCGAAGCCAGTGGAAAGCAGTAAAGTGCCAGGCCGAAGCCCGTGGAAAGCAGTAAAGTGCCAGGCCGAAGCCCGTGGAAAGCAGTAAAGTGCCAGGCCGAAGCCCGTGGAAAGCAGTAAAGTGCGTAGAGTATAGGGAAGGTAGGGGTGGGGATCGATGCTAGGTGGTATGTCGAAGGTGTCGGCAGAGGCAAATTGTCCCGTTCTGAGTCGAGCTTGTTATTTGCTGTTTCCTCGAGCTAGAGTCAAGAGGATTCTCTATAATGCCCCCATTCGGTTCGAAACTCCGGATTCTCTATAATGCACTTTTCATATCCTTAGAGGCCCAATCTCGGCAAACGGAGATCACAGTGATCTCCGGATCGCCCAAGAAACTCATAAAGCAATCTGAGAAATCCAGTTTCGGCCTCCTAGGACATCTCCGGCTCCTTATTTGCATTTACCGACTTAAGGGACAAGTGCCCACGTAATTTGACAATTTATGTCAAAATGACCGACATGGGATGCAGATACAAGATATGCTGTCAGAAGTGGGTAACCTCGCTCTGAATGCATAAAAGGAGCAAAACCGGCTTCCGAGCCTCATACAGACATTTGGCAATTTTCCATGAAAAATGCCAATCTTGAGCTCATTAAATCCGTTTTCTCGCGTATATCGACAATTCGACGTTCAATTCAAACCACGAACTTCGAATACGCGACCAATCGAGACCCGAGCTTTCTCCCGGTTTTTCCTCTTCGGTCATAGGATCCCACGGTTTGCTTGAGGATGGCTGAAATTTGCCAAGCCTTATCCTCTTCCACTCTTTCTCACTCTTAGCCAAAAATATCCAAAGAGTTTGAATACAACACGCCAACTCTTCTTCAATGCCATTTAATGTTTTGATATCTTCTTCATTAATGCAAATGGAAGAGGATAAGGCTAGATATTTCCCTAAGCAAACCGCCCCTCCTAAGCATGCCCACTAATGATGCTTTGTTTCACTAATTGTGTCATCAGCTTTGCCTATAAATTGCCCAAAAGTGATTAAGATAATGACTCCTCCTCTTGCACACTCTCTCCAAGCTTTCTCCCTCAAGAAAAGCTCTCAACTCCATAAGCCAAAACCAGCAAGCTTCAACACTTCAAAACCAAGAGAGAAAAACCGAAGAAAACCCGAAGAAAGCTTTGAGTTTCTTAAGTCGGAAGCCGATGTTCATCATCCCGACTTAAGTTCAAAAATTCTCAAACTCCATGGACCACATGTTTTGGACCCAAGGAGTTCATTTATGAATTTAAATTTTTGGTTTGAAGTCATTTGCTCATCATTTCAGGTTGATTTCCTCATTTCGGGTGAAGATCGTGCTCTCATGTGAACAGTCACCCGTAGCCGCACGCTCCCGCGCGCGCCCGCACCAGCTGCGCGCGCGCCCGCGCCGCGCACGCCGCGCCTGCCAGCTGCGCGCCGCGCGCGCCCCCGCGCCCGCGCCCCCGCCCCCGCGTGCCTGCCAGCGCCCCCGACGTCCGTGCACACCCGAATGTGCATCCTTTGCACCCGAGCATCCTTCCAAGCGTTCTACCGAGTCACCCGACTCTCGAACACTTCTCCGACTCTTTCTTCGTATCCCGAGGCTAGATAAATCACTCTTGACTTAGAGGAGTTAGGGCTTTTTACATTTATTGCATGTTCATGGAGTTATATGGTGCACAAAGCATGTTCACTAGCAAAACTTCATTTTTATGCACTTATACATTATATCATGCATGTTTATCCTCGATTAACATGTTAGCATGTCGGGAAACGTTTGGATCGACCCTCAAAAGACCTTCCCGACCCGAAATAAGCAAAAGAGCTCTCGGGTTTGCCTCAAGAAGAGGTAACCGAGACTTGGCTTGCTTTCCTCTGGTTAAGAACGGCCTTCTTAGCCCGATCTAAGTTTGATTCCCGAGTTTTCTCGTGTTTTCTAACATGCATGAAGTCGGTATTGTTTTATCGATTCCTTAAATAACTTGTTTGTGCATGTTTGCATGTTCGCATGTTCGAATGCGTTATTCAAATCATGGCAATACCGACTTTCGTCTAATCGTGTCATTTATCATGTTTGTCGTTTAAGCATGCAAGAAATGATTCGAAACGAGACGGGAAAACCTCCTGGAACCCCATTCGGGCCATGAGGCCTCTCAGCTATCTCCAAGGAGAAGTAATCGAGAGCCTCTTTGACTTGTACGGATTGCATGAGGATTCCTCTTCCCGTTTTGAGTCTGTTCTCGGCTTTTGTGTAATTTGCAATTTACATTATCATCGCAATATCGCATGAAAATGTCTTTTCAAAACAAAGCATGCATGGATTCGGGTATCGATGACTCATTCGGGTCCATTCGGTTACGAGGGTAGTTTCGGTCATTGGACCAAATTATCCTCGATCCTTATGGAATCGTCTTGGTCGCCGAGTCACGAATCGTTTTCATAATTAATGCATTAGGCACAACCCTTAAGCATTAATTCCACAAACGGGTTAATCGGGACGCTCACATGATTAAACCCACTTCACACTGATAAAGTTTACAGGAATTGGTCATTAACTGATAACTCGCGTCGATGAGTTGTCAAATGACGTTGGTGCCCTTTTCAAACTTATCAATTTCAAAACCCGAAACGCGCGGTCCGATGTAGCATGGACGTCTGAAAAGGGCTTCTGTGTCTCAACTTGAGTTTTTACCTGATTCCAAGTAACTCAGGTCAGGATAAAGAAGATCTTTCTAGATCACTTCAGGGCAGATCGACCGGTTCTTTGGCTTTTTCGGGGTTCTTGCATAACCCTGGACGATCCAGGGAATTGGTTGATATCGACTACAGGCCGAGGTGGCCCGCACTGCGATGTTTCCCCTTTTCTGAAAACAATTTTCAAATAAAGGGCAAAATCGTCTTTTCACAATTCAACGACACCCTTAGGGTTAGCATGACAGAAACACTACAGTATGGGATAAGAACGGGCTACCTGTTCAGGTGCAGGTTCATCTGCATAGCCTTTTCTTATCTAATTGATGAGTTTCTGTCATCCTAACATAGACTCGGGTAACTAGAACGGTTATCTATGTCAGAAAACATGCACAATGCTGATTAACCTTTCACTCAACCTAACCAAACACTAGATAATGGTTAAGAGGAATTCTAGATTCCAAATCTAGAGTCAAAACATGAGTTTGGCTAATTCAGCGAAAATTCAGTATCACTACAGAACAACTGTAAAAGCAATCCACACACATGAGATTTCACTCTCCTTTTCAAGTTTCCAACAAAAGCTGAATGCTAAGACATTGGCACGTGTTTGATTGCTTAGCATATGGCATTTGCTCGCAAAAACACCCTTGGGTTAATAATCTGTTAATTCACATAAACACGACAATAACAAACACCTTGTCTGTTATTAACATGCTGTGTGTTAGCTTTCCGCACTTGTTTGCCATACGGGTTGAGCCTGATTCCTAGGCCGAATAATATTAGGGTTCAAAGCCCTAATTATCGATCACAAGGTCCAAGGCCCTAATCAACACTCACAAGGTTCAACGCCCTATTCAGTGAGAGCGTACATTGAATTTCAGCTCTTCAGTTTTTCCATAAACTCACGGTGAGTTAGAGCGGAATAATAACCGAACGCGAATCGATTGGAATTCAATCATTTGTAATTTATATTTTATTGTATTTCTGAGAGCATTGTAAGGATTTTATTTTGTACATTCATTCTGTAAGAATTCCAGTCGATGAGCGAACGGTCCGAGAGTCGAATTAATCGAATCGGTCTAATGCTTGCCCAAAGAAAAGTAAATCCAATAACTCGTGGTTCTGGTTCACGCAGGGATTCAACCTCCATGATTCGATGAACTGTAACATAAGATTGTGAACCAATTACCCGACACACGGGTTTACTTCTCTCTCGGCTTCTCCACCGACATCGTTTAATTCACCATATCTCCGGTGTCAAAACGTGCGAGCCGAGTGCAGCTTAATTCATGCGGTAAATCATAAAACATGCAAGCCTAGTAAACCAGAATACTGAAAGGGCGTGCGGGATATAGGCCCGCACATAACAAGAACCACCAAACACGGATTTTCCGGTTCCGCACAGATCAATGCCTTAACAACAAACTAGGTGTTTCATACCTCTAGACCTGGGTAACTTATCCGCCCTCGACGTTCGGGTAGTAAAATGATAAGTGGCGACTCCTTCTCTCACGCGTGTCTGTCACGCGTCCCTACGGGAAGGTTGGAACTCGTCCCTGGGGGAGATTTAACGATGAGACTCGGCCCTACGGAAGATCTCACGATGGGACTCGGCCCTGGGGAGATCTAACGATGGGACTCGGCCCTACATAAGATCAAAGGTTGGGACTCAGCCCTACGGAAGATCAAAGGTTGGGACTCGGCCGTGGGGCAGATCTAACGATGGGACTCGGCCCTACGAAAGATCAAAGGTTGGGACTCGGCCCTGTGGGAGATCTAACGATGGGACTCGGCCCTACGAAAGATCAAAGGTTGGGACTCGGCCCTGTGGGAGATCTAATGATGGGACTCGGCCCTACGGAAGATCGAAGGTTCGGACACGGCCCGGTGGGAGATCTAACGATGGGACTCGGCCCTACGGAAGATCAAAGGTTGGGACTCGGTCCCTGGGGTGGAGCGCCTACGTATCCCGACTGGTCGGGAATCAGAGTCTGCCGTAGTTCTTGCGTGCTTGTGGTACCTGTAATTCAAGCATTACTAGTAAATCATGTGAAAAATACTAACAAGTGATAGGTACAGATGAGCACCAAAAAGTGCGTCGTTATGACGCACAGATCTTCAGTTCCGGGTTGCTTGAACAACCCGTGAAGAATTTTGCTTTGACAATGCAGATGGATCCCGTTCTCGGAGGCCTAGATGCAAGGCCTCCGCGGGGTTCCCGTTAGCTATGTATGGGCATATCGAGACGTCCTCGACGATGCCCTAGCAGTTCTATCGGTTGTTCGACGCGCCCGTCGGCTTTGAACCCTTCTCAATAGGGTACCGTAGGGCGGCTACATTTGCAACCCGCTTAGGGATTTCTGTTCAGATTTGGTCAGACTCGGTCTAACCATTTCCAAAGCATTATGAATAGACCCCCGGAGAGGAATGTTTGGGATTTTGGCTCTGTGGTAGCTTGTTAAAGGGTGGCTATGACCCATTTGGAGTCAAGCAAAGACAAAGAGAAAAGAGAAAGCTTGGGAAGCACGTTGCCCCAGGCTAAAAGGATACACGGCTTCACGTCTGCAGTGAGATGTACCCCCATTTTCCTTCGTCCTTCTGTTGTGTAGGTTGTACTGAACTGCTTGGACGGCATATTCAATTACCCACTGTGCTTGAGGAAGGTTCCCTCTTGGACGATTGAATGGTCTTGGAGAGCCGATCGAGGATCGTGTTGGAATAGATAAACTAGCCACTTCCCTTGGGGATCCCTTGTCCGCACGATGCGTGAGAGACTAGGGGGCAATTTTATCTATCTCTCGTTTCACTCTCCTTTTGCTACGGTCACCCACCTCGGGGCCGCACCTCTCAACCTAAAAGGGGAAGAGCTCTCCTTTTGCCACGACCGCCCCAAAGGGTTTCCGGTCATGCCTCTCTTTTACCCTAGCTTTTGCCTAGGCCACCCCAAAAGGGGTTTTCGACCTAGCGGGCTCGATTCTTTTATCTCTCGAGTTTGCAAAGGCAAAGGATTCGAAGGATTCGATCTCCGAGTGCATTGTGTTCTGTCTCCGTCGAGGACTGGTGTCTGCTGCTTCCCCTTTTTGTCGGGGTTTGTTGACTGTTTTTGAATTGGCGGTATCGGTGCTTTTGGTGAACGTCGGTATTGCCTTGTTTTATTTGTTGGCGGATTTTTCCTACTTCTTTTCTCTCTCTCTTCATTGGCGGGTTTTTCCCGCTTCTTTTCGCTATGTTTTTTTTCTTGCAGCTGGGGTTTGTTTTGTGCCCCGTGTCTTTGTCTTTGTTTGAAACTCCCCGACTTTGGATTGTCGAGGCCGCTTTGGTGTGCTTCGCCTCGTGGAGACTTGTTGCATGTTGCTAGCCCTATTTTGTGAGGGCCGGCTTTCTTGGAAGTTTGACTCTTGTGCATTCGGAAGTCGAACTTCGTACCATTTGCCCTTGCAATCTCTTCAGGTGAATTCCCCTAATGTCTAGAAGGAAAATACAAAATTGCCATAGGGAATCAGTAGCCGGGGTTGTCCTGGTGCTTGTTGTGGAGGAGGCCTGGTCTTGACGCAAATGACCAGGAGCGTTCCAACGTCACTTGCTGCAGTGACCCACTATGGCGACCTCAGGGCGAACTTCAACCAGAAAGGCCCCAGTGTACGTCGCTTGCCGATGTTGTGTTGGCGCGAACTTCAGCCGGGGATGCCCCAGTGTACGTCACTTGCCGTGGTTGTGTTGTCGCGAACTTCAACTGGGGATGCCCCAGTGTACGTCGCTTGGAAATGCTTATCGTGGGTGGATGATGTCCGAGGTGGTCTCGGTGCGAGCGTTGAATGCGAATGCCCCGATCTTCATCGTCGATGTGACTCGTGGTGGGCGGTTTGTGCAACCGTCGCCCCTGACCGTCTCATGTCATCAATGTAAACTGAAATGGTTGCGTTGATGACATATGGTTCGCTCAATTAGTTTTGTCTTTAGCTTTGTAAGGGGTACCTCTGTGTCAAGCCACTTCTCTGTCAAAATATAAGGGAGGAGGCTCGAGAGGAGTTCACGGAAAGCGTGAGCCCGTGCATCACTCTTCGCCTGTGACCGGCGTGTCCCTGTAAAAGATGACAAAGAAGATGGTGTGTTAGGCGACTGTGCGGTGGAATATGCGGTAAGAAATATGGGGTGTACCCATGGGAAAATCGCTTTTGTCCCGCACGCGACCCATGGTGTGTCGCGTGTGGATGACATTTGTTTCCGGGAATCTAGTCATCACCACTCTGGAGTGGTTAGACCATGACTGAGGTCACATAAGCATGTTTTCCCTAATTGCGAGTAGGCATGCGCAGCCGTCCTAGGGAAGGCTCGAGGAGCCGGGTCCCATGAGGACAGGTGAGTCGAACAAGTCTAACAGAACTAATAGGGCATTTTCGAGACTGTCCTAATGCTCCATTAAAGGATTTGTTCATGTCGGGAGCCCATTTGTGGGAATGCATTTGAATGAAAGCAACAGAGAGTTTAAAGAAAACTGCGCGTGTTGCCCCAGTATTCAATCAGCGACCCCAACGGAGGTGGATGAGATCCATTTTTTGATCGGAGGCATGATCTTGCTGGTATCTCCTACGACTGAGGGTTGGCCACTTATCATTTTACGACCCGAAGGTTGAGGGAGGATAAGTTACCCGGGTCTAGGGGTATGGAACACCTAGTTTGTCGTTAAGGCATTGATCTGTGCAGAACCGGAAAGTCCGTGTTCGGGGGTTCATGTTACGTACGGGCCTATATCCCACACGCCCTTTCGGTACTCTGGTTTGCTAGGCTTGCATGTTTTATTATTTACCGCTTGAATTAAGCTGCACTCGGCTCGAACGTTTTGACA
This sequence comes from Punica granatum, assembly GCF_007655135.1. Classification (NCBI taxonomy): domain Eukaryota; kingdom Viridiplantae; phylum Streptophyta; class Magnoliopsida; order Myrtales; family Lythraceae; genus Punica; species Punica granatum. Next base: position 26,332,729 of record NC_045127.1, on the reverse strand, counting down.
CCGGAGATTCGGTGAACCAAACGATGTCGGTTGATCAGCCAAGAGAGAAGTAAACCCGTATGTCGGGGAGTTGGTTCACAATCTTGCATTACAGTTCATCGAACCATGGTGGTTGAATCTCTGTGTGAACCAGAACCGCGAATTCTTGGATTTACTTTCTTTTGGGCAAGCATTAAACCAATTCGATTAATTCAACTCTCGGATCGTTCGCTTACCAACTGGAATTCTTACAGAATGAATGTACAAAATAAAAGTCCTCACAATACTCTCGAAAACAATAAATACAAATTACAAATGGCCGAATTCCAATCGACTCGCATTCGGTTATTATTCCACTCTAACTCACCGTGAGTTTAGGGAAAAGACCGAAGAACTGAAATTCAATGCACACTCTCACTGAATACGGTGTATCCTGTGAGTGTTGATGAGGGCGTTGGACCCTGTGATCGATGATTAGGGCGTTGGACCCTAATATCATTCGGCCTAGGGATCAGGCTCGACCCGCATAGCAAACAAGTGCGAAAAGATAACAATCAACAGGTAAATGTACGTGGATTAACAAGTTTATTAATCCAAGTGTGTTTTTGCAAGCAAATGCCATATGCTAAGCAAACAACGCGTGCCAATGTTTTAGCATTCGGCTTTGGTTTGAGAACCTGACATATCGGGTGTCCGTAGTCAAGTTTCGTGTGCGTGGATTGTTTTTACAGTGATTCGGTGTTGTGACACTGAATTACCACTGAATTAACCCAACTCGTGTTTTGACTCTAGATTTGGAACCTAGAGTTCCACCTAACCATTTTCTAGCATTTGGTTAAGTCGAATGAAATGATTAGTCAGCTAACTGTAATTTTGACACAGATTACCCAACTGACATCTTAAACGATACTAAGATGACGCCAAATCACAAAATGATGTTCTTGCCCTTGATTTGAAAATTTGTTTTTCAGAAAAGGAGAACAACACAATACAGATTTGAAAGTATGAGGGTTTTGAAAAGGGCATTAATACTGTTTTGTAATTCGTCGACACGAGTTACAAATTAATGTCCAATTCGTGCAAAGTTGTTTAAATTGAATGAATTAACCGTGTGATCGTCCCGATTAACCCGTTGGTGGAATTAATGCTTAAGGTTATGCCGAATGCATTAATTATGAAAACGATTCGTGACTCAGCGACCAAGACGATTCCATAAGGATAGAGGATAATTTGGTCCAATGACCTAAACTACCATCGTAACCGAATGGACCCGAATGAGTCATCGATACCCGAATGCATGCATGCTTTATTTTGAAAAGACATTTTCATGCGATATTGCGATGATAATGTAAATTGCAAATTACACGAAAGCCGAGAAGGAACTCAAAACAGGAAGAGGAAGCCTCATGCAACCCGTACGAGTCTAAGAGGCTCTTGGTGACTTCTCCTTGGAGGTAGCCAATAGGTCCCATGGCCCGAATGGGTTCCACGAGGTTTCCCCGTCACGTTTCGAATCATTTCTCGCATGCTTAAACGACAAACATGATAAATGACACGATTAAACGAAAGGGTGCACTGGAAGCGTTGGCGCGCGGGAGCGTGCGGCTACGGGTGCACTGTTCACCCGAGAGCACGTCCTTCACCCGGAATGATGGAATTGACCTGAAATCATGAGTAAATGACTATAAACCAAAAATCTAAGCTCATAAATGAACTCCTTGGTTCCAAAACATGTGGTCCATGGAGTTTGAGAATTTTTGAACTTAAGTCGGGATGATGAACATCGGCTTCCGACTTAATAACTCAAAGCTTCCTTCGGGTTTTCTTCGGGTTTTCTCTCTTGGTTTTGAAGTGTTGAAGCTTGCAGGTTTTGGCTATGGAGTTGAGAGCTTTTCTTGAGGGAGAAAGCTTGGAGAGAGTGTGCAAGAGGAGAAGTTATTAGGTTAATCACTTTGGGGCTATTTATAGGCAAAGCTAATGGGCAATTAAGCAGAGCTAAGCACACTTAAGCCTCCCATTAGCAAATTTCGGTTTGATTAAGAAAATATCAAGCCTCATCTTCTTCCATTGCATTAATGAAAAAGAGATAAGACATTGATGAGCATTGATGAGCATTGATGAGAAGTTGAGTGTTGTCTTCAACCTCTCCAAGATATTTTGGCTAAGAGAGGGCAAGTTGGCTTCTTGCATTGAAGAAGAAGAAGAAGCTTCTAGAGCAAAGGGTGACTCATCTTGGGTAGCCCGTGGGTACCACGACCGAAGAAGAGAAATCGGGAAAAAGCTCGGGTCTCAATTGATCGCACATTCGAAGCTCGTGGTTCGAACTGAATGTTGAATTATCGATATACGCGAGGAAACGGATTTAATGAGTCCGAGATTGGCATTTTCCGTGAGAAATTGCCAAATATCTGTATGAGGCTCGGAAGCCGGTTTTGCTCCTTTTATGCATTCAAAGCGAGATTACCCACTTCTGACAGCATATCTTGTATCTGCATCCCACGTCGGTCATTTTGACATAAATTGTCAAATTATGTGGGCACTTGACCCTTAAGCCGGTAAATGCAAATATGGAGCCGGAGATGTCCTAGGAGACCGAAACTGGATTTCTCAAATTGCTTTCTGAGTTTCTTGGGCGATCCGGAGATCACTGTGATCTCTGTTTGCCGAGATTGGGCTTCTAACGATATGAAAAGTTCATCTGAAACCCTTAAAGCACTGCTTGGGGGGTCTAGATGAGTTGTGTGATTCATTCTGATGATTCCACATTGAGCCTTGAGAAGGCTAGCGTTGTGTAAGGTAAGCATCCGGCGTCAAGTTTCCCCAAAGAGGACCTCCAGATATGGATTTCCACTGAAAATGGTCTTTTATGCTCCTCGGAGGTTACTCGATAAACCGATAAGGGTTTTGCTGTCTGTTTTGCCCAATTGCGAATGTCCGCTGGAGTTTTCAGGGCAATGTAGTGTGAACTTCGTTTGTCGTAATTCCATCATATCAGTCTCCGATTATGCTCTTCCGAAGAGGGGTATGCCCGTTTTATCGCTCGGAAGTCATTCAGGGTGTCTGTATGGCTTCCAAAAGACAATCTGAAGCACTGCTCGTGATCTGTATGATTGTGGGGCATGGCCGCATCTGATATTTGGAATTAACTTTTCTCCGAGAAATCGACATTTTTGGACTTCCACTGAAAAGTTGTTTGTATACAGAAAGTTGTTCTATATAGAGCAGATTATTTGTGAAATGCACTTGAAGACACTTTTCATCTGCTTGGTATCGATGTGGATTTTTGAAGTCCAATATTGGGTATCTTCCGACGGTCGAGCGAACTATCGGAAAATAGGACTGTCCATGTGGTTCACTGGAAATGCCGATTTTGGACATTGTTGAGCTCTCTAGTCACTCTGTTACCCTTTGGTGACCCCTGGAGTCCTTCTGTCACATGTGCATGTCTTCTGCTCAATTTTGCCAACTTGAGGATGAATAGTGATTTCTTGCTCTGCCGAGCCGTTTTCCGTATTCCTGCTCAAGTCATAGTCTGGACCATTGCTGATATCGTTGTTTGGAATGGTGAGCCAAAATGGGGTGCTGACAGAGCCATACAAGGATGACAACGACCATGCCTTGGGCTCAATAGAGATATAGAGGACAAAAGGATTATACTGTACGGTAACATAGGTCACAAGGTTCGTCGAGAAATTGACTTTTCGATTACTTGAGTAGCAGTGATGCATTGCTAGATGCCGCTCACTGTTTGTAATATTGAAATAGAGATTTCGATATTACTGTCAATGTAATTGGGAAACTACAGGGTCACACACTACGACCAAATCGATGGGATGATATCGAAACACTAAAACTATCTAATGGGGATTAGATGAGTTAAAGTGCGACCAATTAATTGAATATTTAATGAGATTAAATTTACCGATTAATTAGACCCGATTTATTAGACTTAATGAGACCCGATTTGGTACACAAATCAAGGGAGAAATTGGCCCGGAATGGTGCCAAGTGGCCATTCCATGGGCATCCACTTCATGGCTAGCATGCATGGCCATTTATGGTCACATTGCATGGAAAAAATTAGGGAGGCCATGTGGCAATTAGGGTAGCTAAGCAATCAATCCCACACTGGCCATTTCAAGATAAAAACCCCATACGTTTATATATATAAAGCTCAAAATGTTGAGCTTTCTGGTGGGGGCAATATATGCATATATATTGTATATGTGCATGTGAAATTTTGTTTTGGAAGGTCCAATCCGAAAGGTTTAATAGTCTAATAATTTTTGGGTGTCGCACTGGTGTTGTTTTTTAGCGTTGGCTACTAGCATCGCTGATCTCAAAGACCCATCGACGAAGTCGGTGTGGATACCGGTAGAGGCGTCACGCGTGGGACGCTTGGTCGACGGTTTAAAAGATTCCAGGTATACTTTATCTATTCTCATTCTACTAGTAGGTCTTGGGATCTAGTTTCACGGGTAGGAAATTTTGAATTTCTATTCCTTTCACGCTTCCGTAGGCCCCGTGAAACTAGCAGGGACGGCGCCGGCCGAATGGATCCATGGTCTCCTGAGCAACAAGCTGAAAGCGTTCGAGATGTCAAGAACTTGGAATGTAATGGTGAATGAGCAGAGGCCGACGTCGATCAAAAGGTCAATCTCTCCATTCTCTTCCCTCAGCGAGCCGTCGAAGGCTCAGACCGCTGTCTTGCTTGGACAAATGCGGTTGAGGTCCACATTCATTTGCTTCAACGTGGAGACCGAGCAAACATTGAGCGCTGAGTCGTTGTCGATCATGAACCGACCGATAACGAAATTGGTGCATTTGCAGACAATGTGCAGTGCCCGCGAATGCGCCCACTTTTCTGAGTGAAATTTGTCATCCGAGAATGAAATGCTGTTGGAGAAGATCGAGTTAACAGTCTCTTCAATCTGGTCTGGGGCTGTCTCCTTGGGGACCTGCGCTGCAGTCAGGACCCTTAGGAGGGCTTCTAGGTGTGGCTCAAAACTCAAGAGGAGAGCGAGTAGCGAAATATGGGTCGAAAACTTACCCATTTGCTCTACCACCTTGTACTCACTCGGCTTGATTACTTCCATGAAAGCCTTGGCTTCTTCTTCGGTCACCTTCTTTTGCGGGATAGGTGATGCTTCCGGGGTGGCTTCGAATGTGGCGGCGGGGGCCTTTCCCTTGCTTGCGACATCTGAATTCTCGTATACCCGACCTGAACGCATCACGCCCATGATGCTGAATTGTTGCTCGAGGTTCTCAACATTTCCTTCGTAAGTCAACGGGACCTTCCTATCCTGGTACGGCTCCCGAGCAGGGACTTCTATTATGAACGGCGTTGGATCCCGTGAACCCTACAGCGGTTTCCCCCGGAACATACTCAATTACAAAAGGAATGGGATTCTCCTACTTGCTTTCGTCTTCCCCTATAGCACAAATACTAATCATATTGATAGTGGATCCCGAGCCCGACCCGTGATCAGGGAGACGATTGGTTTGCAAGTTCGGGGGCCTGACACCATTGAACGAAAGTTGCTTTGCGTCGATCACCTCCCGGACCTTCTCCCTCAATCTCCAGCAGTTGTCCAAGGCGTGACCGGAGGAACCCATGTGGTATTCGCAGCGACAGCTCGGGTCCTGGTTGGTTTGGTCGAAATTAGGGCTTGGTGCCACTGGTCGAATTTTGTTGCCCAAGAGAAGTTGTTGGTATATGTGGGAGAGCGGGACCGGCAGGGATGTGAATTGTCTGCGTTGTTGGGATTATGTCGCACCGCCCTGCTGACCCTGCAGGGCTGGAGCTCGCTGCATCGGCTGAGGAGTTCTCAAAGTCGGGGACCCGTACTATTGGGTCGAAAGAGGAGTAGGGTGTAATAGTGGACGATTTGCTGTAGGGCCGGTGGTGGAAGTAGAGCCGGCGGAGCCGAATAATAAACCGGTTGAAGGGGGTGTTATGGTTGATATTGTGTGGGCGGTGGAGCATATGCGGGAGCGGCAGGGGGTGCGGTCGTGAAGTTCACCGAGTATTGCTGCGGCGTCTGATGCCCCGGATTACCGACATTAACAGCGGTCTCCTTGCCCCTCCTATTGCCGGCAGGTGACGCCGCTACAGCAGTCTTCCTCGAGGACTCCCTCTCTTTCTTCTTAGCTGGGCCCTCTATTCTCCAGAGCTTGATGCCCAGATCTACTTATTTCCCGGCCATAATCATCTTCGAAAAGGAGGACTTGTACCCCATAAGATGGGAGTAGTAGGCTCCTTTGAGTGTCCCATGGAACATCTGTATTTGTTGCACCTCGCAGATTGGGGGAAAGTGCTTTGCTGCTTCCGAACACCAATTCGTGGTGTACTGCTTGAACTTCTAGTCCTCCGCCATTTCCATTGTACTCAGCTCGAGGAAAGATATAGGCATCTCCATATTGTATTGATACTGTTCGACGAACTTCTTGGATAGTTTGGCCCAGGATGGGATGTCTTCCGCTTGGAAAGACATGAAGCAGTAGGGGGACCGCCCCAATAGACTCTCCTGGAAAGTGGTGATAACGAACTGTTCGTAGTCCCAATATTGGAGCATCTTTCCGTGGTAGTGGCGGAGGTGGTGCCACGGGTCTTTAGTTCCATCGTAGCTTTGGAATTCGGGCACTTTGACCTTTCCGAGGTAGCTGCATCCCCGGGAAGAGAGTCGACTCTAGATAGCTAGTGCTATGTCGGGGATCGCTAGCCTGGAGGGCCCTAATAGTCTCCTCCATCTTCTTTATTCTCCTCTTATGCTCGGTCTCCGTCTCGAGGAGGAAATTTGTGGGTGGAGCTACGGGGCCGTATGGGTTGAAGTGCCCAGTTCAAGGAAAGTGATATTTATGGGAGGTGGAGCTTGGTAGGGGAGCCGATGTGGGGTTGTGGAGCTTGGTAAGGGGAAGGCTCAGTTGCGTGAGCAGGAGCAGGGGCGCTAGGTGCCGGGAAGCCCATTAGCAGAAGGACCGTGTACATAGTGGCCAACGCCGGAACAAACATGGGAGGTGGTGCAAACATAGTCGAGTTCGGCGCGAGAATCATCATGGGTGAAAGTGAGACAGCTGCTGGAATGGTGGACTAAGGTTGGAAGAAGTCGACCGGGTGGACCGCCGACACGTGTGAAGAATGAGGAGTGAGCGCCGGAATGACCGTCGGTGCAGGGCCAGTGGCAATATCGGTTTCTGGAGCAAGGTTCGGCGGGACCCAGGGAGTGGGATCGACCGTTGACCCGTGCGCGAGAGGCAGTGTGGAACTAGAGGATGCGCGGTTCGGGTCTTGAAGTAAGGCCATCATCTCGGCCATGTTGGCTTCCATTAGGTCGACCGTGCCTTGCAGAGTAGTGACGTTGCCCTCGATGGCGATCATATGATAGACATCGTGGGGGTGTGGTGGTGCTTGAACTGTCGGTGGAGGCGGTGCATATACCAACGATGGTGGCGGGAACCCCAAGTGTAATGGGGGCGCACCCATCGAAGTCGGCGACGAGAGGAACGCCGAGGGTGCCCCTGAATAGGCTGGTAGTTTTACTGCAGGGCTCGGTGGTGGTGTCGCTTGGCTTGTTGGCGGTTAAGCAGGAACTAACGCTTGCAGATTAATTTTTTCGGGGATACCGGTTTGATTCTCTTATGCCATCCTTACGCGTAGGCGGGTGGGGTATCGATGCGGTGTTGCCAGTGATTAGCACCTAGATTCCACAAGTGTGTAAGTATGCATGTGACATTGATTATTTCGGGAGAAAAATGCGAAATAATAAACAAGAGGATGAGATGTATAAGATGCATGAATTTTCAAAATACTAATGCCATTGCTTGATTCGATTATGTTTTCGAGTTTACAAAAGATAGCAAAGCACAATTTTAAAGGAAACTAGACATCGAATCTATAGTCTTCCGTGCCTGTTAGCTGAGTGAGAGTCACGTAGGCTCGAGCGGGGCGAAGACGCTTCCAATGAGCTAGACCTAGGGATGGGAGACCTTCCGCATCTCGGCCCGCACTTGGTCTAGTGTGGCGCTCAAACATGCTATCTCTCTGTTCAGGCTCTCCTCGTGTGCACGTGCCTGACCTAATTCCCGCTGTAGCTCCCTCTGATCTGTGAGCTCCGCTCGGCTATCGACTAGCTGGAGGCGGAGTTGGTCTCGCTCCTTCCTGATGGTTTGCAGTTTCGTGCGCATGGCCGCTTGTGCGGAGCTCTCGGCCTGTGGGATGGCTGCTAGAGGTGCCTGGGGAGTCGAGGGCACTCGAGACGGATGAGCGGGCTCAAAACCCCGTGGGTAGAATTGGGCCACATATGCTAAAGTGGCGGAGAAAGCTCGCTCCTTGTCGGTGGGGAACTCCGGGAAGTAGAGGTCCTGCGTGAGGCGAGTTTCCCACATCCATCGAACCTCATGAACCCGTATGAATCTCCCTGTAGTTGAAGGTGAAACTTCTGCCCATGTGAGCCGGTATGCTGAGCGGTCCGCGTTGGCGGGGATGTCCCATAAACCACCGAGTTGTCTGATCACTCGGCTGGGGAAGACAAGAGTGCATCCCAAGTGGCTGATGAGGGGAAGCCCGACGATTGCCGAACATTCGACGGCCATGGGATCGCCGAGATTCAAGCGAGCGGCCTACAAGAATCGTTCAGGCATGAGTTCCTCCATGAACTGCCTCCAATCGAAAACGTTACGCTTGGCGAGTCTAAACACGTGGAGTAAGCGCATGATAAGGGAGCGATCGTCGGTAATATACGAAAACGGGTGGGATGAGCAAAATGGTCGGATGTGCACAAGGAGCCATATCTGCAAGAGGTGCGGAGATCCCCTCATTCTACCGCGTCGACTCGCCTGTACATAATCAAGAGACCTTACGGTCTCGGCCACGAGGGCTTTCATGTAACAATGGCCTCCTACCACCTAGAGGACGACGTGGGCAAATGCCTCGTCTATGAGAGTCGGAGCGCTAGGGAACATGAGGGTCTCGAAGATGAGGAGGAATCCATGGCAAGCGTCACGTTGGTAGGTGTCTATGGTGATGCGGAGCTCGCGGATGTAGGTCTAGTTCTCGAGCCATAGGGTCCTATCACTGTGTTCCCACCAATTTTGGAGCTCATGGTCAATCACCGTGGTGCTGATGCCTAAGAGAATAGAGAGCTGTCCTGATACTGATGACCATTGGTTGGGCATTACGAGGTGTCGAGTAGGCATCGGTCTCTGTATGAGGGTTGTGTATTCTTCAACGGTGGGGGTCAGATCGGTCCTTTGGAAGTTGAACACGGTGTGCTGGGGGTCCCAAAATGCTATGGCATCCCTGAGGAAGGCCTAATCGATGGGGCATTCAACAAGTGACGGTAGATCCCCCATGATAAGGCGGATGAAAGCGCGGTCGACCAGGCGAAAAGTGCTCCAAATGCGGGCGATTTGTTGACCTCGTGGGTCGATGTAGTCAAGCCTGTGGCAGACAGTTGGGTAGGCCATCCTTACCTAGATGGGAAAGACCGTTGATTCAATGTCTAAAATCAAATCGAAGCAATATCCTAGGTTTCGCAAACCATGCATGCAAATGCGGGAAACGAAACTATAATTGTTTTACATCTTACGTCGCTCTCAAAAACAGAAAAGGCCCACCTAAGAAAATAACTAAGGGCCGACTCAAGGACTCGACTTTGGGGTCGGTTGTCGGTATGGAGGTCAAATTTGGTCCAGCATGACGGTCCCTATTTATGCAGTGTTTCAGTGCTATAGGGAAAAACCAGCTTAGGGATGGGGGCTCCTGATCAAGGGGTAATCACTTCCCCGAAACCGAGCGAGGATCGTTGGGGCCGGTTCGATGGCAGAGCCAACTCGATTCGTTCCCTTACTCGGAACCTCTTTCTAAACCTAGTTTCCTATTGTTCGCCCGTGGGATTTCGAACGTGGTACTTATACGTTTCTAAAGTGATGCATAATGCAAGCGAGTATGTAAATGTCGAGATAAAGTGCGAAATTTAAATGAAAGCGGTAAATAGAGCAATAAGCAAGCAAGCAAACAATTGGATCGAGCCCGAACCCTCTAAGATGTCCCCAGTGGAGCTGCCAAGCTGTGTGGACTCGAATTTGCTCTCGTTAGGGCCCGCATGAGCGTGCCTATGCAATGCGCTTGGGAGTGTCCACATTCCCAGGAACGCGCGATGGACGCACGTGCGAATGAGTCGTCGCCTACCATTTTACGACCCGGAGATCGAGGGCTGGTAAGTTACCTGAGTTTAGGGGTACGAGGCACACCTAATTGTAAGGCAATGGTCTTTGTGGAACCGGAAATTTCGAGATCGGGGATTCTGTTACGTGCGGGCCTAAATCCAGCACGCCCTTTCGGTACTCTAGCTTGCTAGGCTTACCGTTTTTTTATTTACCAAGTGAATTAAGGTTGCACTTGACTCGCCCGTTTTGACTCCGTAAAGTCGATGAATTGATCAAGTTGGGCCAAGAACCCGAAAGAGAAGTAGGCTTGCGTGTCGAGGAATCGTTTCACTATCCTAGCGTTTACAATTCGTCAGACCATGGCGGTCGACTCCCTGCGTGAACCGAGACCGCGAGTATTTTGGCTTACTCATCTCTAGGTAACAATAGACCGACTTGACCGGTTCAACACTTGGACCTCTTGCTCGTCGACCGAGGATCCTTACAAATGAATAACTAAATATACAAATAAAATCCTCGCAATGTACACTCGAATAATTTACAAAATACAACTGAATAAAGTAAATGGACCCCGATCAGCTTACATCGGGCCAATATTCCACTCCGGCTCAACGTGAAATTTTGAATGACCGATAAGTAAATTAAGGTAACGCGGGCTCGAAGAGCCGAGGTTCGGGTTCGACCGGATCAACGATAGTCAAGAGGATTAATCAATTCTCATGATAATCGTTGGACCATTCAAGCTCCCGAATGATGTCTAATCGCGATTCACACACCTGATCCGAGTCGTCTTCCACATAGACCTTACTCGAAGCGAGATAGTGAATCAGGGCTAGACCCCATTCCGCACTCGGGTAACGGGCGCTCGGTGTACATAGGGCATTGGACCCCATGGTTGATGGTTTAGGGTATAGGACCCCGTAATAGACGTGACCTAGGGGTTCGGGTTCGAACCGCAACAAATCAGCAAGTAATAGCAGAAAACTGATAGAAACATATGAAAGCAGACAAAAACTGATAAATACAGACAAATATAGACAAGTTGTGTATTAGACCGAATTTACGTTATTTAATCAGTTATTAACCGAGGTTAATTGGCAAACAGTTTATCTAACCTATGCAAGTAGAAGAACATGCTAGGATGCGGTGCTAGGCAATCTACATGTGTGAGTTGATTTTAAAACTTTGTTTCGTAAATGACACTGCGGTTTCACTGAATATGTCAAACTCGTGTTCTGACTCTAGATTTGGAACCTAGAGTTCCACCTAACCATTATCTAATGTTTGATTAAGTCAAGTGAGTGGTTAGTTTGGTTATACATGTTTCGTGGCAGAGATAACAGCGCTAACTACCGAATCTACGGTAAGATGACAGAAACACCGAAAGTGGATGAAACGAATCATGCAAATAAGACTCGCACCCGAATGGGCTGCCCTTTCCTAACCATAGATCAAGGTGTTTCGATCCCCTTAACGCCTAGAATATTGGCGAATCACAAAGCAACGGTTATGCCCTTGGTTTGCAAAATGTGTAAAGTGTTCGCATAAAATCGAAATTGCGCGACACGAGGAGGTCTAAAGAAGACTCGCATACCTCGCCTTGAGCCGCCTCAAATCGGGCCTAGACTCGAGTCAAGATGCGCAAGTCCACCCTGGACATTGATTCTACTCATGTTACGTGTCTCGGTACATGGAAATTGTAGATTTAAAAAGGCATTTCTGTCGTTTCATGATTCGTCGATGCGATTACCAATTGATAGCCGGTTTGTCCAATTTGTTTAAAGCCAAATTGTTTACTTAGCCGAGTGATATGTTCCGTTTCCCGTATGTGGAATTATTCAGTGGTTGTGGCCTTGAATCTCAAATGTTGTGGGGTAATGGAGCGATTGTTCGGAGTTAACGCGCCTAACATACAAACTAACGCGTAATTAATGACTAAACAAAAGTTGCAATTACAATCAAATCCAAGAACCAGTTTTAAAGCAATAGAAGAGGCCATCCTAGACCCAAGGGACGTCAAGGGTCATTCGGCCACTTTCTAAGGAGGAGGGCCGAGAGTCCCCTTGACCCAGCTTGGGTCATGGATGGTCTCCCATATTGGTTTCCGCCATTTCTTGCATGCATAAGACATCGAGCACGACGATGACACACATTTTGCAAAGCCAATTTTGCCATGATCATGGAAACACAAACAAACACACAACACAAACACAAACACGATATTTAAGGGAATCAATAAAACGACATCCGCTCATGCAATGACAAAACATGAAAACATGAGAACCGACTTATTTCGGGGCGGAGGAAACCATTTGAGGCTTGGTTAATCCACAAGAGGTCTCGGCCAACTCTCTTGAGGAGTTAACCAAGAGCCTCATTTGGCTTTCCCGAGCCATGCTCGTTTCCTTGACACCAAAATCGTTTATTCCCGTCATACTATCATGCAACGCAATGATGGAAACATAAACCTGGGAAACGACTATACTCGGGGAAGGAGAGGCCATCATGACCTTGGGTGAGCTAGGGAAGCTCACGGCTCCCTCCAATGGGATCCAATCATGGGCTTCCATGGCTCAACCTTGCCATAGCGGTCTCTTCCACCTCGACTTTGGTTGTTTCCAGCCATGATACATGTGTAACAATGACATATGAACATGATAAATGGGATAAAAATAAGTGAAAACACATAAAACGTAAACTTGCATATAAATCGGTTAAGACCACCTTATCACCCCACAAGCCTATAAAACTAAAAGACATACTCCTCTAAGTCGTAAAGGGATTATACCTAGCCTCGAGATGTGAGGAAAGAGTTGGGGAAGCGGCTTGATAGTCGGAAGACTCAGTTGCACAGAAGCTGTCTAAGAAGGGAACAATGGGCATCCAGGAAAGATTAGCTTGCACGGGAGGCTCGAGATGGTTGCACAAAGTCAGCACGGGTCCTCTTAACTCCCAAAGGATTGCTTAAGGTGGCTGTGACAAGCTTTGGACGTGCAAAGGCCTGAACAAACCCGAAAATGATAAAAGAAAAGCGGTAAAAACTGTGACAACCCGGAGATAAGAAAAGAGTGAAATGGAGGTTGTGCGCGGTTGATCGACTTTCGGCACGCGACCACCTTGTCAAGGGGGAGAGTGAGGGTCGCGAGGAACCCTTGGAATGTAATGGCACAACTCACCAAGTCGTGGGGAAGGAGAAGACGCTCGAAAGACTCGGCTAGGACCCGTGAGGCTCTAAGGAGTCTGTTTTTGTACTGATCTGAATCATAAGGCTGGGGGCCTCAAATGTGAAAACTAAGCTCGAAAATGGACTTAGGGGGTCGAAAACATGCGGGATATGGTGTTTGTCAAGTTTGGTTCGGGTTGGGTGGCGATCGTTGGAAACCGGTTGAGTTTTTGGATGAAATGGCCTTACAACCGGGCTGAGATGGGGCTGTGCAATTTTTCTGGAAATGGTCGAGCTCTAAGGGCTTGAGAGGATCTCCCGGAGTGAGAGAGCTTGAGAGAAACTGATAAAACAGATGAAAACAAAAAAATACAGACAAGTCGTGTATTATGCCAAGTTTATGTGATTTAGCCAATTATTAACCGGGGTTAATTGACAGACAATCTCCCTACCCTAGGCAAATAGATGAATGTGCTAGGATGCAGTTCTAGGTCAACTATGCATGTGAATTGATTTTAAGACTTCGTTTTGTAAATGACACTACGGTTTCACTGAATATGTCAAACTCGTGTTTTGACTCTAGATTTGGAACCTAGTGTTCCACCTAGCCATTATCTAATGTTTGCATAAGCCAAGTGAATGATTAGTCCAGTTTTACGCGTTTTGTGCCGGAAATAACAACGTTAGTTACTGAATCTACGGTAAGATGACAGAAACACCGAAAGTGGATAAAACGGGCCACGCGAATGAGACTCATACCCGAACGGGCTGCCCATTCCTACCCATAGATCAAGGTGTTTCGATCTCCTTAACGCCTAAAATGTCGGCGAATCACGAAACAATGATTATACCCTTTGGTTTGCGAAATGTGAAAAATTGAGATCACGTGACATGAAGGGGTCTAAGGGAGACTCGTGTTCTCCGACTTGAACCGCCTCAAATTGGGCTCGGATTCGAATCAAGGTACGCAAGTCCACCCTAGACCTCGATTCTATTCATATTACGCGTCTCGGTATTTTGAAATTGTGAGTTTTGAGAAAGGCGTTTCTATTGGTTCATGATTCGTCGACACGCTTACAAATTGATAGCCGATTCGTACAACTTTATTTGAGCCGAATGATTTAATTGACCGAATGATACGTCCTGTTTCCTATTTGTGAAGTGGTTTAATGATTGAGACCTCGAACCTCAATTGTTATGGATCAATGAAATAATTCTTCGATATTAACGTACCTAACATACGAATTAACATGAAACCAACGATTAAATGAAAATTGTGATTACAATCAATTCCAAGAATCGGTTTTGACCGTTTCTTGCATACATAAAACATCAAACACGATGACAACGTACATTTTTACATAGCCGGTGCCGCCATGATTTTAGGAACGCAATCAAACATACAAACAAACACAAACACGATATTTAGAGGAATCGATAAAACGGCACCGAGTCATGGGAAGCGAAGAATGTAAAAACTTGGGAAACGACTTGAGTCGGAGAAAGGAGGTCATCCATGGCCCGAGGAAGCCAAGAGGGGCTCTCGGCCACCTCCCTTGGGGTGAGGCCGAGAGGCTCCTTTGGCTTGCCCGAGCCAGCAATGTCTCCTCGACTCTAATTAAAACTATTTCCCGACATGCTAGCACTGTATACGGTGAAGGCATGCATAATACGATGTAAAAACACATAAAAATATAAACTTGCATACGAATCGGTCATGGACCGCCTTATCGCCCCACAAACGCAAAGAACACGTAAAAGTCCTATCTTCTCTAAGTCGGGAATGATTATACCTAGCCCCGAGATGCGGGAAAAGCCGAGGAAAGTCTAAAAAATGGGTTCAGGAAGTTCGTTCTGCCCCCTGGAGCAAACAGACCCGAATCAGTGAAGTCGGGTAGGCTGGCAGACCCGACTGGCAGTCCGTCTTATTAGGGCTATACCGGTTGATTGGGGTGGCCTTTTTGTGCTAGGTCGGTTGCGTTGGATTCCCAAGAGACTGAGGATCACGCCTACGCTAGTTTTGTGAATATTGCAAGCGTAGATTTTTCGGAAATCAAAAGCAAAGTCGGATCAGTAAAAAACAAACTGACCTAGACGGGGCAAAACAGACCCGACTGGCACCCAATAAAGAAAAGGCTCTATAGATGGCTCCCGGTGGTCTTTTGATGCAAGGTCGGTGGCATTGGACTCCTAACTGACTGTGGATCATGGTGATAGGTGGCTCGTAGCATGGTTCAACCCGAGATGACCTGTATGTTCCTGCAAAGTTCGAGTCAAAAAAGAAAACCAGAGGAATAGACCCGACTGGGCTGTTTGGGTTGAAACGGCTGCAAAGGGGGTTCCGGGTGTTGTACCAAGCTGGCTCGGGTTCCTCTGACTCCTAAGGGACTGCTTGAATTGTCTATGATGAGCTGATAGGGTGCCAAAGCTCGAAAAAAGCCAGAAACTCAAAGAAATAACTGGTAAGTTCACAAAAAACTCAGTAAGGAGAATAAAAGGGAAAATGAGGTCTTGCTCGGTTGAACGGCTCTCGGCACGCGACCACCTCGTCACTGGGGAGAGTGAGGGTCATGAGGAACCCTTAGAAAGTGATGGCACGACTCGTCATGCTCGTGGGAAGGAATGGCGTCGAGGAAGCCCGGGAAGCCGTGAAACCGTCTAGGGAGCCCGATTCTGGACAGGGGCAAAACAGACTGCTGGAAGCTTCCAAATGGACTTGGGAGGTCGAATACATGTGGGGTATGAAGTTTGTTTGAGGCTCAGATAAGTCTGGAAGGAAGAACTCGCCTAGAAACCGGGAAACTCCCTAGGTACCCGAATATGGACTGGGCTGAAACGAGATGCTGGAGGCTTTGAATCACAAAACTAACACCGGAAATGGACTCAGGAGGTTGAATACATGTGGGGTATGAAGTTTGGTTGAAGTTGGTTCAGGTTGGGCGGCGATCACCGGAATACGGTTGAGTTTTCGAGCAAAATGGCCTTGGAGCCGGGCTGTGCTTGGGCTGTGCGAATTCTGGAAAGTGCTGAAGTTTGAGAGGACTTGGAGAGGGTTTCCTAGAGTGAGAAAGCTAGAGAGGTGATGGAAGTTGAGTTGTGATTAAGTTAATGACCCAATGGGCTTATAAAGGTGGCTTTAATGGCTCAATTAGTGAAAACAAAGCACAATTAAGAAGAGGGTTAGGGGGATCCGAATTTTTAAGATGGATTAAGGAGGGGAAGTTGTCTTGAAAGGTGATGGGAAGTGATGGATGGAAGAGTGGAGTTGATGGATGGAAGAGTGGAGTTGATGGGTGTAAGAGATATTTTGAAAAATGGGTGGATGAGGCTCATTTGGCTTGTCATTAGAGGAGAGCTATGGCTCGCGGCTTGGCTCGGCTCGGCTCGGCTTGGCTAGCTCAAGGGTCCCACTTGATTAGGAAGAAAGCCGGAAGAAGCTCGGGACTCGATTGATCGCGCATTGGATTTCCGTGGTTCGCTTGAACGATGAATTATCGATGTATGCGCGAATACGGTTTTAATGAGCCTAATATTGACATTCTTCGTATGAGTGAATGCTCGGGCGTCCTGGGGACTCGAAAGCCGGTTTCGCTCCGTTTGGATGATAGGAGTGAAGTTGTCCATTTCTGTCGCTCGCTCGTGCCTCTGCGTGCTGTATTGCTTGTGTCGGCATGCTTTGTGCTTTGGGCAGAACGGTTTACTTGTTGGCCCCGGCTGGAGATCGATATTTAGAGGCGTCCTAGGAATCCGCAAACGGGGCTTTCTCAGTGTTTCCCGAGTGTTCTGATGTGTTCGGAGACCACTGTGATCTCCGTTTGTCAAAAATGAGTCTCGAAGGCTTGTCGGGAGGCGTTCGTGACCATTGAAACGTCACTCGAGAGATCGGTATGAGTTGCTTGGTCTGAACCGAAATGATTTCCTAGCCCCTGGGGGTTGTTGGGAGTGGGTGGTGCAAAGCTCGGACGTCAACATTTTCCCGAATGAGCTCTGTGCACAAGATTCCCCGTGAAAGGTGCCCTTTTATTACCGGAATGGTACTCGGGAAGCCTAAATGGATTATGCAATGCGATTGGGGTTTATCTTCCAAGCTCTTGAGATCCCTAGGATTGATTGGCATGGATCACGTGCACCGACGATTTGTTAAAAGGGGTCTTTGGCTATGTTTCTGTGTAGAAAATGCCCTTTTTTTTCGGGTCGGGATCCACTCGAGAGACCAAGATGAGTTCCGAAAAGCAGTCTGAAACTTGTTTCCTGGTCCTAGTGACCCTTGGATGCATGCATACTTGCTTTCGGGTGTCGTTTATTTGTTCGTGGATCGGGCGTCCTGGGAGCCCCGTTAGGAAGGCGTCTGCAAATGTTCGGGAGTGCCCCGGCTTAAGCAGGAGACTTCTAAAATGTGCTTGGAGGTGCCATCGGTCATTTTGGTACCAAGAGGGATTTTTAGAGTCCCATATTGGATACCTTCTGACGCTCCAGTAATTCGGCGGTGAATAGTGCCATAGTGTCGACTTTTGCTGTTTTGGGGCTTGTTGCTCGTTTGTTCTTACGACTGCCCCTCTTGGGCCTTTCTGGTGGTCCCTGCCATTTTCTGTGATCCATGCCCCGTAATTGCATGCTTGCCTCTATTGACCCGACCGTGGATAGTGGCCCGAGCTTCTGCTTGGTGTTCTTCTGTTAAGCTTGTCGGGCTGCGATTAAGGTTACCGGTGGTGCTCCCTATTGGAGCCGGTGGGCCAAAATGGGGTGCTGACAGGGACGTGTTTCGCCGCCTAGGCACACCACTTGATGGCGTAGTCTTCAAGCCTTTGGCCTTACGCCATTTCTTTCGTGCTCAACTCTAGCAGGGTCGGAGGTGCTTCCGCATAGTATTGGTATTGATCGATGAACTTTCATGAAAGGTCCGCCCATGTAGGGATGTCTTCGGCCTTCAGTGACATGAACCAATCGAGAGTCGATCCTGTCATACTGTCTTGGAATGAATGGATGACGAACTCCTCGTAGTCTCAGTACTGTAGCATCTTTCCTCGATAATGACAAAGGCGGTGTCGCGGATCTGTTGTTCTTTTGTAAGTTTTAAACTCTGGGACCTTGACCTTCAAGGGCAGATGCATGCCTGGGAAGAGGCTACAGTCGCCATAGCTCGCGTTGGGGCGAGTCTCATTCGCTTGCACGACCCGTATTGTCTCTTGCATTCTCTTCAGTCTACACTCCTGCTTAGTCTCTGCTTTTGGGGGGAAATTGGTGGGTGGAGCTATGGGGGTCCTGTGGGTCGATGTGTCCAGCTCAGGGAATGAGATGTTCATGGGGTTGCAGAGTTGGGAAAGGAAAGGGCTCTGCAGTCTAAGCGGGAGCTGGAGCACGGACGTTCGGTGCCAGGAAGGCCGTTGGTGAAGGCACGGTGTAGATCGTGGCCGGAATCGGTACAGATAAAGGAGGTGGTGTGAATGCGATTGGATCCGGCACAGGAATCGTCATGGGCGAGAGCGAAATGATCGCTGGGATAGTGGGCTGTGGACGGGAAAAATCGGTCAGATGGGTTGCTGGTACGTGTGCCGATTGATGGATAGGGGTGGTCGGTGTGGCGGCAGCGGTGTCGCCTTCTGGTGCAAGAGTCGGCAGTGCCCAAGGAGAGGGGTCGGCCGTTGACCCGCGCGCCAGAGGAGGAGTGGAGCTCGATCACGTACGATTCGGGCCTCGAAGCAAGGCCATCATTTCGGCCATGTTAATGGCCATCAAGTCGATAGTACCCTGGAGCGTTGCGACATTATCCTCGAGTGCGGCGATGCAGGTGGCATCGTGGGCCGGTGGTGGCATTTGGATTGTTGGTGGAGGTGGCGCATATACCGGCGGCAGTGGTGGGAACCCTGAGCGTGGTAGGGATGCGCCCGTTGCAGTTGGCAGCGGGAAATACGTCGAGGGCGGCCCCGAATAGTCTGGCAGTGTTCCCGCAGAGTTCGGCGGCAATGTCGCTTAGGCTGTCGGTGATTGAGGATGGACCGGTGTGGGCGGGTTGATCTCCTCGGGGATACCAGTCTGGTCTTCCCGTGCCATTCTTTTGCACAGGCCAGTGGGGTATCGGTGCGAGGTTACCAACGATTAGCACCTAGATTCCATGAATGTGTAAGCGCACATGCGATATTGACTATTTCGGAAAAGTAAGTGCGGAACAATAAATAAAGGGATGAGATGTATGATATGCATGAGTTTCAAAATACTAATGTCATTACATCAATTTGATTCGAGTTCCATAGTTTTGTAAAGATAGTACACAAAAGAAAGAGGAATGTAAACATAAGCCAACATCCCGTTGCGCTCGGTAGCCAAGTAAGCACGGCAAAGGTCCGAGCGAGGGCAAAAGACGAATGCAACTGCTAATCCTAGGGATGGGAAACCTTGCGCGCCTTTGCCTGCGTTCAGTCCAGTGTAGCGCTCAGACGGGCTATCTCCCGATCTAGGTCTGCGGCTGGGGCGCGTGCCCGAGCTAGCTCTCTTTGAAGCTCCCTGTAGTCTGCGACTTCTGCGCGGGTGTCAACGAGCTAGCAGTGGAGACTGTCCCGCTCCTCCCTGATGGACTATAGCTCTGTGCGCATGGCCGCTTGGGCGGAGCTTTCAGCTTCCGGGGCAACTGCAGGTGCGGCTCGTAGAATCGAGATGGTTTGGGGCCGCTGCGAGGACACCGAGTCCTGTGAGTAGAACTAAGCCACGTATGCTGATGTGGCGGAGAATGCTCGCTCTTCGTCCGTGGGGTGCTCGGGGAAGTAGAGGCGTTGTATGACGCTAGTGTCCCGTAGTCGGCAAATCTCCCGGATTTGTAGAAACCTTGTGGGTGCCGAGAATGCTGAATCGACCCACTGAATGCGATAGGGTAGGCGGTCTGCCTCGGCAGGGATGTCCTGTATGCCACCGAGTTGTCTGATTACTTGGCCGGGGAACACGAGTGTGCTTCCCAAGTGGCTGAGGAGGGGGACTCCCACGATCTCGGGACATCCTGTGATCATGGGGCTATTGGGATTCCAACGGGTGACCCATAAAAACCGCGCGGGTGTTAACTCCTGCAAGAAGTGCCTTCATTCCGAGAAACTACGCTCAGGAGGTGGAAAGACTGGAACCAGGCGTGCAATTAGTGAGCGCTCGTCTGTGATGTAAGAGAAGGGATGCGATAAGCAAAAGTGTCGGATGTGCACGAGGAACAAGATTTGTAGGAGATGCGGGGATCCTCTCATCCTGTCGCGCCGAACCTCTCTAACATAGTCTAGAGACCGAACAGTCTTGGCTAGCAAAGCCTCTACATAACTATGGCCTTCTACTGCTTGGAGGACGACTTGGGCTATAGCCCCGTCAATGAGGTTCGATGCGTGCGGAAACAGGAGTGTACCGAAGATTAATAGCAAGAATCAGTGACATGCGTCACGTTGGTAGGACCCCGTTGAAGGCGTCAGTGCACGGAGGAGCGTCCAGTCTAGGAGCCACGTGATCCTGACGCTATGATCCCATCCTTGATGAAGCTCGTGGTGGACTTCTTGGGCGGGTATGCCTAGGAGGGTAGAGAGTTGGTTCCTAATCATGGCGAACGGGTTGGGTACAAAGATGCCTCTGGATAAGAGCCGTATATTCCTCGACCGTGGGGATTCAGTAGCGGTCCTCAGGAAGATTCAGTCCACCGGGACTTCAAAGAGCTTTACTAAGTCTTTGATGATGCCCTGAATGAAGGCGCGATCCATAGGGCAGAATGTCCTCCAGATGCGCATGATTTCCTGCCTAGGCAGTGTGATTGATTCGAGCCTAAGGCCGGGAGCCGAGCGGTCCATTCTTACCTAAATGGAGGAGATGTCGGTTCAATGTTCAAGAATCAGACTAATGTAATGTCCTAAGTTATTTTGAAAACAATGCATGCAGTGCGGAAAGGTAAACTATAACTGTATCCGTTACAAAGTACGTCACTCTCGAAGTAAAAGAGACTCAAAATGGAACGCAGGCCGACTCGATGGACTATTTGTTGGAGTCAGGTTGAAGGCTTGAATGGAGGTATATTATGATGCATGGTTCGGCGTTACAGGGATCGTGCTATCTATGGATGGGGACTCCCGACTCAAGGGTGTGAATTCCTTGAAATCGAGCGAGGACCTTTGGGGGCCAGTTCGGTGGCATAGCCGACTCAATCCGTTCCCTTACTCGGAACCTCTGACTAACCTAGCTTCCTATTTTGGCGCCCGTGGGATTTCGGACGAGGTACCTAAAGCTAGCGTGATATGCAATGCATGCGTAAAATAAATGCACGTAAGTAGATAAGCGGTAAATGACGGAAAGCGGTAAATAAACAAGCAAGCAAGCAAACGGAATTGAGCCAAAACCCACTAAGTATGTCCCCCGCGGAGTCGCCAAGCTGTGCGCACCCGAATTTTAATATCGTCGGGGCACGCATGCGCGCGCCTATGCAACGCAGCTTGGGAGTGTCCACCTTCCTGGGGACGTGCGACAGACGAACGTGAAAAGGAGTCACCACTTACTGTTTACGACCCGAAGGTCGAGGGCCGTTGAGTCGCCCAGGTCTAGGGGTACGGGGTACACCTAATTTGTTAAGGCATTGGTCTGTACGAAACCGGAAATTTCGAGTTTGGGGTTTTGTTACGTGTGGGCCTACATCCCGCATGCCCTTTCGATACTCTAACTTGCTAGGATTGCCATTTATTGTTTATTTACCACGTGAGTTATGTTGCGCCCTCCTTACCGGTTTTGATGCCATAAAGTCGGTGAATCAATTGATTCGAATCAAGAATCTGAAAGGAAAGTAAGTTTGCGCATCGAAGAAACGGCTCGCTATCCTAGCTACGGTTCATCAAGCCACGGTAGTCGATTTCCCGTGCGAGCCAAAACCACGAATTATTAAACCAAGTGTAAGAGATATTTGAATTTTGTAGAGGGGAAAGCTTGGAAGGGTTGAGCCGTCGGAATTGGAGGGGAGAGCCGCGGCTGCTGCGATAGAGCCGTGGCTGTCGGGGTTGAGCCGTGGCTTGGAGGCTCGGATTGGCTAAGCCGTGGGTCCTACTTGACTAAGAAGAAAGCCGGGGGAAGCTCGGTGCTCGATTGGTCACGCGTGCGACTTCCTTGGTTCGCTCGGGTTGTGAATTGTCGATGCACGCGTGATTACAATTTAAATGAGCCCAATATTGGCACGCTTCTCATGGGATTATTCGGGTGGCTCAGTGGCTCCAAAGCCGATTTTGCTCCGTTCGGGCATTCTGTGTGGAGTTAGTCGCCTCCGTTGTCCAATTGCTCCTCCGTGTATCGTGTTGTTCGTCCTGGCGCGCTTTTTGCCTCGCGTGGAATCGTTGACCCATTGTCCTCGACCGAAAATCAATAGCCGAAGGTGATCTAGGAATTCGCGAATGGGGTTTTCTCAGTGTTTCCCGAATATTTCGAGGTGCTCGGAGACCGCTGTGATATCCGCTTGCCAAGAGCGCGCCCCGAAGGTTTGCCGCGAAGCGTTCGTGACCACTGAGATGTCACTCGGGAGACCTAATTGACTTGCTTGGTTCTCGGAAAAATGATTTCTCTAGCCCTAGGGGTTGTGGCGAGTACCGAACGCAAGATTCCATTTGAAGGGGGCTCTTTTACTGTCGGAATGGTACTCGGGAAACCTAAACGGGTTGTACAGTGCGGTGAGGATTCATTTCCCTGGGCCTTGAGGTCCTTGGGATTGGTTGGTGTGGATTTCGTGCATTGACAATTTGTTAAGAGGGTCTCTGGCTATGATTCTGCGTAGAAAGGGCCTCTTTTTTCGAGTCGGGATCCACTCGAGGGACCAAGATTAGTCCCGGAATGCAGTCCGAAACCTATTCCCTGGTCTCGGTGATCCTTAGGTGTGTATAGGCCTGTTTTCAGGTGCCGTTTATTTGTTCGTGGATCGGGCGTCTCGGGAGCCCTGTTAGGAAGGCGTCTACAAATGTTCGGGAGTGCCCCAGCTTGAGCAGGAGAGTTCTGAAATGCGCTCGGGGGTGCCATTGGTCATTTTGGTACTATAAGGTATTTTTAGAACGCCATATTGGACACCTTCTGATGCTCCAGTGATCCGGCGATGAATAGTGCTACAGTACCGGTTTCTGCTGTCCCGAGGGTTGTTGCCTGTCCATTTCCTCTGATCGCCCCTCTTGTGCCCTTTGATGGCTCCTGTCTCTTCCTTGTAGTTCATGTCTTCGGGTCCCCACATCTGTGTTCATCGGCCCGGCTGTGATTAGGGACCCGAGCTTTGATCGGGTGATCCTTGTTGGAACTGATGGGCCAAAATGAGGTGCTGACACTGTTTCAGCCAATTGTTGCTCCTTTGAGCTCTCGTAGTTGTCGTTGAACATTGTCCACCTTTCCCGAGCTGACTGGAACTGTTGAGCCATTCTCAAGCTAGCATTTTGCTTCTCGTTCTCTAATTCGGTTGGTGCTTTCTGCAGTTGTTGCCCATTCTCGAGCCCTTTGAGGTCGGTTGCAACTTGTCCCGTTTGATCGTGCGTGGTTGCATTTCTTCTTGGAGTTCGCGAAGTTCCCTCGAAGTTTCCTCGAAAGAAGGTATAATATTCCAACTTTAGTGGCATGATTAGGTCCCTATTCCTTTGATTAGTTCGATGATTGCATGAATGAACATAATGAGTGAATGTTTGGTTGATAATAACAAGAACGGTCTAATGATCAAAGCTGACTCATTAAAATCGGGATGTGTGTAACGTAAACCAACTCGAGCATGAACTTGACCTAAATATATGGGACTTAAAAGTGGTTGTGTGAAACAAGAACGAATTTTTATGAATCAGATTTCATGCTCACTCGGCTTTAAAGGAATAAAATTGACTAAAAAGAATAAACCAACTTAATTGATCACTCGAACTTAAAATAGACAAAGTAAATTTTATTGTGATCATTTTTTCCTATATTCATGTGTTTTGGAATGCTTGAATGTTTTTTGATTAAAACCCCGAACGAACCGGATTAATCATGCAAACTTGGGTTAAAATCAAATTTAATTTCAAAACGGTCGGGAGTTAAGGCTTTTATTGAACGGTCTATCAATGGCCAACTCGACAGCCTGAAACCCGCAAATTTAAAGCATTCGACAAGATTTAAATTAAACTCAATAATTCCACGCACGGGAAAATTGGAACGTTTTACTTGGCTAAATAAATCACTCGGCCTTTTAATTAATTGCACGAACTGGTCAATAATCTATAAACGCATTGACTGTTCAAGAACTGTTGGCCATGCCCTTTAAAAAAATCACAATTTCAAAGCACTGAGACACGTGATATGCGTAGCATGGATATCTAGGGAATACTCGGATATTTTGACTTGAGTCCAGGCCTGATTTAAGGCGGCTCAAGTCGGGGTGCACGAGTCCTTCTTAGACCACTTCCGGGCGGAGCGACCAGTTTCTTGGCTCTTTCGAGGGTCCTCGCGACCCCGATAGATCCAAGGGATCGGTCGACATTGGCTACTGACTTTCGATAGCCCGTGCCACGTGGTATCAATTTTTCATACGCACACAAGGTTCTTTTGAAAGTCGAAACTCGCACGTTAATTAACGATTCACAGGCGATCTCCGTGCAGTGCTGTAGCTAACGCGTTAAGTATCCCGCCTGGGAGTTCGTGCTATTGTTTATCAAACTTTTCATCGTCCAAAAAATGCACCTAGAATGTGTGCCACCCTTTAGGGTGGCACACATTCTAGGTGCACGATTATTCTTAATGAACTCCAATATTTTATTATTTATCTTTGTTTTCCGGTTTAAGGGCATGACTATTGGTTCTTGATTTGCCGACACCTTAGACACTAGTGTAGATTGGGACGCTTAGGGAATGGGATTAAAGGCACAAGCGGGGACGGCTCGTGAAACGTTATCCGGTCCCTCATGGGATATGCATTGAGACCCTAGCATCCTGGTGGTGTTTCGTGCATCCTTTTTGCTAAGTTTGTGCTTAGAATTGGTCAAAATACAAAGAACGAATTAATCTCAAACTCGACTTAATCAAACACGGGCAAATAGTCAAGCGAAGGTCTAGGTTCCGGGTTTTAGGAGAAAACACCTCTATCATAATCTGTAAAAGCTGCATTGTCACTATACATAACAATTTAAAAGCAACCCACACATTTGAGACTTGACTACAGACATCATGTTTGTCGGGTCATTTAAATATTGCCGAATGCAACATACTCTCCCAGGGCGGTCCAGGACTGATCCACATTGAATACATCATCTCTTTTGCCTGTTTAGGGTAGGAATTTATTTGCCAAGCAACCTCGGTTCATAATTTGTTAATAACGTAAATCTGGCGACAACACATAACTTGTCTGCTTTCTTCTGTTTTGATCTGTTGTTTATCTGCTTTGTCTGTTTTCACGCGGTTCGAGCCCCGACCCATAGGATACGATGCACATGGGGTCCAACGCCCCTTTACTGTCGACCACGGGGCCCAATGTCCCCACACACTGAGTGCGCGCGACCCGAGTACGATATGGGGTCTCGCCTTAAGTCACTGTCTCGACCCATTTAGTGTGCATGCGGAAGATGACTCTGGTTAGGACATGTGAAATGAGGTTATATAATCACCTGGGAGCTCGACCGGTCCGATGGCTATCTCGAGGACCATTCTGTCCTTTAGAAATCCGTCGGGTCGGTCGGACCAGATCTTTGGCTCTTACGAGCCCGCGTCGCTTTAATTTCTGTTTCGGTCGTTTAAACCACACGATGAGCATGAGCAGAATATTGGCCGAATGTGAGTCGACCGAGATCCATTTGTTATAATTTGTATTTATTATTTGAGAGTACATTGTGAGATATTTATTTGTACACTTATTTATGTAACGATCCCGGTCGGCAAGCGTGGAGTCTGAGAGTCCGAATCAATCGAGTCGGTTTACGAGTCCCCTAGACGTACCCACATGAGTCACAAGCTCGGTCCACATGATGAACTAGCCATCACGATATGATTAACCGAGATGCGAGGACAGTGGATCGATCCCTTGACTTGGGGATCCGTTTTTCTCTCGGCCTCTTAAACTGAACCGATCGCTTCTACAAATTTACGGTGTCAAAACTAGTAAAATGAGTGAAACTTAAATCAAGTGGTAAATGAGTAAAAATGGCAAACCCTAGACAAACTAGAGTACAGATAGGATGTGCGGGATATAGGCTGGCACGTAATAGAACCTCTGAATTCGGAACTTCGGGTTCCACAAGATCATATGCCTTAGCATACGAGGTGTATCCTTACTCCTAGACCCGGGTAATTCACCAGCCCTCAACCCTTAGGTCGTAAACTGGTACTAGTGACTCTTTCTCACGCGTGTCCGTCACACGTCCCCATGGGAAGGCGGATACTCTCAAGCCGTGTGATCAGTTGCATGCATGCTGGCCCCGACGAGACGAAATTTGGGTCCGCACGGCTTAGCGACTCCGCTGGGGACACTTTAGAGGGTTCGAGTTCGATTCCTTTTGTCTGTTCACTGTGTTTATTTGTTTATCGCTTTGATTTATTTTTTGCACATTTATTTTCCGAACATTTACTTTATGCACATGCATTGCACATCATCCTAGTTGCAATTAGGCATTATGCTCGAAATCCCACGAGCACCAGTAGGAGATAGAATTAGAAAGAGGTTCCGAGTAGAAGAATAGATTGAGTGGCTCAGCCGCCGCTCTAGCCCCCAAAGATCCTCGCTTGTTTCTGGGGATGTCACTACCCCTTGATCGAGAGCTACCATCCTTAGATAGCACAGTCCCTATAGAACAAAACCCTGCATCATGCTATGCCTCCATGCCAGCCTTCAACCCAACTTCAGCATCTATCCACTGTGTTGGCCTTCTGGCTTTTGAGTCTTTTTCTGTTTTGAGGGAGATTGTACATAAACTTTGTACCATGTATATTAAGTCGTCGGCATTTACTTTTCTGCAAACATGCATCATGAGTTTTTGAAAATTACGGTATTATTTACATTGACGGGTTCTAAGTTGGTTTCCTGTCATCTTGGTAAGGGAGGACACACTCGGACTCTTGCCCGCGCCAGGACTGTGTCATGCTACCGCTAGACGACCTCACCCGCATTTAGACCAGTTGGCACGTAGTCAACCAAGATTACGCTATCGCTTTCATCGGAGACATCCCTCTACTTGTTGTTCGTTGGACAGACCAGAACTTCCTTGAAGTCGTGACATTCTGGGATCCAATCCACCCAGTCTTCGACATCCAGGGCACCAAACCTACCAACCATTGAGGGATATCAGGCCCTTATCCATCGTAGTACGAGGATCCTACCGAGCCTCCTCAAACCGGGGCTGGCACACCTGCCAGGACATCCTCCTCTGGTGGTGCAGCCACCCTGGTCGACTTGCCAACATCGAAATCAAGAGAGATCGACTACGTTGAGAGGTAGCCTAGAAGGACGAGGAACTCACTGACTAGCGTCAACTCCGAGGAAAATCGCACGCACCCATGCCGAGCTATAAAGACGCGACCAATAGTTGTCTCAAACGAACGCTGCTTTGGAGAGGTCTAGGAAGAAGACCTGCGGAGGTCCGCATACATCCTAGGATATATATCTCTATGAGGTCTCGACCTAGAACCGGTGCTTTCCGAAGTAACGCTCGCTCATGCCCCAAGTGCGGTAGAAAACCGACTTAGGATTTTACGTTCAAAACTTGCATTGTACTTTGAACCTTTCAAGTCAATGTGAATGACTGCATTAGTATTTTCAAAATTCATGCATCGCATACATTCCATTTATTTATTGTTTTGCGGCAACCACGCATTCCCGCATGACGGGCGAGTCGAGCTAGCCGTCGTGAGCAGACCACCTACGGTCTTCACCCTTCCTCCACAGTAAGACGAGTCGTGGCCTAAAGGCAAACGTACCTTCCAAGGCAAAGCTAGCTAACACTGACTTTCGCTCAGGTGAGTGCATTCTCGGCATGCCCAAACACATCCCCAGCTTGCCCTGTGCACATCCTTCCGCGTTGTGTGAGCACATCCCTCCGTGCCCGTGCACGCAGCCTCAGCACACCACACGCACGTCTTCCGGCGTACTCGCACGACGCCTACTAGGCCAATTCGTTTCCCTACACACCTGCATTAAAATTGCGGACAGTTTTTCTTCCTTCATTGTTTTTCCTTTTCCCTCTGCAAGAAATAACTGACAACAAGGCAGTTTGAATAGCGAACGTCCAAGATCAGGACAATAAACACCTCTAGTTTAGCTCCCTCGAATTTCGACAATGAGGCCCGACCCTCACTCCGCAAAGATAGCAAGCAACTGATAGACGGAGCATAGCCCAACCCACTTGCCACGGGAGTTACTAGCATGGTCGCACCTCTGATCAAAGAATGGACCACCCCACCTTCCAATGTGGCCACCAACCAGCCACCGGGACAACACACACTCTTACTTAAACTCTCTTTTGCATTCATTTGTATGCATTCCCAAATGGGCTCCTGGCAAGAACAAACCTTCCTGGGGCATTAGGACAGTCCCAAGGATACCCTATCAGTTCTGTCGAACCTGTTCGACCAGCCTGTCTCTGTGGGAACCGACTCCTCGAGCCCACCCAAGGATGCTGCGTCTGCTTGCCTAACCAAGGGAAAGTACACTGGTGTGGGCCCCAATCACGGTCTGACCACTCCAGCGTAGCGATGACTATATTCTCGGAAAAAAGTGTCCCCCACGCGTGTACTGACCCGAATGTGGACTCTCATCGGGGCCCGCATGCGCGCTTTTAGATCGCGCGGCTTGGGAGTGTCCACCTTCCCGTGGGGACGCGTGACGGACACGCGTGAGAAGGAGTCGCCACTTATCATTTTACGACCCGAAGGTCGAGGGTGGATAAGTTACCCGGCTCTAGGGGTATGGAACACCTAGTTTGTCGTTAAGGCATTGGTCTGTGCGGAACCGAAAAATCCGTGTTCAGGGGTTCATGTTAGCGGGCCTATATCCCGCACGCCCTTTCGGTACTCTAGTTCGCTAGGCTTGCATTTTTGTTTTATTTACCACATGAATTAGGGTGCACTCGACTCACACGTTTTTACACCGTAAATTCGGTGAATTAAACGATATCGGTTGAGAAGCCGAGAGAGAAGTAAACCCGTGTGTCGGGGAGTTGGTTCACAATCTTGCGTTACAGTTCATCGAACCATGGAGGTTGAATCCCTGCGTGAACCAAAACCGCGAGTTCTTGGGCTTACTTTCCTTTGGGCAAGCATTAAACCGATTCGATTAATTCGACTCTCGGACCGTTCGCTTACCGACTGGAATTCTTACAGAATGAATGTACATAATAAAATCCTTACAATGCTCTCGAAAACAATAAATACAAATTACAAATGGCTGAATTACAGTCGACTTGCATTCGGTTATTATTCCACTCTAACTCACCGTGAGTTTAGGGAAAAGACCGAAGAACTGAAATTCAATGGACGCTCTCATTAAATAGGGCGTTGGACCCTGTGAGTGATGATTAGGGTGTTGGACCCCGTGCTCGATGATTAGGGCATTGAATCCTAATATTATTCGGCCTAGGGATCAGGCTCGACCCGCATGGCAAACAGGTGCGGAAAGATAACAAGCAGCAGGTAAATAACAGACAATGTGTTTGAATTCACCGAATGTACGTGGATTAGCAAGTTTATTAATCCGGGGTACTTTGGCATACAAATCCTACCCTAGACAAACAAACGCATGCTAATGTTTTAGCATTCGGCTTTGGTTTGAGAACCTAACATATCAGGTGTCCCTAGTCAAGTTTCGTGTGAGTGGATTGATTTTACAATGATTCGGTGCTATGACACTGAATTACCACTGAATTAACCCAACTCCTGTTTTGACTCTAGATTTAGAACCTAGAGTTCCACCTAACCATTTTCTAGCATTTGGTTAAGTCGAATGAAATGATTAGTCAGGTAATTGTAATTTTGATACAGAATACCCAATTGACATCTTAAACGATACTAAGATGACGCCAAATCACAAAATGATGTTCTTGCCCTCGATTTGAAAATTTATTTTTCAGAAAAGGAGAACAGCACAGTACGGATTTGAAAGTATGAGGGTTTTGAAAAGGGCATTAATACCATTTTGTAATTCGTCGACACGAGTTACAAATTAATGTCCAATTTGTGCAAAGTTGTTTAAATTGAATGAATTAACCGTGTGAACATCCCGATTAACCCGTTCGTGAATTAATTATGAAAATGATTCGTGACTCGGCGACCAAGACGATTCCATAAGGATCGAGGATAATTTGGTCCAATGACCTAAACTACCCTCGTAACCGAATGGACCCGAATGAGTCATTAATACCCGAATCCATGCATGCTTTGTTTTGAAAAGATATTTTCATACGATATTATGATGATAATGTAAATTGCAAATTACACGAAAGCCAAGAACAAACATGAAATGGGAAGAGGAAGCCTCATGCAACCCCGTACGAGTCTAAGAGGCTCTCGGTTACTTCTCCTTGGAGATAGCCGAGAGGTCTCATGGCCCGAATGGGGTTCCACGAGGTTTCCCCGTCTCGTTTCAAATCATTTCTCACATGCTTAAAAGACAAACAAGATAAATGACACGATTAAACGAAAGTCGGTATTGCCATGATTTGAATAACGCATTCGAACATGGAAACATGCGCAAACAAGTTATTTAAGGAATCAATAAAACAATACCGGCTTCAAGCATGCAAGAAAACACGAGAAAACCCGGGAATCGAACTTGGATCGGGCTAAGAAGGCCGTTCTTAACTCGAGGAAAGCAAGCCAAGTCTCGATTACCTCATCTTGAGGCAAACCCGAGAGCTCTTTTGCTTATTTCGGGTCGGGAAGGTCTTCCGAGGGTCGATCCAAACGTTTCCCGACATGCTAACATGTTATATGATGACGAGCATGCATAATATAACATGAAAGTGTATAAAAATTAAGTCTTGCAAGTTAAATATGCATAAAACACCATATTACTCCATAGCCATGCAAATAACGTAAAAGGTTCTAACTTCTCTAAGTCGAGAATGTTTTACCTAGCCTCAGGATGCGAGGAAAGAGTCAGGGAAGTGTTCGAGAGTCGGGTGACTCGATTGAATGCTTGGTCGGGTGCAAGGGCATGCACGTTCAGGGAGCTAGGCGCACGGGGGCGCGTGGGCAGGCACTCGGGGCACACGGGCGGAGCGCTGGAGCGCGCGAGCAGGCACGCGGGGCACACTGGCGGAGCGCTGGAGCGCGCAAGCATGCGCGCTGGGGCGTCTGGCGAGCGGGTGCGCGGCTGTGAGCGCGGGCGTGCTGCTGCGCGTGCGGCGACGGGTGTACTGTTCACCCGAGAGCACGTCCTTCACCCAAAATCACCTAAATGACCTGAAATGATGAGCAAATGACTTCAAACCAAAAATATAAGTTCATAAATGAACTCGATGGGTCCAAAACATGTGGTCCATGGAGTTTGAGAAATTTTGAACTTAAGTGATGATGAACATCGACTTCCGACTTAAGAAACTCAAAGCTTTCTTTGGGTTTTCTTCGGTTTTTCTCTCTTGGTTTTGAAGTGTTGAAGCTTGCTGGTTTTGGCTATGGAGTTGAGAGCTTTTCGTGAGGGAGAAAGCTTGGAGAGAGGGTGCAAGAGGAGAAGTCCTCTAGCTTAATGAACTTTTTGCAATATATAGGCAAAACTAATGAGCAATTAGTGAAAGCAAAGTGCAATTAGGGGCATGCTTAGCAAAAATCGATTAACTTATTGAAGATGAGGATGAATGTCATCCAAGTATCTTTCATGAGGAAGAACCAAAATGCATTGAATGCATGGATGGTGATGGTTGAGTGCAAGAATGAAAGACTTGAGATATTTTCAATGCAAGTGGGCAATGGTGGCTAGCTTTGTCTTGAGCAAGGGGAAGAAGATGCCGTGGGTCCTGCTTAGGTTGGAGTTGAGTCGGGAGGAAGCTCGAATCTCGATTGATCGTGCATTCGAGGCCCGTAGTTCAAATTGAACATCGAATCGGCAATGTACGCGATAAAACGGTTCAATGAGCCCAAGATTGGCATTTTTCGTGAGAAAATGCCTCGTGTCCATATGAGGCTCGGAAGCCGGTTTTGCTCATTGCAGGTGACCAGAGCAAAGTTGTCTGCTTCTGACAGCATATCTTGCGTCTGCATCTCACGTTGGTCATTTTGACGTAAATTGTCAAACAACGTGAACAATTGTCCCTTAAGCCGGTAATGCAAACGTGGAGCTGGAGACGTCCTACGAGGCCGAAACAGGATTTCACAGAATGCTTTCTGAGTTGCTTGGGCCTTTCGGAGATCGTTGTAATCTCTATTTGTCGAGATCGGACCTCTAAGGACTTGAAAAGTATATCAGAGACCTCTAAAGCACTGCTTGGGAGGTCTAGATGAGTTGTGTGATTCATTCCAGCGATTCCACGTTAAGCCTTGGGAAGGCTAGCATTGTGTAAGGTAGGCGTCCGGCGTCATGTTTCCATAAAAAGCACCTCCGGATATGCATTTCCACTGAAAATGGCCATTTCTGCTCCTCAGAGGTTACTCGGGAAACTGATAAGGGTTCTGCTGTCTGTTTTGCCCAATTGTGAATGTCTGCTAGAGTTTTTAGGGCAATGCAGTATGAACTTCGTTTGCCGTAATTCCGTCAAACCAGTCTTCGGTTATGCATTTCCGAAGAGGGGCATACCCGTTTTGTCACTCGGAAGTCATTTGAAGTGTCTGTGTGGCTTCCCAGAGACAATCTGAAGCATTGTTCATGCTCTGTGTGCTTGTGGGGCATGGTCGAATCTGACATTTGGAATTAACTCTTCTTTGGAAAACCATCATTTTTAGACTTCCACTGAAAAGTTGTCTGTATACAGAAAGTTGTTCTGTATAGAACAGATGATTTACAAAATGCTTTTGAAGACACATTTCATATGTTTGGCATTGGAGTGGATATTTGGAGTCCAATATTGGCTATCTTCCGATGATCGATCAAACTATCGGAAAATAGGACCGTCCATATTGTACGGACCCGAATGTGGACTCTCGTCGGGGCCCGCATTGCACGCTTTTGGATCGCGCGGCTTGGGAGTGTCCACCTTCTCGTGGGGACGCGTGACGGACAAGCGTGAGAGAAGGAGTCGCCACTTATCATTTTACGACCCGAAAGTCGAGGGCGGATAAGTTACCCTGGTCTAGGGGTATGGAACACCTAGTTGTTGTTAAGGCATTGGTCTGTGCGGAACCGGAAAGTCCGTGTTCGGGGGTTCATGTTACGTGCGGGCCTATATCCCGCACGCCCTTTCGGTACTCTGGTTTGCTAGCCTTGCATGTTTTATGATTTACCGCATGAATTAAGCTGAACTCAGCTCGCACGTTTTGACACCGAAGATTCGGTGAACCAAACGATGTCGGTTGAGAAGCCGAGAGAGAAGTAAACCCGTATGTCGGGGAGTTGGTTCACAATCTTGCGTTACAGTTCATCGAACCATGGAGGTTGAATCCCTGCGTGAACCAAAACCGCGAGTTCTTGGATTTACTTGTATCTGGGCAAGCATTAGACCGATTCGATTAATTCGACTCTCGGACCGTTCGCTCACCGACTGGAATTCTTACAGAATAAATGTACAAAATAAAATCCTTACAATGCTCTCGAAAACAATAAATACAAATTACAAAAGGGTTGAATTCCAGTCGTTTCGCGTTCGGTTATTATTCCACTCTAACTCACCGTGAGTTTAGGGAAAAGACCGAAGAACTGAAATTCAATGGACGCTCTCACTGAATAGGGCGTTGGACCCTGTGAGTGTTGATTAGGGCGTTGAACCCTATGCTCGATGATTAGGGTGTTGAACCCTAATATTATTCGGCCTAGGGATCAGGCTCGACCCGTATGGCAAACAGGTGCGGAAAGATAACACGCAGCAGGTAAATAACAGACAAGATGTTTGTTATTATCGAGTGTACGTGTTTTAACAAGTTGTTAATCCGGGATATTTTGGCATGCAAATCCTACCCTAGACAAACAAGTACTTGCCAATGTTTTAGCATTCGGCTTTGTTTTGAGAACTTGACAAAGAGAGTCAAATCTCATGTGTGTGGATTGCTTTTACAGTTGTTCTGTATTGTGACACTGAATTTCCACTGAATTAGCCAAACTCGTGTTTTGACTCTAGATTTGGAATCTAGAATTCCTCCTAACCATTATCTAGTGTTTGGTTAGGTCGAGTGAAAGGTTAATCAGCATTTTGCATGTTTTCTGACAGAGATAACCGTTCTAGTTACCCAAGTCTATGTTAGGATGACAGAAACTCATCAGTTAGATAAGAAAAGGCTATGCAGATGAACCTGCACCTGAACAAGTAGCCTGTTCTTATCCCATACTGTAGTGTTTCTGTCATGCTAGCCCTAAGGGTGTCGCTGAATTGTGAAAAGACGATTTTGCCCTTTATTTGAAAATTGTTTTCAGAAAAGGGGAAACATCGCAATGCGAGCCACCTCGACCTGTAGCCGGTGTCGACCAATTCCCTGGATCGTCCAGGGTTGTGCAAGAACCCCGAAAAAGCCAAAGAATCGGTCGATCTGCCCGGAAGTGATCTAGAAAGATCTTCTGTATCCTGACCTGAGTTACTTGGAATCAGGTAAACATTCAAGTTGAGATAGAGAAGCTCTTTTCAGACGTCCATGCTACGTCGGACCGAGCGTTTCGGGGTTTGAAATTGATAAGTTTGAAAAGGGCACCAACGTCATTTGACAACTCATCGACGCGAGTTATCAGTTAATGGCCAATTCGTGTAAACTTTATCAGTGTGAAGTGGGTTTTAATCATGTGAGCGTCCCGATTAACCCGTTTGTGGAATTAATGCTTAAGGGTTGTGCCGAATGCATTAATTATGAAAACGATTCGTGACTCGACGACCAAGACGATTCCATAAGGATCGAGGATAATTTGGTCCAATGACCGAAACTACCCTCGTAACCGAATGGACCCGAATGAGTCATCGATACTCGAATCCATGCATGATTTGTTTTGAAAAGACATTTTTATGCGATATTGCGACGATAATGTAAATTGCAAATTACACGAAAGCCGAGAACGGACTCAAAACGGGAAGAGGAAGCCTCATACAACCCGTACGAGTCTAAGAGGCTCTCGGTTACTTCTCCTTGGAGATAGCCGAGAGGTCTCATGGCCCGAATGGGGTTCCACGAGGTTTCCCCATCTCGTTTCGAATCATTTCTCGCATGCTTAAACGAAAAACATGATAAACGACACGATTAAACGAAAGTCGGCATTGCCATGATTTGAGTAACGCATTCGAACATGCAAACATGCACAAACAAGTTATTTAAGGATCGATAAAACAATACCGACTTCGTGCACGTGAGAAAAACTGATGAAACTCGGGAATCGAACTTGGATCGGGTCAAGAAGATCGTTCCTTGCCCGAAAGGAGCAAGAGAGCATTCGGTCACCTCCCTTGGATTGAAACTCGTGAGCTCTTTGCCTTCCCCGGGTCGGGATGTTCTTCTCGACTACGATCCAAGTGTTTCCCGACATGCTAGCATATAAATCAAGGATAAATATGCATGATATAACATGGAAAATGCATAAAGATTAAAACTTGAAGATAAAACATACATAAAATCCCTTATAACTCCATAAACGCAACGAGAATGTAAAAGTCCTAGCTCCTCTAAGTCGGGAATGGTCATACCTAGTCCCGAGATGCAGGATGGGACCTTCAAGAGTCGGGTTGGACCGTTGATGGGTCGGGTTTGGGCTGTTTTCCGTTGAACAGACCCGAATGGCACCAAACAGACCCGGCTGGAATACTGGACAGACCTGACTGGCACAAGTCGGGTCGGACGTCGCCACGGAGGCTCCCGATGGAATTTTGAGGCAAGGTCGGCGGCCTTGGGTAGCCAAGGGACCCCTCTAGGTGACCGTGGTGGTCGTTTATTCCCAGAGTTGTCGGGTCGACCCGTACAGTCCTGCAAAAATCACCCAAAACAGAGCACGTCTGGAATTTCGGACCCGACTGGCACAAGTCGGGTCGGACGTCGCCACGGAGGCTCCCGATGGAATTTTTGAGCAAGGCCAACGGCTCCCGACTGCTAACTCTCCTCCGGAGGTGGCTGTTGTGGTCGTTTTCCGAAAAGAGTCTTGAATCGACCCGATCTGCAAGAAAACCGTACAAACAGTCAGAAATTTCGACCCGACTGGGCAGTTGGGCTGTTTCTTCTTCCTGGGGTTAAACCGACGGGTTTTTCTTGGATTGCTTGACTCCTTGACACCCTAGGGTTGTGTGGGGAGGTGTTTGATGGGTTTTGGTAGCTCAAACCGACTTGGAAAGGCTTGAAACCCGGTTTGACATTTTTGACCCGAGAAGGACCAAATCTGTCCAAATTTTGTTCAAGGCTGTTTCTATGGCTTAGAGGCTTCAAACTTAAAATCTAAGCTCAGAAATGGATATAGGGTTCAAAAACATGTGGGATATGAAGTTTGGTAAAGTTTGGATTTAAGCCGGGATGGATTCCGACTTAAGACTTTGCCCGGTTTTGCTTAGTTTCTGCTTGCTGGAAATGGCTGAAGCTTGCTGCGGTTTGCTATGGAGTTTGAGAGCTTTTGAAGAGTGAGAAATGCTAGAGAGAGAGTGCTTGAAGGTGTATCATTGAGTTAATGACTTGAAAAGTATATATAGGCTATGCTTAAGTGTAATTAAGTGTGAAAAAGCTTGATTAAGGGCATGCTTATGGGGATCCGAATTTTCTAAGCAAGATAAGGATGAATCTTCTCCATGCATTCTTCATGAAGATGAGCCAAATGCATTGAATGCATGGATGGTGATGGTTGAGTGCAAGAAGGACAAAGCTAGATATTTTGAAGGCAAAGAGTGCAAGAGAGCAAGAGGATAAGGCCGAATTGTTTGGGGCAAAGGGGTGATTGCTCTTGGGCAGCCCGTGGACCCCACGGCTCGTGAGAGAAATCGGGAGAAAGCTCAGGTCTCGATTGGTCGCGCATTCGAAGTTCGTGGTTCGAATTGAACGTCGAATTGTCGATATACGCGAGAAAACGGAGTTAATGAGCCCGAGATTGACATTTTTCATGGAGAAATGTCCCGGATGTGTGTGAGGCTCGGAAGCCGGTTTTGCTCATTGCAAGTGACCAGAGCGAAGTTGTCCGCTTCTGACTGCATATCTTGTGTCTGCATCTCACGTTGATCATTTTGACATAAATTGTCAAACAACGTGAACAATTGTCCCTTAAGCCGGTAATGCCAACGTGGGGCCGGAGACGTCCTAGGAGGCCGAAAGTAGATTTCTCAGAATGATTTCTGAGTTGCTTGGGCACTCTGGAGATTACTGTAATCTCTGTTTATCAAGATCAGACCTCCAAGGACTTGAAAAGTGTATCTGAGACCTCTAAAGCATTGCTCGGGAGGTCTAGATGAGTCGTGTGATTTATTCCGACAATTCCACGTTGAGCCTTGAGAAGGCTAGCATGGTGTAGGGTAGACATCCGGCGTCAAGTTTCCGTAAAAAGGACCTCCGAATATGCATTTCCACTGAAAATGGCCATTTCCGCTCCTCGGAGGTTACTCGGGAAACTGAAAAGCGTTTTGCTGTCTGTTTTGCCCAATTGTGAATGTCTGCTAGAGTTTTCAGGGCAATGCGGTATGAACTTCGTTTGCCGTAATTCCATCAGACCATTCTCCAGCTTTGCTCTTCCGAAGAGGGGTATGCTTGTTTTGCCGTTCGAAAGTCATTTGAAGTGTCTGTGTGACTTCCAAGAGACAATCTGAAGCATTGTTCATGCTCTGTGTGCTGGTGGGGCATGGCCGCGTCTGATATTTGGAATTAATTTTTCTCCAGGAAACCGGCATTTTTGGACTTCCACTGAAAAGTTGTCTGTATACAGAAAGTGGTTCTGTATAGAGCGGATGATTTGCAAAATGCCTTTGGGGACACTTTTCATCTGTTTGGCATTGAAGTGGATTTTTGGAATCCAATATTAGCTATCTTCCGACGATCAAGCGAACTATCGGAAAATAGTACCGTCCGTGTGATATATTGAAAATGCCGGTTTTGGACATTGTTGAGCTCTCTAGTCACTTTGTTGCTGCTTGCTGACCCCTGGGGTCCTTCTGTCAGGTGTATGTGTCATTTGCCCGATTTCGCCGACTTGAGGGTGAATAGTGATTTTCTGCTCTGTTGAGTCGTTTTTCCGTATCCACACTCGAGTCATAGCATTGTACGTTCTTGATGAGCCTTGTCTGCTTGATGGACCAAAATGGGGTGCTGACACATATGATATACTGAAAAAGCCGATTTTGGACATTGTTAAGCTCTCTAGTCACTGTGTTGCTTTTTAATGACCCCTGAAGTCCTTCTGTCATATGCATGTGTCATTTGCCCGATTTCGCTGACTTGAGGATGAATAGTGATTTCCTGCTCTGTTGAGTCGTTTTTCTGTATTTTGCTCAAGTCGTGGCTTGTATCATTGCTGATAATGTAATTTAAATCAGTGAGCCAAAATGGGGTGCTGACAGCTTGCCCCTCTTTGACTGCGTGCTCGAGTAGTGGGTGCAGCCAAAGATTATGAGAAGCAACCCTTTTTGGTTCCGGCGACAGCTTCGACCTCTCTCCCGATGGCCGCTGGTTCCTAAACTTTGGATGCGTGGGAAGAAATTAAGCATACGTACCTAAATGTATTGAACAGATGTCGGAATCAGTGAATAGGAAGAAGTGGAATCAGACTTAAAGCAATAAATTGCGGGTTTATGGAAAGTAAAGGCACAGGTTTATGGGCCCGTGGGTGTAGGAAGGGTAAAAGCACAGATTTATGGGCCCGTGCGGTGCATGAAAAGTAAAGACACGGGTTTATGGGCCCATGCGGTGCGAGAAAGTAAGACACGGTTTTATGGACCATGCGGTGCAGGGAAAGTAAAGACATGGGTTTATGGGCCCATGTGGTGCAGGAAAATAAAGACACTGGTTTATGGGCCCGTGCGGTGCAGGGAGAGTAAAGACACGGGTTTATGGGC
The DNA here is from genome assembly GCF_007655135.1 of Punica granatum. NCBI lineage: Eukaryota > Viridiplantae > Streptophyta > Magnoliopsida > Myrtales > Lythraceae > Punica > Punica granatum. Next base: position 26,293,375 of record NC_045127.1, on the reverse strand, counting down.
TCCTGCGGTGCGAGAAAGTAAGGCACGGGTTTATGGGCCCCTGCGGTGCGAGAAAGTAAGACACGGGTTTATGGACCATGCAGTGCAGGGAAAGTAAAGACACAGGTTTATGGGCCCGTACGGTGCAGGGAAAGTAAAGACACGGGTTTATGGGCCCGTGCGGTGCGAAAAAAGTAAAGACACGGGTTTATGGGCCCGTGCGGTGCGAGAAAAGTAAAGACACGGGTTTACGGGCCCATGCGGTGGAGGGAAAATAAAGAAACGTGTTTATGGGCCCGTGCGGTGCGAGAAAAATAAAGACAGGGTTTATGGGCCCGTGCGGTGCGAGAAAAGTAAAGACACGGGTTTATGGGCCTGTGCGGTGCAGGGAAAGTAAAGACACGGGTTTATGGGCCCGTGCAGTGCAAGATGGTAGTAGCGAAGTGCATGGAATGCAGGAGCAAAGATCAGTGTTAAGGAATAGCGCTTGGCGCTGAAAGGACAGTTCACTTGACACTAAGTCAAAATCACGCTGGGGTGATGCAGTGGTGATTATGGCTTGCGAATCATCGTGTGACCGAGGTGCTTGTTTGATGACGGTGTCGTGCGTAGCCCTGAGGTCCTTGATTTGTTGAGGACCGGTCTCGCGCTGAGGCGGCTGCATCGCTGAGGATGCCTCGGTCGTGCGATGAGGGATTTTGCTTTGGGGGGTGTTGCATGCTAAAGGACTTGAGCTCTGGAATGGAGCACCTACATATCCCGAGTGGTTGGGAATCAGAGTCTGCCGTAATTCTTGCGATGCTTGTGATACCTGTGATCCTGGCATTACTAGTAGATCATAAGAGAAATACTAACAAGTGATGGACACAGGTAAGCATGAAAATGTTGTTGCAATACGCAGATCTTCAGTGTCGGGTCGCCTGAGTAACCCATGAAGATTTTTACTTTGACAGTGCAAGTAGGTCCCGTTCTTGGAGGCCTAGATACAAGGCCTCCAGGGGCTACCGTTAGCCATGCATGGGCATATCAAGACTTTCCCAACGATGCCCTAGCAGTTCTATTGTTTCTTCAACACGCCCGTCGGCTTTGGACCCTTATCATTCAGATGCCGTAGGGCGACTGCATTTGCAACCCGCTTGGGGATTTCTATTCAGATTTGGTCAGACTCTATCTGACCATTTCCAAAGAGTTATGACTAGACCCCGGAGAGAAATGTCTGGGATTTTGGCTCTATGGTAGCCTGTTAAAGGGTGGCTGTGACCCATTTGGAGTTATGCAAAGACAAAGAGAAAAGAGAAAGTTTGGGAAGCACGTTGCCCCAGGCTAAAAGGTTACACGGGTTCACGCCTGCAGTGAGATGTACCCCCATTTTCCTTCGTCTTTCTATTGTATAGGTTGTACCGAACTGCTTGGACGGCGTGTTCAGTTGCCCACTGTGCTTGATGAAGGTTCCCTCTTGGACGGTTGAATGGTATTGAAGAGCTGATCGGGGATCGTATTGGAGTAGATGACCTGGCCATTTCCCTTGGGGATCCCTGGTCCGCGCAGTGTGCGAAGGCCCAAGGTGACTATTTTGTTTATTTCTCATTTTACTTTCATTTTGCTACGGTCACCCGCCTCGGGGCCGTACCTCTCAACCTAAAGGGGATGAGCTCTCCTTTTGCCACGGCCGCCCACAAGGGGTTTCTGGTCATGCCTCTCTTTTACCCTAGCTTTTGCCTAGGCCGCCCCAAAAGGGGTTTTCGACCTAGCGGGTTCGATTCTTTTATCTCTCAAGTTTGCAAAGGTAAAGGATTCGAAGGATTCATCCTCCGAGTGCAATATTTTCTATCTCCGTTGAGGAGTTGTGTCTGCTGCTCCCTTTTTTGTCGGGGTTTGTCGATTTTTTTTCGAATTGGCAGCGCCGGTGCTTTTGGTGGACCTCGGCATTGCCTTGCTTTTGTTTATTGGCTGGTTTTTCCCGCTTCTTTTTCTCTCTCTCTTCATTGGCGGGTTTTTCCCGCTTCTTTTTGCTCTGTTTTTTTTTGTTGCAGTTGGGGTTTGTTTTGTACCCCGTGTATTTGTTTGAAATTCCTCGACTTTGCATGGCCGAGGCCGCTTTGGTGTGCTTCGCCTCATGGAGACTTGTTGCATGTTGCTAGCCCCATTTTGTGAGGGCCGGCTCTCTGGGAAATTTGACTCTTATGCACTCGGGAGCCGAACTTCTTGTCATTTGCCCTTGCAAGCTTTACATGTGAATTTCCCCTGTTATCTAGAAAGAAGACGCCAAATTGCCCCATGTGGAATGGGGAACCGAGGTTGCCCCGATGCGAATGTTGAACGGGGATGCCCCGGTCTTCATTTGTTGAAATGGCACATGGCAAGCGCCTGGTGCGATGTCTCCGATCATCTCTCGTTGTTCTTTGCAATACGTGCCTCTTAGAGGGTGCATGCTGCTGAAGTCACTGGATGTTCAAGGAAGACGATTGCATCAATGCTGAGTGATTCATTCGATTGTCCTCGTCTTCGACTTCATAGGGGGGTACCTCATCATCGGACACCTCCCCCGTCAAAGTATAAGGAAAGGGTCCGAGACAAGTTCTCAGGGAAGCGTAAACTCGCGCATCGCTCTTCGCCTGTGGTCAATGTGCCCCTGTGAAGGATGACAAAGAAGACAACTCATTAGGCGATTATGCGGGAGAATATGTGGTAAGAAATATAGGGTGGTCCCATGGGAAAAATCCATTTTTGTCCCGCCTGCGACCCATGCGGTGCCACGTGCAGTCGACATTTGTTTCCGGGAATCCGGTCATCACCACTCTGGAGTGGTTAGACCGTGACTGAGGTCACATAAGCATATTTTTCCTAATTGCGAGTAGACATACGCAGCCGTCTTAAAGAAGGCTCGAAGAGCCGGGTCCCATGAGGACAGGTGAGCCGAACAGGTCCAACAAAACTAACAGAGCGTCGCAAAGACTGTCCTAATGTCCTCTTCAGAGTACTTGTTCTAGTCGGGAGCCCATTTGTGGGAATGTATTTAAATTAAAGCAAAAGAGAATTTAAAGAAGACTGCGTGTGTTGCCCCAGTGTTTAGTCGGCGACCACAACGGAGGTGGATGAGATCCATTCTTTGATCGGAGGTATGACCGTGCTGGTCTGCGATCGAGAGTTGGGTCATGCTCTGTTTGTGGAGCTGTCACTTCCGGTCTTTGCAGTTGAAGGATTAGACTTGCTCCTCGGAGTATCGTTTGGATGAATTTGAATCCAAGTCAATTTTGGATTTCAGATGAGCCTGAAAGCAGTAAATGCGAGGTGTCAAAACTTGAAAGCAGTAAATGCGGGGCCAAGGCCCGAAAGCAGTAAATGCAGGACCGAGGCTCGATGTGGGGTCGAAGCCCAAAAGTGGGGCCGGAGCCCGATGCAGGGCCGAAGCCCAATGTAGGGCCAGAGTCCAATGCAGTAAATGCGGGCCCGGAGCCTGATGCAGGGCCGGAGCCCGATGTAGGGCCGGAGCCTAATGTAGTAAATGCGTGGTCGATAGGAAAGTGCAAGAAATGTGAAAGCAAATGTCAATGCTGGGGAATAGCGCAGGGCGCTGCAAGGGGGTGACGCTGATTTGCTTGCAGTATTGCTCTGTGGAGCAAGGATGGGGACTTAGTGTTGAAATCCCAAGGACTTGGATGAGAGACGTTTGTTGTCTCAATTGTGGTCGCTCAGTATTCAGGCTGTCTTCTCGTTGAGAATTTCCGAGAGACATGCTTTGATACGTTGAGCAAGCATGTATGAGTTGGTGTGAACATGCTTGGACATGTGTGAGGCACGCTTGATCATTGGTAGATGCGTGGGGTCACGTGGAGGGATGTGCGTCCGATCACATGGTGACACTCTCTATTAGAAAGAAGTTAGTGTTGGTTAACTTTGCCTGGGAAGATTGATCGGCCCTCGGGCCACAGCTCGTCTTGCCGTGGAGGAAGGGTGAAGGCCGCGAGTGGCCTGCCCGCGAAAGTGGGCACGACTCGCCTGTCGTGTGGGGTGGGTGGCCGGGATGGACTCGGCTTCTGGTCATAGCACATCTCGCTATGGGGAAGTGAAGACCCCGAGTGGTCTACCCGCGAAGGTTGGCACAACTCGCCTGTCGTGCGGGGTGGGTGGCCGGGATGGACTCGGCTTCTGGTCATAGCACATCTCGCTATGGAGAAGTGAAGACCGCGGGTGGTCTACCCGCGAAGGTTGGCACAACTTGCCTGTCGTGCGAGGACATGGTAGTTGCTGTGCAAACATCGGATGCAGGCAATGTATGAATTTTCAAAAGCTAATGCCGTTGCATTGATTGATTCAAGTTGCTAGATTTACAAAGATGGTTCATTTGAAAAAGGGAACTTAAGCAATAAACCAATGCAATGTCCTAGTTTGTTTGAAAACATGCATGCAGTGCAGAAAAGTAAAGTATAACTGTATCTGTTACAATGTACATCACTCTTTGTGAAAAACAGCAAAAGGCCCGCCTAAAGGAAAAACTACAGGCCGACTCAAAGACTGGACTTTGGGTCGGTTGACGGCATGAGGTTATTTTGGTCCAGCATGACGGTCCCTGTTTATGCATGGTTTCAGTGTTCTACTGGGAAAACCACTAACTAGGGATGGGGGCTCCCGATTCAAGGGTATCAATTCCTTGAAATCGGGCGGGATTCTTTTCAAGGCCTAAGCGACAGTCGAACCGCGCGCTGTACCCCTACTTCGAACCCCTGTCTAACCTAGATTCCTAGATTGCCGCTCGTGGGATTTCAAGCGTGGTACCTAAATCCACTAGAATGATGCAATGCGAGTGCAGAAAAGTAAATGTGCGCAAAATAAATGTACGGAAAGCGATAAATAAACATGCAAGCAAGCAACCGGATCGAGCCTGAACCCACTAAGTATGTCCCTAGCGGAGTCGCCAAGCTGTACGGACCCGAATGTAGACTCTCGTCGGGGCCCGCATGCGCGCTTTTGGATCGCGCGGCTTGGGAGTGTCCACCTTCTCGTGGGGACGCGTGACGGACATGCGTGAGAAGGAGTCACCACTTATCATTTTACGACCCGAAGGTCGAGGGTGGATAAGTTACCCGGGTCTAGGGGTATGGAACACCTAGTTTGTCGTTAAGGCATTGGTCTGTTCGGAACCGGAAAATCCGTGTTCGGGGGTTCATGTTACGTGCGGGCCTATATCCCGCACGCCCTTTCGGTACTCTGGTTTGCTAGGCTTGCATTTTTGTTTTATTTACCGCATGAATTAGGGCGCACTCGACTCACACGTTTTGACACCGTAAATTGGGTGAATTAAACGATGTCGGTTGAGAAGCCAAGAGAGAAGTAAACCCGTGTGTCGGGGAGTTGGTTCGCAATCTTGCGTTACAGTTCATCGAACCATGGAGGTTGAATCCCTGCGTGAACCAGAACCGTGAGTTCTTGGGTTTACTTTCCTTTGGGCAAGCATTAAACCGATTTGATTAATTCGACTCTCGGACCGTTCGCTTACAGACTGGAATTCTTACATAATGAATGTACAGAATAAAATCCTTACAATGCTCTCGAAAATAATAAATACAAATTACAAATGGCTGAATTCCAGTCGACTCGCGTTCGGTTATTATTCCACTCTAACTCACCGTGAGTTTAGGGAAAAGACCGAAGAACTGAAATTCAATGGACGCTCTCACTAAATAGGGCGTTGGACCCTGTGAGTGATAGTTAGGGTGTTGGACCCTGTGCTCGATGATTAGGGCGTTGAACCCTAATATTATTCAGCCTAGGGATCAGGCTCGACCTGCATGGCAAACAGGTGCGGAAAGATAACAAGCAGCAGGTAAATAATAGACAATGTGTTTGTATTCACCGAATGTACGTGGATTAGCAAGTTTATTAATCCGGGGTACTTTGGCATACAAATCCTACCTTACACAAACAAACGCGTGCTAATGTTTTAGCATTCGGCTTTGGTTTGAGAACCTGACATATCGGGTGTCCGTAGTTAAGTTTCGTGTGAGTGGATTGTTTTTACAATGATTCGGTGCTATGACACTGAATTACCACTGAATTAACCCAACTTGTGTTTTGACTCTAGATTTGGAACCTAGAGTTCTACCTAACCATTTTCTAGCATTTGGTTAAGTCGAATGAAATGATTAGTCAGGTAATTGTAATTTTGATACAGAATACCCAACTGACATCTTAAATGATACTAAGATGACGCCAAATCACAAAATGATGTTCTTGCCCTGGATTTGAAAATTTGTTTTTCAGAAAAGGAGAACAACACAATACGGATTTGAAAGTATGAGGGTTTTGAAAAGGGCATTAACACCGTTTTGTAATTCGTCGACACGAGTTACAAATTAATGTCCAATTTGTGCAAAGTTGTTTAAATTGAATGAATTAACCATGTGAACGTCCCGATTAACCCGTTCGTGGAATTAATGCTTAAGGTTATGCCGAATGCATTAATTATGAAAATGATTCGTGACTCGGCGACCAAGACGATTCTATAAGGATCGAGGATAATTTGGTCCAATGACCTAAACTACCCTCGTAACCGAATGGACCCGAATGAGTCATCGATACCCGAATCCATGCATGTTTTGTTTTGAAAAGACATTTTCATGCGATATTATGACGATAATGTAAATTGCAAATTACACAAAAGCCGAGAACGAACTCAAAACGGGAAGAGGAAGCCTCATGCAACCCGTACGAGTCCAAGAGGCTCCCTGTTACTTCTCCTTGGAGATAGCCGAGAGGTCTCATGGTTCGAATGGGGTTCCACGAGGTTTCCCCGTCTCGTTTCGAATCATTTCTCACATGCTTAAACGACAACATGATAAATGACACGGTTAAATGAAAGTCGGTATTGCCATGATTTGAATAACACATTCGAACATGGAAACATGCGCAACCAAGTTATTTAAGGAATCAATAAAACAATACCGACTTCATGCATGTAAGAAAACACGAGAAAACTCGGGAATCGAACTTGGAACGGGCTAAGAAGGTCGTTCTTAACCCGAGGAAAGCAAGCCAAGTCTCGGTTACCTCTTCTTGAGGCAAACCCGGGAGCTCTTTTGCTCATTTCGGGTCGGGAAGGTCTTCCGAGGGTTGATCCAAACGTTTCCCAACATGCTAACATGTTATATGATGACGAGCATGCATAATATAACATGAAAGTATATAAAAATTAAGTATTGCAAGTTAAATATGCATAAAATGCCATATTACTCCATAGCCATGGAAATAACGTAAAAGGTTCTAACTTCTCTAAGTCGAGAATGTTTTACCTAGCCTCGGGATGCGAGGAAAGAGTCGGGGAAGTGTTCGAGAGTCGGGTGACTCGATTGAATGCTTGGAAGGGTGCTCGGGTGTAAGGGCATGCACGTTCGGGGAGCTAGGAGCACGGGGGCGCGCAGGCAGGCACGCGGGGCACACGGGCGGAGCGCTGGGGCGAGCGAGCATGCGCGCTGGGGCGTCTGGTTCGCGGGCGTGCGGGCGGACGGGCGTTTGGCGCGCGGGCATGCGGCTGCGCGTGCGGCGACGGGTGTACTGTTAACCCGAGAGCACGTCCTTCACCCGAAATCACCTAAATGACCTGAAATGATGAGCAAATGACTTCGAACCAAAAATATAAGTTCATAAATGAACTCCATGGGTCCAAAACATGTGGTCCATGGAGTTTGAGAAATTTTGAACTTAAGTGATGATGAACATCGGCTTCCGACTTAAGAAACTCAAAGCTTTCTTCGGGTTTTCTTCGGTTTTTCTCTCTTGGTTTTGAAGTGTTAAAGCTTGCTGGTTTTGGCTATGGAGTTGAGAGCTTTTCTTGAGGGAGAAAGCTTGGAGAGAGTGTGCAAGAGGAGAAGTCCTCTAGCTTAATGAACTTTATGCAATATAAAGGCAAAGCTAATGAGCAATTAGTGAAAGCAAAGGGCAATTAGGGGCATGCTTAGCAAAAATCGATTAACTTAATGAAGATGAGGATGAATGTCATCCAAGTATCTTTCATGAGGAAGAACCAAAATGCATTGAATGCATGGATGGTGATGGTTGAGTGCAAAAATGAAAGACTTGAGATATTTTCAATGCAAGTGGGCAATGGTGGCTAGCTTTGTCTTGAGCAAGGGGAAGAAGATGCGGTGGGTCCCGCTTGGATTGGAGTTGAGTCGGGAGGAAGCTCGAATCTCGATTGATCGTGCATTCGAGGCCCGTGGTTCAAATTGAACATCGAATTGGCAATGTACGCGATAAAACGGTTCAAATGAGCCCAAGATTGGCATTTTTCGTGAGAAAATTCCTCGTGTCTATATGAGGCTCGGACAGCAGAGCAAAGTTGTCTGCTTCTGACAGCATATCTTGTGTCTGCATCTCACGTTGGTCATTTTGACGTAAATTGTCAAACAACGTGAACAATTGTCCCTTAAGCCGGTAATGCAAACGTGGAGCCGGAGACGTCCTACGAGGCCGAAACTGGATTTCTCAAATTACTTTCTGAGTTGTTTGGGCGTTTCGGAGATCGTTGTAATCTCTGTTTGTCGAGATCGGACCTCTAAGGACTTGAAAAGTATATTTGAGACCTCTAAAGCACTGCTCAGGAGGTCTAGATGAGTTGTGTGATTCATTCCAGCGATTCCACGTTAAGCCTTTGGGAAGGCTAGCACTGTGTAAGGTAGGCGTTCGGCGTCAAGTTTCCATAAAAAGCACCTCCGGATATGCATTTCCACTGAAAATGGCCATTTCTACTCCTCAAAGGTTACTCGGGAAACTGATAAGGGTTCTGCTGTCTGTTTTTCCCAATTGTGAATGTCTGCTAGAGTTTTTCGGGCAATGCAGTATGAACTTTGTTTGCCGTAATTCCGTCAGACCAGTCTTCGGTTATGCATTTCCGAAGAGGGGCATACCCGTTTTGTCACTAGGAAGTCATTTGAAGTGTCTGTATGGCTTCCCAGAGACAATCTGAAGCATTGTTCATGCTCTGTGTGCTTTTGGGGCATGGTCGAAACTGACATTTGGAATTAACTCTTCTTTGGGAAACCGGCATTTTTAGACTTCCACTGAAAAGTTGTCTGTATACAGAAAGTTGTTCTGTATAGAGCAGATGATTTACAAAATGCTTTTGAAGACACTTTTCATATGTTTAGCATTGGAGTGGATTTTTGGAGTCCAATATTGGCTATCTTCCGATGATCGAGCGAACTATCGGAAAATAGGACCGTCCATGTGATATACTGAAAAAGTCGATTTTGGACATTGTTGAGCTTTCTAGTCACTGTGTTGCTTTTTAATGACCCCTGAAGTCCTTCTGTCATATGCATGTGTCATTTGCCCGATTTCGCTGACTTTAGGATGAATAGTGATTTCCTGCTCTGTTGAGTCGTTTTTCTGCATTCTGCTCAAGTCGTGGCTTGTATCATTGCTGATAATGTAATTTAAATTAGTTAGCCAAAATGGGGTGCTGACAACGCGCGGCATCCCATGGATCGTGCGCTGGACGAAAGGGATTTTCCCGTGGGTCCAGTCTACAATTCTTATCGCACAATCCACCTCAAAATCGCCTGATGCATCATCTCCCTTGTCGTTTTCATAGGGACACGCCAACCTCAGGCGAAGAATGACGCACGAGTTCACACATCTCCGAAAACTCATGCCTGGCCCTCCACTTATACTTCAAAGAGGGAAGTGCCCAACAAGGAGGTACCCCCTTGAGAAGCCGAAGGTGGAAGCGACTAAACGCGCCATACTCGATCAACGCGACCATCTCAATCGACAAACAAGCATTGCATTCGGGGCAAACGTGCTCATCGACTTCAAGGGCACACCTCTCTGGCGTACACTTGATGCTGGAGCCACAAAACACGATCAAGGATGGTGATTGCACAAGACACCATCCATAGGCCATATCAACACTGAAGATTAGGGCATTCCCGTTCAATGAGACCACCCCAAACACTATCCACCCAGGATTGGCGTCTCTGGGCAACATACACTGGGGCCTTCCTAGTTGAAGTTCACACCAACGCGCCTTCTGTTCCAAGTGACGTACATAGGGCCTCCCTAGTTGAAGTTCGCACCGAGATTACTACAGCTTTCTACACCTAGAGTGGGTCACTTCAGTGAGCGGTGTCGAAACTCTCCCAGTCATCCAAGTTAAGAGTGGGCGTCCTCCACAGCAAACACCAAGACAATCTCGATCACCCATCCCCTAGGGCAAAACTCTGTATTTTCTTTTCCATAGGCATTAGGGGAAACAATTCAAAGTTTGTAAAGGAAAATGGACACTCGACCCGACTTCCAAATGCACAAGATAATATCCAAGACCCAAGTCTCACAAATAAGGCCGGGGCAAGGACGCATCAAATCTCCACGAGGTGAAGCGCATCAAAGTGACCTCGGTAACGCAAAACTCGAGGAAATTCAGGCAAATTCAAGGGGCACAAGCAAACTCCAACTTCAAAATAAATAAATAAAGAAAAATAAGAAGCGGGAAAATCCCGCCAATCAAGAAAAACAAAGGCAGCGCCAAAGTTCATGGAATACACCGACGGTGCCAAATTAAAATTAAGATACCCTAACAAAGAAGGGGCATAAAACACAACTCCTAGATGGAGGCAGAGTACAATACTGATTTGGAAGTCAGATTTTTCCAAGCACTTTGCACTTGCAAACTTGAGAGACAAAAGAATTGAGCCTGCTAAGTCGAAAACCCCTATGGGACGGCCTAGGCAAAAGTTAAGGAAAAAGATAGGCATGACCGAAAATCCTAATGTGGGCGGTCGTGGCAAAAGGAGAGCTCATCCCCCTTGGTTGAGAGGTGCGGCCAAATCCCGAGGTGGGCAACCATAGTAAAAGGAGAGAAAAATGAGAGAAAAAGATAAACCGAGTTATTACCCTAGCTCGTCACACATCGTGCGCACTAGGGATTCCCCAAGGGAAGCAGCCAGGTTGTCTTCTTCAACACGATCCCTGATCGGCTCTCCATCAAAACTCAACCGTCAAAAGTGGATTCTCCCTCATGCATAGTAAGCAACTGAGCATACCATCCGAATAGTTCGGAATAGCCTACGCAACAAAAGGACATAGGAGAAAGGGAGTACATTTTGTTGCAAGCGTGAACCCGTGTATCCTTTTAGCTTGAGGCAACGTGCTCCCCAAGCTTTCTCTTTTCTCTCGGTCAATTTCATAACTCATAATGGGTTACAGCTATCCTTCAATTAGCTACCACAGAACTCAAAATCTCAAACATTCCTCTCTGGAGGTTTAGTCATAACACTCCGGAAATGGACTAGACCGAGGTTTGACCAAATCTGGACAGAAATCCCCATGCGAATTACAGATGCAGCCGCCCTACGGCACCCTATCGAGAAGCGTCTTGATATGCTCATGCATGGCTAACAGGAGGCCTCGAACGCCTCGTATCGAGGCCTTCGAAAATGGGACCCCACTAGCACGGTAAAAACAAAACTCTTCACAAGTCACTCGTGCGACTCGAGAATGAATGACCCGCATCGTAACGACACCATTTTCATAACCTTCGTGTGCCTAGACATCATAGTAACTCACCAATGATTTACTGATGCTATCAGGACCATAGGTACTATAAGCGGCAATAACTATGGCAAACTTTGATCCCTAATCCCACTGGGTACGTAGGCGCTCCTCCCCAGAGTTTGAGTCCAGCATCACAAGGCACCAGCCTCCGACGAACAACGACCCTAGCGGCAAGGTTGGCCTCCAAAAGATACAACCGTCACTGCAGTAGTGCTGTCTTCCATTAAGTCAACGAACAATCGCCCAGCGGCGAGGCTGACCTCTAGCAGACCAATCACAGCATTACCCCAGGGGCAGGGCAGAGCACTGGCAAAGCAACATCATCCCTCATCACAATGTGCTGGCCTCCGTCGAACTAAGATCGCCCCAGCGGTGAAGCCGACTTCCGACAGATCAAGACACAACCGCCTCAGCAGCGAAGCTGGCTTCCCGCAAATCAAGATACAACAGCCCTTGCAACAGAGCTGGCTTTCAGCAAGACAACGAACAACCACTTTAGCGGCGAGGTCAGCCTCCAATGGGTCAAACACACCACTGACCCAAGGGCAAGGCTGGCCATCGCGAGAAGTAACATCATCCCAGTAGTAACACCGACCTCCAATGAATTAGCACGCTTGGGACGACACCTGTTCGCTGGGCCAATTCAATTACATCGCTAGCTTCCAGCCACAAACAGAAGCAACCGGGGCATCCCGGACAAACAAAGCAATGGGTCCTCTCTAGTCACACTCGACGACCCAGCATCATCCAAAGCAAAGCCCTAACCAAACTCCAAGCAAACTAGAATCATCTCTCTTTCGCGGCTTGCACGATTCCCAGTACATGCTCGTACTTTTGCAAAACTCCCTCCTCCGGGTTCGTCTCGTGATCCTACATTTCCCTTCTCCCCCTTCCGGGTCTGTCTTGTGATTATGTACTTCCTTTCTACCCCTTCTGGGTCTGTCCGGTGATTCTACAATTCTCTCCGCCTTTCGCCGGATCAATCCCGTGCATTTGCAATTCCCTTCTCCTACCGTCGGTTCAATCCCGTGCTTCTGCAATTCCATTATCCCTTCACCGGGTCAATCCCGTGCCTTTACAATTCTCTTCTCCCCTCGCAGGGTAACTCCCGTGCTTCTGCAATTTCCTTTTCCCACTACCGGGTCAATCCCGTGCTTCTACAAGTCCCTTCCCCCACCGCCCGGTCAATCCCGTGCTTCTGCAATTCCATTCTCCCACAGTCGGGTCAATCCCATGCTTCTGCAATTCGCTTCTCCCACCGCCGGGTCAATCTCGTGCTTCTGTCATACCCTTCTCCTCCAGCCGGGTCAGTCCCGTGCTTCTACAATTCCCCTCTTCCCCCCGCTGGGTCAATCCCGAGCTTTTGCAATTCCTTTCTCCTTATGTCAGGTCAATCTCGTGCCTCTGCAACTCCCTTCTCCCACCATCGGGTCAATCCCGTGCTTGTGCAATTCCTTTCTCCCTCCGCCAAGTCAATCCCGTGCTTCTGCAACTCCCTTCTCCCACCGCCGAGTCAATCCCGTGCTTCTGCAATTCTCTTCTCCCTCCTTCGAGTCAATCCCGTGCTTCTACAATTCCTTTCTCTCTCCATCGGGTCCATCCCGTGCTTCTGCAAAAATCCCTCCTCCCTTTTCCGGGCCAATCTCGATGATTTCATCTCTGCATTACCGAGCCAGTCCCGATGACATCACCTCTACATTTCCGGGCCAGTCTCAAAGACATCTTTTCTATATTTTCGAGCCAATCCCAATGACTTTATTTCTACATTTCCGAGCCAGTTCTGATGACATCACCTTTGCATTTTTGGGCCAATCCCGATGACATCACATCTGCATTTTCGGGTCAATCCCGATGACATCATTTTTGCATTTCCAGGCCAGTCCCTATGACTTCATTTCTGCATTTCCAAGCCATTCCCGATGGCATCATTTCTACATTTCTAGGTCAGTCCCGATGGCATCATTTTTGCATTGTCGGGCCAGTCCCGATGACTTCATTTTTGCATTTTCGAGCCAGTCTCGATGAACATCTTTGCATTTCCAAGCCAATCCCGATAAGCAAACTTGCATTTCCGGGCCAGTCCCAATGATTTGAATTTCGCATTTCCGAGTTTGTCCCGATGATTTATTTATTTTTCGCACCTCGGATTTGTTTCGATCTTTACTCTGCCACATAAAGTTTTTATTTTCCCAACATAGACCTCACACTACCCATTTTCCTGCTCTCCTCTGCTTGGCATTGGGCAATCCCCGAAAAAAAAAAAACGTACGGTATTCCCAATGTATCCAAAGATAAGAGGAGAGAACGATCATTGTAGGCGTCGTGGTGGTCGCTAGGACCAAACCGGGGTACTTCTTAAAGTCTTTGGCTGCATCCTCCACTTGAGCACACAGCCAAAGAGGGGCAAGCTGTCAGCACCCAGTTTTGGTCCACCAGCACCAAGGGAGGGCAAAATCGTCATTTCGTTGGAGGGAAGCATTCGTGACTAATTATCCAAGCACTCATGGCTCTTGAATTCGGGGCATGCTTTTTTTTATTTATTTAACTTCAATTTTACATTTTTCAGGAAAAAATGTGGGGTTGAAGAATACTTTTTGCATAATATGGATCCTCGAATTTTTCTGAACGCAATGGTGGTCTCGGATCATTTTTCTAATGCCCGATTGAAAAGGCGGGAATTTCGGCCTTACACACATTAATGTCAATTTTTCAATATTTGGGATGATATTTGGGACTAAGAAAATATTTTTCTGCATAATACTAATCCTTGAATTTTTCTGAGCACGACAGTGTTTTCAGATCATTTTTCGGATATTTGATTTTAAAGATTGAATTTCGAAATTAATAGGGCAATTACGATCAACGTGCGTCAGGGGCTCGATATCTATTTTTATCGAGATTCGATCTCCGCCGATGCAAATTGGAATTCTCATAAGGCCGGCTATTTTTCGAATTTCTCAATTTCAAAGTTTTCATCCTGAAATTGCCGATGGATTTTGAGAAATTGAATTTTACTTGAAGACACACATAAGTGTAAAAAAGTAAAAAATAAAAACATAATCAATTAAATAAATAAATAAATAAAATCAATAACTTGGCAGATGGGGGTTGACCCAAGTGGACATTGTCGACCCCACCCCCACCTCTCTTCTCTACCATTTTCTTTTCTTTCTTTCTGCTTCTACTTCTTCTTCTTCTTCTTCTTCGGGGCACCCACCTTCTTCTTCTTCTTCTTCGAGGCACCCACCCGATTAGAGCTAACCATTTTTCCTCTTTCGCTTTCTTTCGGCTTTCTGGTTCGATCTCTAGTTCTTTTGCAAGCTAAAGGTGCCTATGCTCTCGGCGGAACTGCTCTACGCATCAGTCATCATCACCTGCTCTACGCATCAGTCATCATCACCAACAACCTATTAGAGCTAACCATTTTTCCTCTTTTCATTTTCTTTCGGCTTTCTGGTTCGATCTCTAGTTCAATTGCAAGCTGGAGGTGCCTATGCTCTCGGCGGAACTGCTTTACGCATCAGTCATCATCACCGACAACCTTCTTTTCCACTTCTTCTTCTCGTCCCTCTCGACAAGTCTCGGCGGAACTGCTCTACGCATCAGTCATCATCACCTGCTCTACGCATCAGTCATCATCACCGACAACCTATGATAGCTAACCATTTTTCCTCTTTTCGTTTTCTTTCGGCTTTCTGGTTTGATCTCTAGTTCAATTGCAAGCTGGAGGTGCCTATGCTCTCGGCGGAACTGCTCTACGCATCAGTCATCATCACTGACAACCTTCATTTCCACTTCTTCTTCTCGTCCCTCTCGACAAGTCCCGAGCCTACAGAAAACTGCTCACGCTTTGACCAACTACTCCTATCCTCTGCAGCCTCCTTCTCCTTCTCAGCTTTTTAGTCGAGCAACTAACCAGGCACCATTTTCCCTCCTTTCTTCCTCTGTTCTGATGACCCGAGCCTGCCCATCACCTCATCCTTCTCCTCTTCGCCTACCACACGGAAGATCCCATCAGAGCTAGCTGAGTCCAGTGGTCCCTTTTCCTCTGGTTCTCTTTCTTCACAGTCAAGAAGGAAACAAAAAAAAAATAGACGATAAGGGTCCATTGTTGATTTTCTCGTTTTTTCCCTCATCTCCCATGAGCCATCAGCTGAATTCTCGTCTCCTCTATCTTTTCTCAGCTCAGAGCCAATGGAGATCCTCTCAACCCCTCAGCTGACTCCTAAACCGACTCCTCTCGGTTACCAGAAACAACAAATCCTCTCCATCCCTCAGCTTAGGGCCTACTAACCACACATCACAGCTCATTCTCATTCCTACTCTCTCAATTCCTTCCCCCCCTCAGCTCACGAAAAAAACTCACCCATCATTCCCACAACTCATCTCCCTCAACTGAACCTTCCTTCTTCAATCTCCTTCTCGTTCTCTTTCCTCACTGACTCCCTTTCCAGCAAACGGGACCACCGAGACCACCTCAGTTCTCTCATGACCACTCAGACTCTCTCGTTCTCTCGTTCTTTCTATACTCTCTCCTTCATCACCCGACATACCAGCAACATTCACGCAAAAGGGATGGACACCTATCAATGTGCGATTATCATTCGTATACCCTCCCTTTTCTATTTTTATGTTTCTGTCATCCTGGTGTAGATTGGGGTGCTTAGGGAATGGGATTAGAGGCACGAGCAGGGACGGTTTGTGAAAGGTTGTCCGGTCCCTCATGGAATATGCACAGAAACCTTGGCATCCTAGTGGTGTTTCGTGCCCCATTTTTCCTAAGTTTGTGCTTAGAATGAGTCAAAATATAAAGAGCGAATTAATCTCAAACTCGGCTTAATCAAACACGTGAAAATAGTCAAGCGAAGGTCTAGGTTCTGGGTTTTAGGAGAAAACACCTCTATTATGATCTGTAAAAGTTGCATTATCACCATACAGAATAATTTAAAAGCAACCCACACATTTGAGACTTGATTACAGACATCATGTCTATCGGGTCCTTTCAATATTGCCAAATGCAACATACCCTTCCATGGCGATCTAGGGCCAATCAACATTGAATACATCATCCCATTTGTCTGTTTAGGGTAGGAATTTGTTTACCAAGCAACCCCGGTTCATAATTTGTTAATCACGTAAATTCAGCAATAACACACAACTTGTCTTTTTTTTTCTTTTTTTTTCTGTTTTAATCTGTTGTTTATCTGCTTTGTCTATTTTCATGTTGTTCGAGCCCAGGTCCATAGGATACGATGCACATGGGGTCCAATGCCCTTTTATTGTCGACCACGAGGTCCAATGCCCCCACACACCGAGCACGCACGACCCGAGTGCGACATAGGGTCTCGCCTTAAGTCATTGTCTCGACCCGTTTAGTGCCCATGCGGAGGATGATTCGAGTTAGGACACGTGAAATGAGGTTAGACAATTACCCGAGAGCTCGACTGGTCCCACGGTTATCTCAAGGACCATTTTGTCCTTTAGAAATCCGTCGGGTCAGTCGGACTCGATCTTCGACTCTTACGAGCCCACATCGCTTTAATTTTTGTTTCGGTCGTTTAAACCACTCGGTAAGCATGAGCGGAATATTGGCCAAACGTGAGTCGACCGGGATCCATTTGTTGTAATTTGTATTTATTATTTGAGATTACATTGTGAGGTATTTATTTGTACACCTATTTATATAACGATCTCGGTCGGCAAGCGTGGAGTCTGAGAGTCCGAATCGATTGAGTTGGTTTAAGAGTCCCCGAGACGAGCGGGACCACATGAGTCACGGGCCTGGTCCACATGGTGAACTAGACATCACGATCTGGTTAACCAAGATGCGAGGAAGGTGGACCGATCCCTTGACTTGGGGATCCGCTTTTCTTTCGGCCTCTTAAATCGAACTGATCGCTTCTACGAATTTACAGTGACAAAACAAACAAGATGAACGAAACTTAAATCAAGCGGTAAATGAATAAAAACGAAAAATACTAGACAAACTAGAGTACCGATAGGGCGTGCGGGATATAGACTCGCACGTAACAGAAGCCTTGAATTCAGAACTTCGGGTTCCGCAAGACAATGTTCCTTAGCATAGTAGGTGTATCCTTACTCTTAGACTCGGGCAACTCACCGGCCCTCGACCATCGAATCGTAAACAGGTAGTGGCGACTCCTTCTCATGCGTGTCCGTCACGCATCCCCACGGAAAGGTAGACACTCCCAAACCGTGCGATCGGTTGCACAATCTAGAGACCACTGTGTTCTCCGTTTGTCGAAAACAAAACCCGAAGGTTTGCTGGGGGTCGTTTCATACCACTTTAAAGCTACTTGGGCGAGTCGAAATAATTTTCTTGGCCCTTGGGGTGGTTGGGAATGGGTGGTGCAGAGCTCGAGTATTAACATTTCGAAAAACAAGCTTTACACGCGAGATTCCACTCGAAATGGGCCTTTTTTTCGCCTGAGCGGTACTCGGGAAACCTAAATGACTAGTGCCGTGCAATTAGGGTTTATTTCCCTGGCCTTGAGGTCTATGGGATTGATTGACGTGGATTTTGTGTACTAACGATTCGTCAAAAATATCTCCGGCTAGGGTTTTCTGTAGAAAGGACATCGTTTCCCAGGTCTGGATTAACTCGGGAGGTCAAAATGATTTCCAGAAAGCAGTCTGAAACCTATTCCCCGGTCCTGATAACCCTTGGGCATGGCCAGGCCTGTCTTTGGGTGCTGTTGATCCACTTGTGGAGTGGGAATCCCGGGAGCCCCATTAGAAAGGTTATCTATGGATCTTCGGGAGTACCCCGACTCATGCAAATGATTTTTGAAATGCGTCCGGAGATGACATTGGTCTTTTTGGCATCGTGAGGTATTTTTAGAGCCACATATTGGATACCTTCCGATGCTTTGGCGATCCGGCTGTGAATAGTATTGTAGTGTCGACTCTCGCTGATCCGAGGTCTAAAGCCTGTCAGGCTAAGCAGAAGATTTGCGAAATGTGCTCGGAGGTGATATTCGTCAGTTTGGTACCAATAGGGATTTTTAGAGTCCAACATTGGATACCTTTCAACGCTCCAGCAAGTTGTTGATGAATAGTACTGTAGTGAGCCGGCTTTTGTCGACCAGGGATCGGATGACTGTCTGGTCTCTCCGGTTGCCTCCTATGACCTGTATGGATGCCTTGAGACTTCTGCTATAGCTCATGCTTCATGGTCGTGTGGTTGCCCTTGCTAACCCAAATGTGAATAGTAGCCAGGATTTATCGGGCCTTCTTCTGTTATGCTTGTCGGGCTGTGGCCAGGTTTGCTATTGATATTCTCTCCTGGAGCTGATGGAACAAAATGGGGTATTGACAACCTCCATTAATGCTGTCAACCCATACGCCTTGGCCTCTCGCAGTACACCCTGAACTTTGCGCCCACACCATTGGCCTTCCAGACGTATGTTCCAGTTCCCTCGCAGTACCAGCAGCAGCAGCTTTTAGCCCAACTAGTTTATTACTCGGCTCTGCCAGTTTATCATTCACCGTAGGCCCCACAACCGTACGTCCATCACTATGCTCCGGCTCATCTTCAAGTCCCTCCTATCAGGCCCCCTGGCTTCGAGAGCTCCCTAGCCAATCCAATGGGCCTCGACCCCATAGCCTCACTAAGGCGGTAGGGGGAAGGCTCGCCCTTATCCTCAATACCCGCCTCTGTTGATCTCCCAATTACAATTCTACCGCTAACTCCTTACGGCTAGGAGAATCGCCCCGAAGGCCCTCGACCCGACCTTTAACTTAGGATCCATAACCAAAACCTCCATGGTGAGTTCCATATGGACATTCCGAGGCACACGATAGACAACTGCTACATCCTCCAGGGCAAATTGCAGGAAATGATCGAGAGGAAACAACTCTCCTTTAGCGAGGTTAAGCCACTGAATGTACAGACCAATCCCCTCCCCGACCACGGTCGGGTTCAGGCCCGACCATCAACATGATCGGCATTTGCCCTCTGGGCAAGGACGAGGCCAAGGAAGAAGACCAAACCTCGTTCGTCATCGACTGTACCTCCCTTCCCGGGCCGCCTCACATCATTAAAGGCACTCTTGATGGCCCCTCTCTGCTCAAGACCACTCTTTCATTGCTTTGCCACGCATCAACGTCGTAGCTGAGGAGATTCCCTCTTAAGGGTCCATGTTCACCTAGTGCAAGACGGCGAGTAACTGACCAACTGGACCACCATCCCGCTCTACCCTGCCATGATTACCGATGTCTAAGGCTATTTATGTATATATGATGTCACCCCATGTGTAAGCAAAGCTATAAGCCACACGATGGAAGATGGATCTTTTATTATGACACAAGCACCGATCTTATTGAAATCTCTTCGCATTCCTTAAGAATTCTTGCATTTATATTCTCTTTCTCGTTTACGTATTCCTAGCATTTTCACATTCTTAAGCGAATCACTTTCCTTTCCAAGCTCCACTTGAATCCAAATGATCACCACGGTGATTCGAACACGCTCGAGCAACGTTTAGGAAAGTCAACTAACTGTTGGAACAACACGCATCCCATGAGCACACCTTTCTTAAATTCCATTTTTACTGTATCTTATCCTATTTCAATGTAATCCAAGGGATCCCGCCCAGAACAAACCCTTCAAAAAGGGCATTACGATAGTCCTAACGACACCGCATTGGTTTTGACGGGCTAGTTCGACCCGCCTATCCCCGTGGGATCCTACTCCTCGAGCCTTCCTTAGGACGGTTGCGTCTGCCTACCCGCACCCGAGAAGAGTACACTTATGCGACCTCCAACCACGGTCTAACTACTCTAGTGTGGTGATGACAAGACTCCCGAAAACGAATGTCCCCTACACGCGACACCCCGTGGATCGTGTGCTCGACGAAAAGGCTTTTCCCATGGGCCAACTTCAAATTTCTTACCACACATTCCACCCCATATTCACCTAATGCATCATCTTTTTCATAGGGACACGCTGGTCAATGGCAATGGCTGATGCGAGGGTTCACACCTCCCCGGGAACTCTTCTCGAGCCTATTTATACTTCGACAAGGAAAGGGCCTAACCAAAACGTACCCCCTACGAAGCCGAGAACGGAGACGATTGAGCAGACCACTCAGCACCGACGCAATCGTCTCTCTCGAAATTGAACAACGCCTTGGGGCGAATCGGACCTTCACCACCGTAAAGTCCCACTAACGGCTATCAAACTACAACGAGCCCTAGGGCGAGACATGCCCATCGGTTTCGAGAGCACATTTCTCTAAAAGACACCCGTTACTTTAGCCATGGGACATGGTCGAGGACGAAGATCATGTAGGACACCTACCACTGGCGACATCCACATACACCGGGGTATCCCTGTCCAACATTCACACCGGGGCAGTCTCGGTCACCTAATCCCTGGGGCAAGACTTTGTATTTTTCTTTATCATAGGCAATAGGGTAAAATCATTTGAAAAGTTTGCATGGACAAAACACACGTAGTTCGGCTTCCGAATGTACAATATACAAAACTCCAAAACTCGACCCTCACGAAATAGGGCTAGGACAAAAAAAATACACCAAGTCTTCAAAAGGCAAAGCACGTCAAAGCAACCTCAGCAACATAAAGGTCGATGAAAGTCAAGCAAATCCAAGGGGTACAAACAAATCCTAACGTCAAGGAAAAAAGAAAGCGAGACTATCTGCCAATCAAGAAAAACAAGACAGTGCCAAGGTTCACCAAACACACTGGCGAGGCCATTCCAAAAATCAAGAAACCCAGACAAAAGAGAGGTAACAAACGCGACTCCTCGATGGAGACATAAAACAACACCGACTCGGAATTTGAATTCTCCAAACTCTTCGCCGTTGTTAACTCGAGAGAGAAAAGAATCAAGCTTGCTAGGTCGCCCATGGGGCGACCTAGGCAAAAGTTAGGGTAAAAGTGAGGCACGATCGAAAATCTCGAGGTGGGCAGTTGTGGCAAAAGAAGAGTTTATCCCCTTTAGGTTGAGAAGTACGGCCGAATTCGATGCGGGTGACCATAGCAAAAGGAGAGCAAAATGAGAGAAAAATAAACTAAGTTGTCCCCCATGGAAAGTGGCTAGGTTGTCTACTCCAATACGATCTCGATTGATTCTCCTATCTGCTCAACCGTCCAAGGCGGACCCATCTCCAAAATGTCGTATGCAACCGAGCACGCCATCCGAGCAGTTCAGAACAGCATACAGAATAATAGGATGGAGAATAAAGTGGGTACATTTCGCTACAGGTGTGAACCCATGTATCCTTTTACTATGGGGCAACATACTCCCCAAGCTTTCTCTTTTCTCTCGGTCCATTTCATAACTTTAAATGGGTCACAGCCACCTTCAATCGGCTATCACAAAGACGAAATCCCAGAAATTCCTCCACGGGACTCTAATCATAATACTCCGAAAATGACTAGATCGAGGTTTGACCAATTCTAGACAGAAATCCCCTGGCGGGTTACAACCGCAGCCATCCTACGACACCTTGTTGAGAAGAGTCTAAAGCTAATGGACACATTGAACAACCAATAGAGCTACTAGGACATCGTTGAGGGCGTCTCGATATGCTCAACATGGCCAAAGGGAGCCCCATGGAGGCCTCCTATCGAGGCTTTCAAAAACGGGACCCCATTTACGTTTTAAGGCAAAACTCTTCACGGGTCACTCAAGTGACCCGATCCCTTTTCGACTTCCCTATGTCTAACCCTTGTTAGTATTCCTTAAATGACTTACTAATGGCATTAGGCTCACAGGTATCACAAGCCACCCAGCTGCGTTGCCGCCTACGGCGAACAACCACCACTAAAACAGCGAGGTCGGCCTTCGGCAAAGCAACATCACCCCAGTGGTGATGCCAGTCTCTGGCAAATCAACGCCCTCGAGACAATAGCTCCCCCGTACACGTAGCGCACCTTACCGTCCACAAGACTAAAGGACAGTCATGCCTAACTTTGCTAGTGAACCACCCGCGGTTCTCAATCTCAACCCACAACACTACCGCCCTGTACCTACAATTCAAAGATAACTAGGGT
Organism: Punica granatum; assembly: GCF_007655135.1. NCBI lineage: Eukaryota > Viridiplantae > Streptophyta > Magnoliopsida > Myrtales > Lythraceae > Punica > Punica granatum. Next base: position 26,270,805 of record NC_045127.1, on the reverse strand, counting down.
ATCCCAGCCAGGCGCGACAATAAACGGTCTACAGCAGACCTAACGACGACCCTAGCAGCCATCCCCCAGAGAATCCGACTCCCAATCAAGCCAAGCTCATCCCCTCTGTCAGCACCCCATTTTGGCTCACTCATTCAAATTACATTATTAGCAATGATCCAAGCCACGACTTGAGCAGAATACAGAAAACGGCTCAGCAGAGCAAGAAATCACTATTCATCCTCAAGTTGGCGAAATCTGGCAAATGACACATGCATATGACAGAAGGACTCTAGGGGTCATTAAGAAGCAACAGAGTGACTAGAGAGCTCAACAATGTCCGAAACCGGCATTGCTAGAGTTCACACGAACATGCCTATTTTCCGATAGTTCGCTCGATCATCGGAAGATAGCCAATATTGGACTTCAAAAATCCACTCCAATGCCAAACAGATGAAAAGTGTCCCCAAAGGCATTTTGCAAATCATCTGCTCTATACAGAACAACTTTCTGTATACAGACGACTTTTCAGTGGAAGTCCAAAAATGCGGGTTTCTCGGAGAAAAGTTAATTCCAAATATCAGATACGGCCATGCCCCACAATCATACAGAGCACGAGTAGTGCTTCATATTGTCTTTTAGAAGCCATACAGACACCCTGAATGACTTCCGAGCGACAAAACGGGCATACCCCTCTTCGGAAGAGCATAACCGGAGACTAGTCTGATGGAATGACGGCAAACGAAGTTCTCACCACATTGCCCTGAAAACTCCAGCGGACATTCGCAATTGGGCAAAACAGACAGCAAAACCCTTCACGGTTTCCCGAGTAACCTCTGACGAGCACAAAAGGCCATTTTCAATAAAAATTCATATCTGGAGGTCCTCTTTGGGGAAACTTGATGCCGGATGCTTACCTTACACAATGCTAGCCTTCTCAAGGCTCAATGTGGAATTGTCGGAATGAATCACACAACTCATCTAGACCCCTCGACCAATGCTTTAAGGGTCTCAGATGCACTTCTCATATCTTTAGAGGCCCAATCTCGGCAAACGGAGATCACAGTGATCTCCGGATCGCCCAAGAAACTCAGAAAGCAATCTGAGAAATCTAGTTTCGGCCTCCTAGGACATCTCCGGCTCTATATTTGCATTACCGGCTTAAGAGTCAAGTGCCCACGTAATTTGACAATCTATGTCAAAATGACCGACGTGGGATGCAGATACAAGATATGCTGTCAGAAGTGGGTAACCTCGCTCTGAATGCTTAAAAGGAGCAAAACCGGCTTCCGAGCCTCATACAGACATTTGACAATTTCTCATGGAAAATGCCAATCTCGGACTCTTTAAATCTATTTCCTCGTGTATATCGATAATTCGACGTTCAATTCAAACCACGAACTACCAATGCGAGATCAATCGAGACCCGAGCTTTTTCCCGGTTTCTCCTCTTCAGTCGTGGGACCCATGGGCTACCCAAGATGAGTCACCCTTTGCTCTAGAAGCTTCTTCTTCCTCTTGAATGCAAGAAGCCAACTTGCCCTCTTGTCAGCACCCCATTTTGGCCCACCGGCTTCCTACACGAGAATCCCCGATCAAAGCTCGGGACGCTATTTCATCATCCGGCAATCAGAGGCAAACAGGCGGACACGGGGTCATGAGCAATAGGAGGAGGAGCTAGGTCACTGAGAAAAGCGGAGGAAAGCTATCAGAAGAACGAACGAACAAGGAATCCCCAAAATGACAGGGCTGGCACTGTGGCACTATTCACCATCGAGTCACCGAAGCACCGAAAGGTGCCCAATATGGGACTTCAAAAATCCCTCTCAGTGCCAAAGTGACCAACGACACGTCCGGGCGCATTTCCGGGGCACCCTGCTTAAGCCGGGACACCCCGACCCCTCACGAACGCCTTTTCTGACAGAGCGCCCGGGGCTCGCTCCACTGACAAGCAGATGGCCCCCCAAAACGGGCCTACAAGCACTCGGGGACCACCAAGGTCTGGGAACAAGCTTCAGATGACCTTCCGGAACTCGACTCGGTTTCCCGAGGGACGTTCCAGTGGTCACAAACGTCTCTCGGTGAACCTTCGGGGCATTTCCACGGAAAACAGAGATCACAACGATCCCCGAGCACCTCACAACGGGCCCCGAGCACCTCAAGACATTCAGGGAACACTGAGAAAACCCCGGTCAAAGTCCCTAGGTCTTCCCGGGCCAACGGTCCCCGACCGAGGGCGACGAGCCAGCGATCCCTCACGGGGCAAAAAGATCGCCAAAACAAATGTCAGGATGCACAAAGAGCAATCAGGGACCGGGGGACCCTAAACCCCGCTCCGAACGTCCAAACAGGGCAAAAACCGACTCTCGAGGCGTCGAGTCACCCGAACGTTCGTTCATACGATGCATGACGATATTAGGCTCATCCGAATCCTCGTCATTCAAGCATTCCAAATCTTCAAATTAATTGGGTATCGGAGATCGAATGCAAGCTCAATCAAGTCTCAAGCGTTTTCCGGCTTTTCTCTTAATCGGATGGGACCCACAGCTCAGCCACGCCAAGCCACCAAGCCACAGCTCAACCCCAAGCCGCGGCTCAACCCTCCAAGCTTCGACTCGCCCGCAACCAGCCGCGGCTCCTCCCTCCCACCGTCGGCTCAAGCTTCCCCCCACCACAAAATTCCAATCTTCTTACACCTCTTACACACCTATCACCTCCTATCACCTCTCCATCACCTCCCATCACTCTTACCCTTGCTTCCCCCACACTCTAAGTGACATCTCCCCCTCCCTAATCCCATTAGAAATTTTGGCAGCCACCCTAAGCCATTTTGGCAGCCCCATTAAGCCCAAAACCGCAATTAACTTCCCCAAAGCAAGTCATTAGCCTCCCCTATAAGTTCCCATTCATCATTAACTCTAATCACTTCTTCATTCCCACTCTCTCTCAAGCCAATCTCTCTCAAGAATCCTCTCAAGCTCTAGCCCACTCCCACTCACTCGTCCAGCCCTTGCCAAGGCCGAAACAGGCCAAAATCACCGGAAAACCACCCGGTATTCCGGTGACCACCCGACCCGACTTAAACCAAAAATCACCAAACTCCCTAGCCTACATATTTTCCACCCCCTAAGTCCATTTCGGGGCTTAGATTCCCCATTTGAGGCCTCCATCATTGCATTCCAGCCGAAGGAAGAATCGGGTCCCGTGGGTCACCCGGGCGCACACCGGACCTCTACGCGTGCCATTTCGCCCCACGACCTCGGCGAGTCGTGCCATTATGTTCAAAGGGTTCCTCACAACCCTCTCCCTTCCCCGTGAAGAGGTGGTCACGGTCCGAGGGCCGATCAACCGTGCACAACCACCGTTCCACCATTATTCTCTTACCGGTTTCTTTGTGTCCATTCCGAACTTCTTCTCACTGTTTCGGGTTTGTCTAGGCTTTGGCACGTTCGGGTCTGCCCTTGGTCACCTAGATCTGCCTCTTAGGAGTCCAACGAACCCGGTCTCACACCGTGCCGTGGCCGGAGCGAGCGTGCCGACCCGTTTTCCCGAGACTGCCGCGACTGCGCCTCTTTCGGGTTGTTCCACCCGTAGCTCCAAGCCGAGTCTTGCGACTCTCAAGGCCGCTTCCCCGACTCTTTTCCTCTTGCAACGAGGCTAGGTAACACCTCTTCATAACCTAGAGAAGCTAGGACTCTCTATATGTGTTTGTATGGAATGATAATGTGATTTAAATGACTAAGGAGCATGAAAGACGTCGTTTTTCTTCCGGATCTAAGCTTCCATGCAACTCCATGCATCGTATCATGTTTACTATCTATCATTAACGTCCATATACCGTGCAGTCATGCAAGCACAACACGAAGTGCCTCGGATCCGGGGGGATGAGACCGACATGGACCCAAGAGAGCCGTGAGACCTCTCGGCCGAACCTCTTAGCGGGAGGGCCGTGAGCCCTCTTGGCTCTCTAGAGTCCATGCCCTCCTCATCTCTTCGGATTGGGCCATTCCTTCGGTCGTGATGCTTTCAACCGTGACCAAGATGCGATGGTGCAACGAGAAATATTCGGGATCTAGGGGGAAGAGGTCCCCACGGGTCGGTGGCACCAAGGGGAGCTCACGGCCACGTCCCTCATGGGGAGGCCGAGAGGTCCCTTGGTTCTTCCGAGGTCACGGACTTCTCCTCCCGTGATATCGAGGGTTTCTCGGGAGAAATTTCTGAATTTGGCCTTGAATAAATTAATGTCGCATTACGAATTTCATGCCTGTATTCACCTCGTACGTTTATTTGCGTATTTCACATCATGACGGCATTATTCTATTGGGTGCTTGCATTATTGATTTCCATGGCATATGAGACATGCAAGAAACGATTGAAATCGGCGCAAGAGACCAACCAAGACCCGGGGTTGAGCCAAGGGAACGTTCGGTCATTATCTTCGGGATGTGATCGAGTGTCCCGTGGCTCTCTTCGAGTCTATGTTGGCCTCTTCCTCCGTTTGGAAGTCGGTTCTTGGAGTTGTTTGCAATTGTGCTCTCCATTCAATTGTCGATCGCGCATCGATAATTTATTAGACGTGTTAGTCCCGGATAAATACCCACCGAATCTATAGTTGCGGTGTAAATCGGTAATTGTCGAATAATCCCACAAAAAGGGAAAAATGGGACGCCTGACTCGGCTAATTAAAGCACTTAGACTAAATAATTGGGTAAATTGGTTATCAATTCGTAAACGCGTCGATGATTTACGGAATAGCGAGAATGCCCTTTTCCATTAAAAAATTCACAATTTTAAAATACCGAGTCGCGTAACCCGAATAGAATTGATGTCTAGGGAGTACTCATGTGCCTCGACTCGAGTCCGGGCCCAATTTGAGGCGGCCCGAGTCGGGGCACGAGAGTCCTTCTTAGACTCCTTCGTGTGACGCGATCTCCAATTTATACACGAACATTGCAATTTTATTATCCAAGGGTATAATCGTCATTCCGTGATTCACCGATACCCTAGTCTTTAGGGAGTTGGAAACACCTAGAACTATGAACGAGAAAGGACAACCCGTTCGGGTGCGAGTTTCATTCGCATGGCCCATTTCGTTCGTTTTCGGTGTTTCTTTCTTTCTATTGTAGATTCGGTGGGGACCATTTTATTTCAGTTACAAAATACGAAAAATCGGATTAATCATACATTTGGCCTAATCGAATGCTAGATAATGGATAGGCGGAATGATAGATTCCAATCTAGAGTCAAAATATGAGTTTGGCTAATTCGGTGAAACCATAGCGACACTTAACTGAATAAGAGTCCTAAAACAAATTCACACATATAATTGGCTTAGAACCATATCCTAGCCCGTCCCCTATGTTTGCCTAGGTTAGATACATTGTTTGTTAATCAACCCCGGTTAATAACTGATTAAATCACGTACACTCGACTTAATACACCACTTGTTTGTATTCACTGATAGTTGTCAGTTATTGTCTGTATCATGTCAGTTTTATCAGTTTTCTTCTGTTTTATCCTTGCCTATGATGATTTATTGCGGTTCAGGCCCGAACCCATAGGTTACGTGTTGCACGGGGTCCAACGCCCCAAATCACCGAACACGAGGTCCAATGCCTCTTAATTCACCGAGCGCGTGCAACCCGAGTGCGGAATGGGATCTAGCCTCGAGTCGCCATCACACTCCAAATATGGCCTATGTGGAAGGCAATTTGGATTGGATGTGTGAAACGTGTTTAGATATCACCCGGGAGCTCGATCGGTCCAACGGTTACAATGGGAACTAATCGGTTCTCATGCAAACCGTCGGTTCGATTGGACCCGACCCCTGGCTCTTTGAGCCCGCGTTGCCTTAATTTATTTATCGGTCATTCAAAACACACGGTGAGCCGGAGCGGAATATTGACCCAATGCAAACCGATCGGGATCCATTTACTTATTCAGTTGCACTTTGTGATTATTCGAGAGAACATCGCGAGGATTTTATTTGTATATTCATCCACTTGTAAGGATCCCCGATCGGTGAGCGAGAGGTTCGAGTGTCGAATCGGTCAAGTTGGTCTATTATCACCAAGAGATGAGTAAGCTCGAATACTCCCGGTCTCGGTTCGCGCAGGGAATCGACCATCACGGTTCGATGAACTGTAGCGCTAAGATAGTGAACCAATTCCTCGATGCACAAGCGTACTCACCTTTCGGATGTTCGGCCCAACTTGATCAGTTCATCGAATTTACGGTGTCAAAACGGGCGAGTCGAGTACAACCCTAAATCACGCGGTAAATAAATAAAATAGCAAGCTTAGCAAGCTAAAGTACCGAAAGGGCGTGCGGGATATAGGCCCGCACGTAATAGAACCCCCGAATTCGGAACTTCCGGTTCCGTTCGACCATTGCCTTAGCATTTAGGTGTACCCCGTACCCCTAGACCCGGGTAACTTGCCGGCCCTTGACCTTCGGGTCGAAAAATGGCAAGTGGCGACTCCTTCTCACGTGCGTCCGTCGCGCGTCCCCGGGAAGGTGGACACTCCCAAGCCGCGTTGCATAGGCTTCGCGCATGCATACCCCGACGAGACGAAATTTGGGTGCGCACAGCTGGGCGACTCCACTGGGGACATACTTAGCGGGTTCGGGCTCAATCCCGTTTGCTTGCTTGCTTGTTTATTCATCGCTTTCCGCATTTCCCGCTTATCTACTTTACGCATTTTATTTCCCGCACATGCATTGCACATCATACCAGATTCTTAGGGACCTTGTCCGACATCCCACGAGCACCAATATAGGAAGCTAGGTTAGTCAGAGGTTCCGAGTAAGGGAACGGATCGAGTCGGCTATGCCACCGAACCGGCCCCCAAAGATCCTCGCTCGATTTCAAGGAATTCACACCCTTGAGTCGGGAGCCCCCATCCCTAGTTAGCGATTCTCCCAGTAGCACCGAAAACCATGCATACACAGGGACCGTCATGCTGGACCAACTTTTACCTCCATGCCGTCAACCGACCCAAAAGTCGAGTCCTTGAGTCGGCCCGTAGTTTTTTTAGGACGGGCATTTTGTTGTTTTTGTAAGAAAGAGCGATGTATACTGTAAAGAACACAACTATAGTTTATCTTTCCGCACTGCATACATTTTTCGAAAAAATTAGGACATTGCATTGATTTGATTCTAAAACGTTAAGCCGGCATCTCCTCCATCTAGGTAAGGATGGACCGCCCGGCTCCCGGTCTTAGGCTCGAAGCAATCACGCCGCCAAGGCAAGACATCATGCGCATCTGGAGGACTCTCCGACCGGTGGACCACGCATTCATCCAAGGCATCATCGGAGACGTGGTTATGCTCACCGAGACCCCGGTGGACTGGATCTTCCTGAGGACCGCCGCCGAACTTTGGGATCCCGAGCACGCGGTATTCAATTTCCAGGGGACGGAGTTAGCCCCTACGATCGAGGAGTACACGGCACTCATCCAAAGGCCTACGTCCACGATCCACGGCATCTTCGTGCCTAATCCGTTCACAACCGTCCAGGGTCAGCTCTCCACTCTCCTCCACATACCTGCTCAAGACATCCACGAGGAGCTTCACGAGAGGTGGGACCAAGGCATCCGGATCGCATGGCTCTCCGATTGGACGCTCCTCCGTGCAATGACGCCTACAACGGCTTCCTATCAGCGCGATGCCTGCCATGGATTCCTACTCTTGGTCTTTGGCACTCTCCTATTTCCGTACTCGCCGAATCTCGTTGACGGGGCTATAGCCCAAGTTGTCCTCCAAGCGGTGGGAGGCCATAGTTACGTGGAGGCTTTATTGGCCGAGACCGTCCGGTCTCTTGACTATGTTAGGGAGGTTCGGCGCGGTAGGGATGAGGGGATCCCCGCACTTACTCCAGATTTGGCTTCTCGCCCATATCCGCCCTTTTTGCTCATCACATCCGTTCTCCTACATCGCCGACGAGCGTTCGCTGATCGAACGCCTGGTACCAGTTATCCCGCCTCCCGAGCACAGTTTCTCGGAATGGAGGCGTTTTTGGCGTGAGTTGACGCTCGCACGCTTCCTATGGGTGGCTCAATGGAACCCCGGCGGCCCCATGATCACAGGATATCCTGGAATTGTGGGAGTCCCCCTTCTCAGCCATTTGGGGAGCACACTCATATTCCCCGGCCGGGTAATCAGACAGCTCGGCGGCCTGCAGGACGTTCCCGCCTAGGCGGACCGTCTACCTTTCCGCATCCAGTGGGTCGATTCCACATCCACGGCCCCCGCAAGATTCCTGCAGATCCGAGAGATTCGCCGCCAACGGGACGCTTGCGTCATACAGCGTCTGTACTTCCCCGAACATCCCACCGACGACGAGCGAGTCTTCGCCGCCACCTCAGCATACGTGGCTCGATTCTACACACGGGGATTAGCATCGCCGCAACCGTCCCATGCCGCTCCGACTCCCCGCGCTACATCCACCCTGGCCCCCGAAACCGAGAGCTCCATCCAAGCGGCCATGCATGCGGAGCTAAGGGCCATCAGGGAGGAACGGGATATGCTCCGTTGCGAGCTTGTCGACTCCCGTGCAGAGGTCGCGGACTACAGGGAGCTTCAGACACAGCTGACTCGAGCACGCGCCCGGGTCGCACACTTAGATCGGGAGATGGCCCGCTTGAGCGCGGAGTTGGATCGAGTGCACAAAAGGGCACGCAACCTCGCCCACCCTTAGGATTAGCGGACGCGCTCATTTTTGCCCTCACTCGGACCCACGCCGCTTTCAAGCGGCCGCCGAGCGCAAAGGGATTCCGGCTTTTTCGTTTATGTTCCCTTCTTTTTTTCGTCGTATGTTCTATTCTGTAAAGCTATGGAATTTGAAGCTGATCAATGTAATGACATTAGCATTTGAAAGCTCATGCATCTCATACATCTTGTCATCTTACTTATTCCGCACTTATCGTTTGAGATATCGGTGTTTGTCCTTACACACTCTTGGAATCTAGGTGATCGCAACTGGCATCGCACCGTTACCCGACTCGTCAGCAACTCAGGATGGCGGAAGGGGATCATGTCGATATTCCCGAAGAGGTCAACCCCTCGGTCCCGACTCTCTCTCCACCACCGCAAACGCACGCTCTACCGCCTCTCACTCCTGCAGGCGTACTCCCGGTGTACTCCAGCGCTCTCCCAACACATCTCCCGCTCCCGGCGTCTTCGGGGGCGCCTCCGCCACCGGCCTCACCAACTTCTGCCGCCACCAATGACCAAGCCCGCATAGCGGCTCTCGAGGGCACGGTCAATCAAATGGCCACCAACATGGCGGAGCTGCTCGCCCTGCTCAGAGGACCTAACTGGGCCTCCTCGAGTTCCACACCCCGGCCGGGACCGGGGCCAACAGTCGATCCAACCCCGTGGGCTCCACCGGTCCAAGCCTCGGAGAACGTTGAGGCTCCCGCACCGCCAACGCTGTATACGTCCACGGTCCACCCCTTCACCAGTCAACTTCCGCCTCCACCGCCGGCCCCTTCGGTAGTCCCTCTTCCACCAGCTACCTTCCTATCCTCGGAGCACATCCTGCCTGCGCCTCCACCCGTTTCCATACCGGCTCCAGCTATGATCTACACAGCACCTCCGCCGACGGTTTTCCCGGCAACCACCGCACCTGCTCCAACTCATCCTCAAGCCACGGAGCTTCCTCCCTATCCGACTTTGCAGCCTCACGCCGGCCTCTCCTACCAGGCACCGCCCCCCATAAACACCACCTTCCACGAACCGGGCACACCGACCCATGCGGCCCAATTCGCCTCATCGACACACTTCTTCCTTGAGGCCGACGCCGAACAGGAGCGTAGGTTGAAGCGAATGGAGGAAACGATACGGGCCCTGCAAGCGAACGATGTTCGTCCCGACGCCCGCTATGGCGACTGTAGCCTATTCCCGAGCATGCGCCTGCCCCCAAAGTTCAAGGTTCCAGAGTTCAAGACCTATGAAGGCACGACGGATCCACGCCACCACCTCCGCCATTACCGAGGGAAGATGCTGCAGTATTGGGAATACGAGGAATTTGTCATCCACTCCTTCCAGGATAGCCTGTCGGGATCGGCCCTCGATTGGTTCATGTCACTGAAGGCTGAGGACATCCCGACGTGGGAGGATCTCTCCCGGAAGTTCACCGACTAATACCGATATTGCGCGGAGACGCCTCCTACTCTTCTAGAGTTGAGCACGAAAGAAATGGCGCGGGGCCAAAAGTTCGAGGAGTATGTCGCCAAGTGGCGTGCCCAAGCCGCAAAGCACATTCCCCCGATCAGCGAAGCGCAACAGATCCAGTTGTTCTACTCCACGCTGAGAAGAGTGTACTATTCACACCTGTTGGCGCACACTTCGTCGTTCTCCGACCTCATCGAGGCCGGGAAAAAGCTGGATTTGGGAATCAAGCTCGGAAGAATGGAGGACCCCACCAACAAAGGAGAGGAGTCATCAAAGAAGGCTCCCGCGGCGCCGTCATCTTCCAGCGGGAGGAGAGCAAAAGAAGTTTCGGTCAACGCCGTCAATACAGCACATCAGGCGCCACAACAATATTCGGTGAATCTCACGACCGCACCGACCACCGCTCCTACCTACTTTCCCCCGCCCCCACAGCACTAACTTTAGTCGATCTACTATTCAGCCCCACCGGTCCCACCGCCGACGACCTCACAGTCATACGACCACTTTACGCCTGGCCCCGCTCAACCCTCTCAACCCAGGCCCCCGGTGTCGAGAACTCCTCCACCGGCGGAACAGAACCCCACTTCGCAGGGTCAATAGGCCGGCGGCGCACCGAGCCGACCCCGCAAACAATACTCGCCGCTGCTTGCTCCTCTCTCTCACATATATCGGCAACTCTTGGCGGGAGATCAAATTCAACCGATTTCCCCAGGTCCGAACTTCGACCCGTCCGTCCAGGATCAATCCAAACGCTGCGAATATCATCAGGGCGCGCCGGGGCACACTCTCGACAATTGTTGGAGGTTGAGGGACGAAATGCAGAGGAGGATCGACAACAACCGACTCACTTTCAACGCTGTCAGACCTCCAAATGTGCAGGCCAACCCCCTCCCGGACCATAGGCCGAGCTCGGGGCCATCCATCAACATGATCTCTATATGCGTCTCAGAGAGGGACGAAGAAGCGTAGGAGAATCCCCCTCCCTTCGTGATCAATTACACTCCCGAAGAACTCACGGTCGGGTTCACGGGACACGTGGCCTCACCGGCCCCATTCGTCGTTGACATCCTCGCTCGGGAGCCGTACTTAGATAGCAAGGTCCCTTGGACCTACGAAGGAAGCGTCGAGAGCGTCGAACAGCAATTCAGTGTCATAGGGTTGACACGCTCGGGACGGGTATATGAGAACCCGACGGCCAAGGACAAAGGGAAAGCGCCCGCTGTTGAAGACGGGGCGACGCCCGAAAGCTCACCTTTCCCATCCAAGAAGGTGACCGAGGAGGAAGCCGAAGCTTTCATGAAGATCGTGAAGGCAAGCGAATACAAGGTGGTCGAACAAATGGCCAAATCCCCGGCCCACATCTCATTGCTTGCCCTCCTCCTCGACTCGGAACCTCACCGAGAGGCCCTCCTCCGGGTACTGACCGCGGCGCAAGTGCCGAAGGAAATGCCCCCAGACAGGATAGAGGAGACGATCGGGTCCATCTTTTCCAACACTATCTCGTTCTCGGACGACGAGCTCCCGTCCGAGGGTTGGTCACATTCACGGGCGTTGCACATTGTCTGCAAGTGCAACAATTACATCATCGGCCGAGTCATGATTGACAACGGGTCCGCCCTCAACGTTTGCCCGGTGACCACCCTGAAACAGATGAATGTGGACCTTAACCGAGTCCACCCAAGCAAAACAGCGGTCCGAGCCTTCGACGGCTCTCGCAGGGAGGTGAACAAGGAGATCGACCTCCTCATAGACCTTGGCCCGTGCTCGTTCAGCATCATGTTCCAGGTGCTCGACATCCCGAACGCGTTCAGCCTGTTGCTCGGGAGGCCTTGGATCCACTCGGCCGGCGCCGTCCCCTCTTCTCTGCACCAACGGCTAAAGTTCATCGTCGAAGAGAAGCTCATCACGGTGAAAGGAGAGGAGGATTATGCCATCTACAAGGAGACGGCGGTGCCCTACATCAGCATTGGGGACGATGAAAACCTCCTGTTCCACTCCTTCGAAACCATCTCCGTCATCCGAGACTACGGAGAGAGTGGACCATCCCGCGCCAACCGCATGATAGGGAAGTTTCTCTTGCGCAACAACTATATTCCCGGCACCGGCCTTGGGGCACGCGGACAAGGGATCAACCGCCCCATTGAGATCGAGGAGTACAAACACAGGAGGGGACTCGGCTTTCGCCCCTCCTGTCATGAGATCATCGAGGCCCGCAAGGGCAACCATCTTCATCGCCTCGCCGCAACTATGGGAGGCTCAACAGGGGCGCTTCAGTCCCCCCACTATCTCACTTCTTCTCCGGGTCCTCACACACCATAGGAGGCACCCTTGACGGCCCTTCCTCGGACTTCGACGACACTCCTGCCACTCCGTCAGCCGTGTACGCCGTCACCGAGGAGATTCCTTCAGGGGTTCACATCCGCTTGGCGTAGGAAAACGAGGAGCTGGACAATTGGACCTCAGTCCCGCGCTACTCGGCTGTGATTGCCGATGTGTAAGGCTTATCTATGTATAAGATGTTCCCCGCGTGTCGGCATAGCCATGCGCTACACGACGGGAGAGGGGTTTCTATTATGGTTTCTTGTTCACAACATCAATGAAATCTCTCACGCATTTTTGAATTCCCTTTGCATTCTTTCTCCCTCTCCTATTTTCCATTTCGCCGCACTATGAACTTTCTAAGACGATTCTCTCGAATTTCCAGGCTCCACTTGAACCCAAATCCTCGATGCTTCGATGCGAACCTATCCCGAGAGCAACTCGGTGAGCCTCAACCCGTATACTTTGGGGAAGGGCTCCCCGAGGATAGTCAAGTGCCCGAGATAGAAGAGAGTTTGCGTCGCCTCGAAGACCATCAAATCACCTCGGTCGAGCCAACGGAGGAGATCAACGTGGGCACCGAAGAAGAGCCTCGCACCTTGAAGATTGGGACAGCTCTCGACCCCACACAGCGAACCCGGATGATCGACTTCCTGAAGGGATATCAGGAGGTCTTCGCCTGGTCTTACGCCGATATGCCCGGCTTGGACCCCTCGATAGTCGAACACTTTCTCCCGCTCGACACCGAGAAATTCCCACCCAAACGGCAACAGTTGCGACGACAACGGGCTAGCCTCCTCCTCCGCATCAAGGAGGAAGTCGTCAAGCAGATCAACGCGGGGTTCCTCGAGGTCTGCAATTATTCCGAGTGGGTGGCGAACATTGTGCTAGTGGAAAAGAAGGACGGAAGGGTCCGAGTCTGCGTTGACTACCGAGATCTCAATAAGGCCAGCCCTAAAGACAACTTCCCCTTGCCGCACATCGACGTCCTAGTCGACAATACGGCGCGCCACGCCCAATTCTCTTTCATGGACGGCTTCTCCGGATACAATCAGATCCGGATGGCCGAGAAGGACAAACTCAAGACGACGTTCACTACGATGTGGGGAACCTTTTGCTACCGCGTTATGCCTTTTGGCCTCAAGAATGCGGGGGCAACTTATCAGAGGGCTATGGTCACACTCTTCCACGACATGATGCACAAGGAAGTGGAGGTATATGTTGACGACATGATCGCCAAGTCCAAAGAAGGAGAAGACCACCTCGTCAACCTGAAGCGCTTTTTCGACCGCCTAAAAGAATACAAACTCCGGCTCAATCCGGCAAAATGCACATTCGGCGCCCGGTCAAGAAAACTACTGGGATTCGTGGTCAGTGAGCGCGGTATCGAGGTAGACCCGGATAAAGTCAAGGCGATCAAAGAACTCCCCCCGCCGTCGACGGTCCGGGAGGTGCGCGGCTTCTTGGGGCGACTGAATTACATTGCACGCTTCATTGCGAACCTGACGGATAAGTGCCAATCGCTCTTTCGCTTGCTCCGCAAAAATGCAGCAATGGAATGGGACCACGAGTGCCAAAAGGCCTTTGACACCATCAAGGCCTACCTAATTCAGCCGCCTATATTGGTACCACCTGTGCCGAATCAGCCCCTCATTTTGTACCTCACAGTGCGTCGACAATCCTTAGGGTGCATGCTGGGGCAAGAAGACGAGTCAACGCGCACGGAAAGGGCAATATACTACTTGAGCAAGAAATTCACCGAAGGGGAATCCAATTATCCGGAGATCGAGAAGATGTGTTCCGCGTTGGTATGGGTCATGCAAAGGCTCCGACAGTACACACTCTATCACACGATCCGCTTATTGTCAAGAGCAGACCCCCTGAAGTATTTACTCGATAGCCCCTCCTCCACGCGGAACCTCGCCAAATGGCGTTGTCAGTTGACAGAGTACGATATCGAATACGTGTCCCGCACTTCAGTCAAAGGGCAGGCGATCGCGGATCATTTGGCAGAATTCCCAATTGAAGATCACACACCAATTAATCCCGACTTCCCGGATGAGGGAATTCTCCAAATAGACGACGAGGGAGAGAAACCGGATGGAAGATGTATTTCGACGGTGCCGTCAATTCCACGGGATCAGGTATTGGCGCAGTACTGATATCCCCGAACGGACGCTATTATCCGGTAGCGACAAAGATCGACTTCCCGTGCACCAATAATGTGGCCGAGTACGAGGCATGTATTCTCGGCCTACAAGCGGCGATTGATTTCAAGGTAAAAGAGCTCGAAGTGTTCGGCGACTCGATGCTCACTATCTTCCATACATTGGGACAATGGAAGACGAAGGACGCAAAGCTAGTGCCATATCACGAATACCTCGAGAAGTTAACCGAGAACTTCGAGGACATCTCGTTCACCTATACCCCGCGCATGACAAATCAATTCGCGGACGCGCTTGCAACGCTCGCATCCATGGTGAGCATCACGAAGGAAAACCTTATCGAGCCCCTTGAGATTGAGATAGCCGAAGGACCGGCACACTGCAACTCGATCGAAGCATCCGAGGCAAAGCCGTGGTACGAAGACATCAAGAACCTTCTACGAACCGGCCAATGTCCCCCATTCACCGATCGCCGCGATCGGAAGACTCTCAGACGCCTCGCGATACATTACTTCTTGAGCGGCGAGATACTCTACCATCGCTCCTTCGACTCCACACTCCTCCGGTGCATCGACGAACACGAATCACGACGTCTCATGGAGGAAGTGCACGGGGGAAACTGCGGACCCCATATGAACGGTCTCATGCTCGCTAAGAAGATCATGCGCCTGGGCTATTATTGGTCGACCATGGAGACTGATTGCGTGAAGCATGTCAGGCATTGCCACCGATGTCAGGTTTACGCCGATCAGATCAAAGCGCCACCCAACGAACTGCGCCCCATGACGGCACCATGGCCTTTTTCGATGTGGGGGATGGATGTGATTGGCCCGATCAACCCCAAGGCATCTAACGGACATATGTTCATTTTGGTGGCGATCGACTACTTCACCAAGTGGGTCGAAGCCGTCACTCTTGCGTCAGTCACCGCAAAAGCCGTGGCCCGTTTTCTCAGACGTGACGTCATCGCCCGGTACGGGGTCCCTGCGACAATCATCACAGACAACGCCAAGAACCTGAACAACAAGGTCATCGACAAGCTCTGTGCACAATTCAAAATCCGACACCGCAACTCTACCTCGTACCGTCCCCAAATGAACGGTGCGGTGGAAGAGGCGAATAAGAACATCAAAAAGATCATCGAGAAAATGACGGTGAACTATAAGGATTGGCACGAGATGCTCCCCTATGCACTCTTGGCGTACCGGACATCCATACGGACCTCAACCGGGGCAGCCCCCTACTCTCTAGTCTATGGCATGGAGGCCGTCCTCCCAATCGAGGTGGAGATCCCCTCCATGAGGATTCTCGCCGAGGCCGAACTTGCAGAAGCGGAGTGCGCAAAACAACGATACGAGCAACTGAACCTCATTGATGAAAAGAGGCTGAAGGAGCTGTGCCACGGACAGTGCTACCAGCAAAGAATGGCTCGAGCCTTTAACGCAAGAGTCCGCCACCGCGACTTCAACCCCGGCGACCTCGTTTTGAGGAAGGTCCTACACGTCACGCCGGACTCTCGAGGGAAGTTCTCGTACAAATACGACGGCCCCTCCGTCGTCAAAGAGGTTTTCTCCGGAGGAGCGGTCATTCTAAGCGATATGGATGGCACCGAAAACGCCCTCCCCGTCAACGCCGACGCCATCAAGAAGTATTATCCGTGAGCGCTTGTATATTCTTTACCCCCCGGGCTCCGTGCCCGTCCTTATTGTAAGGCATTTCTGTTTCTGTAGACAGGCACCAACTCCCACCATTTGTCCAATATTAAGTTTTCTTGAGAAAAAAAAATAAACTTTCCCGCTAGGTCGAAAACCTCTTCGAGGCGGCCTAGGCAAAAGTTAGGGAACGAGTGGCACGACTTAAAATCCCGCAAAGGGGAGTCGCGGCAAAAGGAGAGCATAAATCACTTCCTCGCTAGGTCGAAAACCCCTCGGGGCGGCCTAGGCAAAAATTAGAGGACCCGAGAGGTGCGGTCTCACCCGGACGTGGGAACCGCAGCAAAAGGTAAGCATGTATGTGAGAAAGATCAAATAAGGCACCCCGCTAGGTCATCACGCGTTTTGCGGCCTAGGCAAAAGTTAGGGGATAATTCCGGCTCGACCACGAAAGAATAGCAATACTTCTCCGTGAAGCTGCACCGAGTAGTGGTTCGGCATTCTCCAACGCAAGCAAACTCTCTTCGACTCTCCAGGCTCGAGACTCGCCCTGGAATGGGGTCGAATCGACGTATCCTTGATTCGGAGGATCCCATAAGATCCCCCCCATTACCTTTATGTACATAATTCTACGGGTTACCCGTCTCAGAAAAGCTATCCTTCGACAGGGACACGGTCGCCCTCCAAATGGCCACCAATGTCATGACCCCAACACATCTTTACATAGATTCCTTTACGCGTCGTAGTCTAAACGATTCCACGCGGCTAACATCCTTTGTAGGCTTCTCTTTCCCCTATACAGGCGCGATCAGGAACCCCAGAGGACGCTCCCCACCGACGGATTTGCGTCTGCCTCACGCGACAAACCGTGTCCTCGAAGACTTGGAAATCGTCGAGGGATGCGCCACACCGCCCAAACCAACGATGTTCAGAAAAAGACGAGCGATAAGAGATCATCAGTAGTCGCCACGCATGAAGCAATCCGCATCCAAATGCTGAGAGAGCCGTATCACACAGCGCTTTGCGCAAATTCCAGATTTCAAATTCCTGCTCCGGGTCCATCCCGGCTTTTAAATTCCAGTTCAGGTCTATCCTGGCCCCTCGGGTCCATCCCGGCTTCTAAATTCCAGTTCAGGTCTATCCTGGCCCCTCGAGTCCATCCCGGCTTTTAAATTCCAATTCAAGTCTATCCTGGCCCCTCGGGTCCATCCCGGCTTTTTAAATTTCAGTTCAGGTCTATCCTGGCCCATCGGGTCCATCCCGGCTTTTAAATTCCAGTTCAGGTCTATCCTGGCCCCTCGGGTCCATCCCGGCTTTTTAAATTCCAGTTCAGGTCTATCCTGGCCCCTCGGGTCCATCCCGGCTTTTTAAATTCCAGTTCAGGTCTATCCTGGCCCCTCGGGTCCATCCTGGCTTTTCATTTCTGTTCAGGTCCATCCTGGTCCCTCGGGTCCATCCCGGCTTTTAATTTCTCGTTCAAGTCTACCCCGGTTTCCTTCAGATTCATCCAGCTTTCTTTCGGGTCTATCCCAGTTTCTTTTGGGTCCGTCCCGATCTTAATTTCTTGCGCAATGTCCCGACATGTCCAAGCAAGGTACGAGCAGCAATGGGGGGGACAGTATCAGAACTGTCGCCGGGCCCAAAAAGGGGATGCTTATTATGGTCTTTGGCTACATCCTCTAACCGAGCATGCAACCAAAGAGGGGCAAGCTGTCAGCACCCCATTTTGGCCCACCGGCTTCCTACACGAGAATCCCCGATCAAAGCTCGGGACGCTATTTCATCATCCGGCAATCAGAGGCAAACAGGCGGACACGGGGTCATGAGCAATAGGAGGAGGAGCTAGGTCACTGAGAAAAGCAGAGGAAAGCTATCAGAAGAACGAACAAACAAGGAATCCCCAAAACGACAGGGCTGGCACTGTGGCACTATTCACCATGGAGTCACCGAAGCACCGAAAGGTGCCCAATATGGGACTTCAAAAATCCCTCTTAGTGCCAAAGTGACCAACGACACGTCCGGGCGCATTTCCGGGGCACCCTGCTTAAGCCGGGACACCCCGACCCCACACGAACGCCTTTTCTGACAGAGCTCCTGGGGCCCGCTCCACTGACAAGCAGACGGCCCCCCAAAACGGGCCTACAAGCACTCGGGGACCACCAAGGTCTGGGAACAAGCTTCAGATGACCTTCCGGAACTCGACTCGGTTTCCCGAGGGACGTTCCAGTGGTCACAAACGTCTCTCGGTGAACCTTCGGGGCATTTCCACGAAAAATAGAGATCACAACGATCCCCGAGCACCTCACAACGGGCCCCGAGCACCTCAAGACATTCAGGGAACATTGAGAAAACCCCGGTCAAAGTCCCTAGGCCTTCCCGGGCCAACGGTCCTCGACCGAGGGGGACGAGCCAGCGATCCCTCACGGGGCAAAAAGATCGCCAAAACGAATGTCAGGATGCACAAAGAGCAATCAGGGACCGGGGGACCCGAAACCCCGCTCCGAACGTCCAAACAGGGCAAAAACCGACTCTCGAGGCGTCGAGTCACCCGAACGTTCGTTCATACGATGCATGACGATATTAGGCTCATCCGAATCCTCGTCATTCAAGCATTCCAAATCTTCAAATTAATTGGGCATCGGAGATCGGATGCAAGCTCAATCAAGTCTCAAGCGTTTTCCGGCTTTTCTCTTAATCAGATGGGACCCACAGCCCAGCCAAGCCAAGCCACCAAGCCACGGCTCAACCCCAAGCCGCGGCTCAACCCTCCAAGCTTCGGCTCGCCCGCAACCAGCCGCGGCTCCTCCCTCCCACCGTCGGCTCAAGCTTCCCCCGACCACAAAATTCAAATCTTCTTACACCTCTTACACACCTATCACCTCCTATCACCTCTCCATCACCTCCCATCACTCTTACCCTTGCTTCCCCCACACTCTAAGTGACATCTCCCCCTCCCTAATCCCATTAGAAATTTCGGCAGCCACCCTAAGCCATTTCGGCAGCCCCATTAAGCCCAAAACCGCAATTAACTTCCCCAAAGCAAGTCATTAGCCTCCCCTGTAAGTTCCCATTCATCATTAACTCTAATCACTTCTTCATTCCCACTCTCTCTCAAGCCAATCTCTCTCAAGAATCCTCTCAAGCTCCAGCCCACTCCCACTCACTCGTCCAGCCCTTGCCAAGGCCGAAACCGGCCAAAATCACCGGAAAACCACCCGGTATTCTGGTGACCACCCAACCCGACTTAAACCAAAAATCACCAGACCCCCTAGCCTACATATTTTCCACCCCCTAAGTCCATTTCCGGGCTTAGATTCCCCATTTGAGGCCTCCATCATCGCATTCCAGCCGAACGAAGAATCGGGTCCCGTGGGTCACCCTGGCGCACACCGGACCTCTACGCGTGCCATTTCGCCCCACGACCTCGGCGAGTCGTGCCATTACGTTCAAAGGGTTCCTCACAACCCTCTCCCTTCCCCGTGAAGAGGTGGTCACGGTCCGAGGGCCGATCAACCGTGCACAACCACCGTTCCACCATTATTCTCTTACCGGTTTCTTTATGTCCATTCCGAACTTCTTCTCACTGTTTCGGGTTTGTCTAGGCTTTGGCACGTTCGGGTCTGCCCTTGGTTACCTAGATCTGCCTCTTAGGAGTCCAACGAACCCGGTCTCACACCGTGCCGTGGCCGGAGCGAGCGTGCCGACCCGTTTTCCCGAGACTGCCGCGACTGCGCCTCTTTCGGGTCGTTCCACCCGTAGCTCCAAGCCGAGTCTTGCGACTCTCAAGGCCGCTTCCCCGACTCTTTTCCTCTTGCAACGAGGCTAGGTAACACCTCTTCATAACCTAGAGAAGCTAGGACTCTCTATATGTGTTTGTATGGAATGATAATGTGATTTAAATGACTAAGGAGCATGAAAGACGTCGTTTTTCTTCCGGATCTAAGCTTCCATGCAACTCCATGCATCGTATCATGTTTACTATCTATCATTAACGTCCATATACCGTGCAGTCATGCAAGCACAACACGAAGTGCCTCGGATCCGGGGGGATGAGACCGACATGGACCCAAGAGAGCCGTGAGACCTCTCGGCCGAACCTCTTAGCGGGAGGGCCGTGAGCCCTCTTGGCTCTCTAGAGTCCATGCCCTCCTCATCTCTTCGGATTGGGCCATTCCTTCGGTCGTGATGCTTTCAACCGTGACCAAGATGCGATGGTGCAACGAGAAATATTCGGGATCTAGGGGGAAGAGGTCCCCACGGGTCGGTGGCACCAAGGGGAGCTCACGGCCACGTCCCTCACGGGGAGGCCGAGAGGTCCCTTGGTTCTTCCGAGGTCACGGACTTCTCCTCCCGTGATATCGAGGGTTTCTCGGGAGAAATTTCTGAATTTGGCCTTGAATAAATTAATGTCGCATTACGAATTTCATGCGTGTATTCACCTCGTACGTTTATTTGCGTATTTTACATCATGACGGCATTATTCTATTGGGTGCTTGCATTATTGATTTCCATGGCATATGAGACATGCAAGAAACGATTGAAATCGGCGCAAGAGACCGACCAAGACCCGGGGTTGAGCCAAGGGAATGTTCGGTCATTATCTTCGGGATGTGATCGAGTGTCCCGTGGCTCTCTTCGAGTCTATGTCGGCCTCTTCCTCCGTTTGGAAGTCGGTTCTTGGAGTTGTTTGCAATTGTGCTCTCCATTCAATTGTCGATCGCGCATCGATCGTTTATTAGACGTGTTAGTCCCGGATAAATACCCACCGAATCTATAGTTGCGGTGTAAATCGGTAATTGTCGAATAATCCCACAAAAAGGGAAAAATGGGACGCCTCACTCGGCTAATTAAAGCACTTAGACTAAATAATTGGGTAAATTGGTTATCAATTCGTAAACGCGTCGATGATTTACGGAATAGCGAGAATGCCCTTTTCCATTAAAAAATTCACAATTTCAAAATACCGAGTCGCGTAACCTGAATAGAATTGATGTCTAGGGAGTACTCACGTGCCTCGACTCGAGTCCGGGCCCAATTTGAGGCGGCCCGAGTCGGGGCACGAGAGTCCTTCTTAGACTCCTTCGTGTGACGCGATCTCCAATTTATACACAAACATTGCAATTTTATTATCCAAGGGCATAATCGTCATTCCGTGATTCACCGATACCCTAGGATTTAGGGAGTTGGAAACACCTAGAACTATGAACGAGAAAGGACAACCCGTTCGGGTGCGAGTTTCATTCGCGCGGCCCATTTCGTTCGTTTTCGGTGTTTCTTTCTTTCTATTGTAGATTCGGTGGGGAACATTTTATTTCAGTTACAAAATACGAAAAATCGGATTAATCATACATTTGGCCTAATCGAATGCTAGATAATGGATAGGCGGAATGATAGATTCCAATCTAGAGTCAAAATATGAGTTTGGCTAATTCGGTGAAACCATAGCGACACTTAACTGAATAAGAGTCCTAAAACAAATTCACACATATAATTGGCTTAGAACCATATCCTAGCCCGTCCCCTATGTTTGCCTAGGTTAGATACATTGTTTGTTAATCAACCCCGGTTAATAACTGATTAAATCACGTACACTCGACTTAATACACCACTTGTTTGTATTCACTGATAGTTGTCAGTTATTGTCTGTATCATGTCAGTTTTATCAGTTTTCTTCTGTTTTATCCTTGCCTATGATGATTTATTGCGGTTCGGGCCCGAACCCATAGGTTACGTGTTGCACGGGGTCCAACGCCCCAAATCACCGAACACGAGGTCCAACGCCTCTTAATTCACCGAGCGCGTGCAACCCGAGTGCGGAATGGGATCTAGCCTCGAGTCACCATCACACTCCAAATATGGCCTATGTGGAAGGCAATTTGGATTGGATGTGTGAAACGTGTTTAGATATCACCCGGGAGCTCGATCGGTCCAACGGTTACAGTGGGAACTAATCGGTTCTCATGCAAACCGTCGGTTCGATTGGACCCGACCCCCGACTCTTTGAGCCCGCGTTGCCTTAATTTATTTATCAGTCATTCAAAACACACGGTTAGCCGGAGCGGAATATTGACCCAATGCAAACCGATCGGGATCCATTTACTTATTCAGTTGCACTTTGTGATTATTCGAGAGAACATCGCGAGGATTTTATTTGTATATTCATCCACTTGTAAGGATCCCCGATCGGTGAGCGAGAGGTCCGAGTGTCGAATCGGTCAAGTTGGTCTATTATCACCAAGAGATGAGTAAGCTCGAATACTCGCGGTCTCGGTTCGCTCAGGGAATCGACCATCACGGTTCGATGAACTGTAGCGCTAAGATAGTGAACCAATTCCTCGATGCACAAGCGTACTCACCTTTCGGATGTTCGGCCCAACTTGATCAGTTCATCGAATTTACGGTGTCAAAACGGGCGAGTCGAGTACAACCCTAAATCACGCGGTAAATAAATAAAATAGCAAGCCTAGCAAGCTAGAGTACCGAAAGGGCGTGCGGGACATAGGCCCACACGTAATAGAACCCCCGAATTTGGAACTTCCGGTTCCGTACGACCATTGCCTTAGCATTTAGGTGTACCCCGTACCCCTAGACCCGGGTAACTTGCCGGCCCTTGACCTTCGGGTCGAAAAATGGCAAGTGGCGACTCCTTCTCACGTGCGTCCGTCGCGCGTCCCCGGGAAGGTGGACACTCCCAAGCCGCGTTGCATAGGCTTCGCGCACGCGTGCCCCGACGAGACGAAATTCGGGTGCGCACACCTCTCTTAGCCAAAATATCTTGGAGAGGTTGAAGACAACACTCAATGCTCATCAATGCTCATCAATGCTCATAAATGCTCTTGGATCATCTTCATCAAGGACACTTGGTCCACATTCATCCTCATCCTCATTAGGCAAACCGAAATTTGCTAATGGGAGGCTCAAGTGTGCTTACTTTTGCTTAATTGCCCATTAGCTTTGCCTATAAATAGCCCCAAAGTGATTAAGTTAATGACTTCTCCTCTTGCACACTCTCTCCAAGCTTTCTCCCTCAAGAAAAGCTCTCAACTCCATAGCCAAAACCAGCAAGCTTCAACACTTCAAAACCAAGAGAGAAAAACCGAAGAAAACTCGAAGAACGCTTTGAGTTTTCTTAAGTCGGAAGCCAATGTTCATCATCCCGACTTAAGTTCAAAAATTCTCAAACTCCATGGACCACATGTTTTGGACCCAAGGAGTTCATTTATGAACTTAGTTTTTTGGTTTGAAGTCATTTGCTCATCATTTCAGGTTGATTTCCTCATTTCGGGCGAAGATCGTGCTCTCGGGTGAACAGTGCACCCGTAGCCGCACGCTCGCGCCCAGCCGCGCGCCCCGCGCGCCGGCGCGCCTCCCGTGCTCTCCAATCGCACGCCCCGTGCACCTAGCTCCCCGAACGTGCATGCCCTTGCACCCGAGCACTCTTCCAAGCGTTCAACCGAGTCACCCGACTCTCGAACACTTCCCCGACTCTTTCCTCGTATCCCGAGGCTAGGTAAATCACTCTTGACTTAGAGGAGTTAAGGCTTTTTATATTATTTGCATGGCTATGGAGTAATATGGCGTTTTATGCATGTTTAACTTACAAGACTTAATTTTTATACACTTTCTTGTTATATTATGCATGTTCATCATCATATAACATGTTAGCATGTCGGGAAACGTTTGGATCGACCCTCGGAAGACCTTTCCTACCCGAAATAAGCAAAAGAGCTCTCGGGTTTGCCTCAAGAAGAGGTGACCGAGGCTTGGCTTGCTTTCCTCGGGTTAAGATCGGCCTTCTTAGCCCGATCCAAGCTTGATTCCCGAGTTTTCTCGTGTTTTCTTACGTGCATGAAGTCGGTATTGTTTTATCGATTCCTTAAATAACTTGTTTGTGCATGTTTGCATGTTCGAATGCGTTAGTCAAGTCATGGCAATACCGACTTTCGTTTAATCGTGTCATTTATCATGTTTGTCGTTTAAGCATGCGAGAAATGATTCGAAACGAGACGGGGAAACCTCGTGGAATCCCATTGGGGCCATGAGACCTCTCGGCTATCTCCAAGGAGAAGTAACCGAGAGCCTCTTAGACTCGTACGGGTTGCATGAGGATTCTTCTTCTCGTTTTGAGTCCGTTCTCGGCCTTCGTGTCATTTGCAATTTACATTATTGTCGCAATATCGCATGAAAATGTCTTTTCAAAACAAAGCATGCATGGATTCGGGTATCAATGACTCATTCAGGTCCATTCGGTTACGAGGGTAGTTTCGGTCATTGGACCAAATATCCTCGATCCTTACGGAACCGTCTTGGTCGTCGAATCACGAATCGTTTTCACAATTAATGCATTCGGCGATAACCTTAAGCATTAATTCCACGAACGGGTTAATCGGGACGTTGTCACGGTTAATTCATTCAATTTAAACAACTTTGCATGAATTGGACATTAATTTGTAACTCGCGTCGACGAATTACAAAACGGTGTTAATGCCCTTTTCAAAACCCTCATACTTTCAAATCCGTATTGTGTTGTTCTCCTTTTCTGAAAATAAATTTTCAAATCAAGGGCAAGAACATCATTTTGTGATTTGCCGACATCCTAGCTCAGTTTAAAGTGTCAGTTGGGTACTCTGTATCAAAATTACAATTAACTGACTAATCATTTCACTCGACTTAACCAAATGCTAGAAAATGGTTAGGTGGAACTCTAGGTTCCAAATCTAGAGTCAAAACACGAGTTGGGCTAATTCAGTGGTAATTCAGTGTAACAACACCGAATCACTGTAAAAACAATCCACACACTCGAAACTTGACTACGGACACCCGACATGTCAGGTTCTCAAACCAAAGCCGAATGCTAAAACATTGGCACGTGCTTGTTTGTCTAGGGTAGGATTTGCATGCCAAAATACCCCGGATCAATAAACTTGTTAAAACACGTACACTCGACAATAACAAACACCTTGTCTGTTATTAACATGTTGCGTGTCATCTTTCCGCACCTGTTTGCCATGCGGGTCGAGCCTGATCCCTAGGCCGAATAATATTAGGGTTCAACACCCTAATCATCGATCACAGGGTCCAACGCCCTAATCAACACTCACAGGGTCCAACGCCCTATTCAGTGAGAGCGTCCATTGAATTTTGGTTCTTCGGTCTTTTCCCTAAACTCACGGTGAGTTAGAGTGGAATAATAACCGAACGCGAGTCGACTGGAATTCGGCCATTTGTAATTTGTATTTTTTATTTTCGAGAGCATTGTAAGGATTTTTATTTTGTACATTCATTCTATAAGAATTCCAGTCGGTGAGCGAACGGTCCGAGAGTCATATTAATCGAATCGGTCTAATGTTTGCCCAGACACAAGTAAATCCAAGATCTCGCGGTTTTAGTTCACGCAGGGATTCAACCTCCATGGTTCGATGAACTGTAACGCAAGATTGTGAACCAACTCCCCGACATACAGTGTCAAAACGTTCGATGAACTCTCAACCGACATCGTTTGGTTCACCGAATCTCCGGTGTCAAAACGTGCGAGCCGAGTGCAACTTAATTCATGTGGTAAATCATAAAATATGCAAGCCTAGCAAACCAGAGTACCGAAAGGGCGTGCGGGATATAGGCCCGCACGTAACATGAACCCCCAAACACGAATTTTCCGGTTCCACACAGATCAATGCCTTAACGACAAACTAGGTGTTCCATACCCCTAGACCCGGGTAACTTATCCGCCCTCGACCTTCGGGTCGTAAAATGATAAGTGGCGACTCCTTCTCTCACGCGTGTCCGTCACGCGTCCCCACGAGAAGGTGGACACCCCCAAGCCGCGCGATCCAAAAGCGCGCATGCGGGCCCCGACGAGAGTCCACATTCGGGTCCGTACAGCTTGGCGACTCCACTAGGGATTTACTTAGTGGGTTCATGCTCGATCCGTTTGCTTGCTTGCATGTTTATTTATCGCTTTCCGTACATTTATTTTGCGCACATTTACTTTCCTGCACTTGCATTGCATCATTCTAGCGGATTTAGGTACCAAATGCCTGAAATCCCATGGGCACCGATCTAGGAAGCTAGGTTAGTCAGTGGTTCCGAGTAAGGGAACGGATCGAGTTGACTCTGCCACCGAACCGGCCCCCAAAGATCCTCGCTCGATTTCAAGGAATTGATCCCCTTGAATCGGGAGCCCCCATCCCTAGTTAGTGGTTTTCCCAGTAGAACACTGAAACCATGCATAAACAGGGACCGTCATGCTGGACCAAAACAAACCTCATACCGCCAACCGACCCAAAGTCCAGTCTTTGAGTCGGCCTGTAGTTTTCTTTTTAGGCGGGCCTTTTGCTGTTTTTCACAAAGAGCGATGTACATTGTAACAGATACAGTTATACTTTACTTTTCTGCACTGCATGCATGTTTTCAAACAAACTAGGACATTGTATTGGTCTATTGCTTAAGTTCCCTTTTTCAAATGAACCATCTTCGTAAATCTGGGAACTTGAATCAAATCAATGCAACGACATTAGCTTTTGAAAACTCATACATTGCCTGCATCCGATGCTTGCATAGCAACTATCATGTCCTGCATGACAGGCGAGTTGTGTCGACCTTCGCGGGTAGACTACCCGCGGTCTTCACCTCTCCACGGCGAGACGTGCTGTGATCAGAGGCCGTCCATCCCGGCCATCCACCCCGCACGACAGGCGAGTTGTGCCAACCTTAGCGGGTACACCATCCGCGGTCTTCACCTCTCCATGGCGAGACGTGCTATGACCAGAGGCCGTCTAGCCCAACCACCCATCCGCATGACCGGCGAGTCGTGCCAACCTTCGCGGGTAGACCACCTGCGGCCTTCACCCTTCCTCCATGGCAAGGCGAGTTGTGGCCCGAGGGTCGATCAACCTTCCCAAGCGAAGTTAACCAACACTAACTTCTTCCTAACAGAGAGTGTCACCGCGTGACCCCGCGCATCTACCAGCGATCGAGCGCGCCTCACACATGTCTAAACATGTTTGCACCAACTCATGCACGCGTGCTCAATGTATCGATGCACGTCTCTTGGTGCGCTCGCACGACGCCTACTAGGCCAGTTCGCTTCCCTACACCCTTGCATTGGAATTGCGAACTGTTCATGCTCCTTCATTGTTTCCTTCTTCCATTGCAGGAAATCCCCAACAAGAAGACAACCTGAATACTGAGCGACCACAATTGAGACAACAAATGTCTCTCATCCAGCTCCTTGGGATTTCAACACTAAGTCCCCATCCTTGCTCCACAGAGCAATACCGCAAGCAAATCAGCGTCACCGCCTTGCAGCGCTCTGCGCTGTTCCCCAGCATTGACCTTTGCTTTTGCATCTCTTGCACTTTCTTATCGAGCATGCATTTACTGCATTGGGCTTCGGCCTCACATCGGGCTCTGGCCCTTCATCGGGCTTCGGCCCCACTTTTGGGCTTCGGCCTCGCATCGGGCCTCGGTCCTGCATTTACTGTTTTCGGGCCCCGGCCCAGCATTTACTGCTTTTGGGCTCCGGACCCGCATTTACTGCTTTCAGGTTTTGACACCTCGTATTTACTGCTTTCAGGCTTATCTGAAATCCAAAATCGACTTGGATTCAAATTCATCCAAGCGATACTTCAAGAAGCAAGTCTAATCCTTTTACTGCAAAGACAGAAAGTGACAGCTCCACAAACAGAGCATGACCCAACTCTCGATCGCAGACCAGCACGGTCATGCCTCCGATCAAAGAATGGATCTCATCCACCTCCGTTGTGGTCGCCGACTAAACACTGGGGCAACACGCGCAGAAAAAGTTTTCTTTAAACTCTTTGTTGCTTTCATTCAAATGCATTCCCACAAATGGGCTCCCGACATGAACAAATCCTTCAATGGAGCATTAGGACAGTCTCGAAGACGCCCTATCAGTTCTGTTGGACCTGTTCGACTCACCTGTCCTCATGGGACCCGGCTCCTCGAGCCTTCCCTAGGACGGCTGCGCATGCCTACTCGCAATTAGGGAAAACATGCTTATGTGACCTCAGTCATGGTCTAACCACTCCAGAGTGGTGATGACTACATTCCCGGAAACAAATGTCATCCACACGCGACACCCCATGGGTCGCGTGCGGGACAAAAGGGATTTTCCTATGGGTCCACCCCATATTTCTTACCGCATACTCCATCGCACAGTCGCCTAACACACCATCTTCTTTGTCATCTTTTACAGGGACACGCCGGTCACAGGCGAAGAGTGATGCACAGGCTCACGCCTTTCCGAGAACTCCTCTCGAGCCTCCTCCCTTATACTTTGACAGGGAAGGGGCTCGGCACGGAAGTACCCCCTACAAAGCTAAAGACAAAAACAACTGAGCGAGCCATATGCCATCAACGCAACCATTTCAGTTGACATTGACGACATGAGACGGCCAGGGGCGACAGTTGCACAAACCGCCCACCACGAGTCACATCGACGAAAAAAGACCAGGGCATTCGCGTTCAACGCTTGCACCGAGACCACCTCGGACATCATCCACCCACGATAAGCATTTCCAAGCGACGTACACTGGGGCATCCCCAGTTGAAGTTCGCACTAGCACGACTTTTCCAAGCAACGTACACTAGGGCATCTCCGGTTGAAGTTCACGCCAACACAACCTCGGCAAGCGACGTACACTAGGGCCTCCCTGGTTGAAGTTCGCCCCGAGGTCGCCATTGTGGGTCACTCCAGCAAGTGACGTTGGAACGCTCCTGGTCATTTGCGTCAAGACCAGGCCTCCTCCACAACAAGCACCAGGACAACCCCGGCCACTGATTCCCTATGGCAATTTTGTATTTTCCTTCTAGACAAT
Source organism: Punica granatum (assembly GCF_007655135.1). NCBI lineage: Eukaryota > Viridiplantae > Streptophyta > Magnoliopsida > Myrtales > Lythraceae > Punica > Punica granatum. Next base: position 26,241,674 of record NC_045127.1, on the reverse strand, counting down.
AGGGGAATTCACCTGAAGAGATTGCAAGGGCCAATGACACGAAGTTCGACTTCCAAGTACACAAGAGTCAAACTTCCAATAAAGCAGGTCCTTACAAAATAGGGCTACAACACACAACAAGTCTCCACGAGGCGAAGCACACCAAAACGGCCTCGGCGATGCAAAGTGGAGGAGTTTCAAACAAAGACACAGGGCACAAAACAAACCCCAGCTGCAAGAAAAAAAACCAGAGCGAAAAGAAGCGGGAAAAACCCGCCAATGAAGAGAGAGAGAGAAAAGACGTGGGAAAAACCTGCCAATGAACAAAATAAAACACCGCCGAGATTTAAAACTCCGGCGTCGCCAATCCTGAGAAATCAACAAACCCCGACAAAAGGGGGGAGCAGCAAACACAACTCCTCGACGGAGACATAACACAATGCATTTGGAGGTTGAATCCTTCGAACCCTTCGCCCTTGCAAACTCGAGAGATAAAAGAATCGAGCCCGCTAGGTCGAAAACCCCTTTTGGGGCGGCCTAGGCAAAAGTTAGGGTAAAAGAGAGGAATGACCGGAAACCCTTCGGGGCGGTTGTGGCAAAAGGAGAGCTCTTCCCCTTTAGGTTGAGAGGTGCGGCCCCGAGGTGGGTGACCGTAGCAAAAGGAGAGTTAAATGAGAGATGGATAAAAATGACCCCCTGGTTCTTCACACATTGTGCGGACTAGGGATCCTCAACAAAAGTGGCCAGATTATCTATTTCAACATGATCCTCGATCAGCCCTCCAACACAGCTCAACCATCCAGCACGAAGGATTCCTCCTCAAGCATAGTGGGTAAACTGAGCATGCCATCCAAGCAGTTCGGTATAACCTACACAACAGAAGGACGAAGGAAAATGGGGGTACATCTCACTGTAGGCGTGAACTCGTGTATCCTTTTAGCCTGGGGCAACGTGCTTCCCAAGCTTTCTCTTTTCTCTTTGTTTTTGCATAACTCCAAATGGGTCACAGCTACCCTTCAACAGGCTATCACAGAGCCAAAATCCCAGACATTCCTCTCCAAGAGTCTAGTCATAACGCTTTGGAAATGGTCAGACCAAGTCTAACCAAATCTGAACAGAAATCCCCAAACGAGTTGCAAATGCAGCCGCCCTACGGTACCCTATTGAGAAGAGTTCAAAGCCGACGGGCGCATCGAACAACCGATAGAGGTGCTAGGATATTGTCGGGGATGTCTCGATATACCCAATACATAGCTAACGGGAGCCCCTGGAGGCATCGTATCTAGGCCTCCGAGAACGGGACCCACTTGCACTGTCAAAGCAAAATTCTTCACGGGTTGCTCGAGCGACCCGAAACTAAAGATCTGCATGTCGCAACGATCTCTCCTGCTTACTTGTGCCTATCTCATGTTAGTATTTCTCATATGATTTACTAGTAATGCTAGGATTACAGGTACCACAAGCACGCAAGAACTACGGCAGACTCTGATTCCCGACCACTCGGGATACGTAGGCACTCCACCCCAGAGCTCGAGTCCCTCAGCACAGGGCATCCCGAAAAGCAAAAACCCTCATCGCGCGGCGGGGGCATCACCAGCAAAAGCACAGTTGCTCAACAGCAAAGCCAGCTATCAGCAAGGCGCAACCGCCCCAGCAGCAACATCGACCTCCAACGAATCAGCACTCTCGGGGCAACATCCGCCCCATACACCTACAGCACCATCGCTTCACAACAACAGTCACAGGGCCGAGTCCCTTCTATTTGATCTTCCGTAGGGCCGAGTCCCTTCGTTAGATCCCCTCAGGGCCGAGTCCCTTCCATTGATCTTCCGTCGGGCCGAGTCCCTTCCATTGATCTTCCGTCGGGCCAAGTCCCTTCGTTAGATCCCCTACAGGACCGAGTCCCTTCCATTGATCTTCCGTAGGGCCGAGTCCCTTCGTTAGATCCCCTACAGGGCCGAGTCCCTTCCATTTGATCTTCCGTAGGGCCGAGTCCCTTCGTTAGATCCCCTCAGGGCCGAGTCCCTTCCATTGATCTTCCGTAGGGCCGAGTCCCTTCGTTAGATCCCCCACAGGGCCGAGTCCCTTCCATTGATCTTCCGTAGGGCCGAGTCCCTTCCATTGATCTTCCGTAGGGCCGAGTCCCTTCGTTAGATCCCCCACAGGGCCGAGTCCCTTCCTTTGATGTTCGTAGGGCCGAGTCCCTTCGTTAGATCTCCCACAGGGCCGAGTCCCTTCCATTGATCTTCCGTAGGGCCGAGTCCCTTCGTTAGATCCCCCATAGGGCCGAGTCCCTTCCTTTGATCTTCGTAGGGCCGAGTCCCTTCGTTAGATCTCCCACAGGGCCGAGTCCCAACCTTAGATCTTTTGTAGGGCCGTGTCCCATCGATAGATCTCTCACAGGGCCGAGTCCCATCTTTAGGTTTCCACAAGACTGAGTCCCGTTCTCAGATGATACAAATACTACATGCACTCAGTGGCATCACAATCAGTTGTCAAGCAACGAAGCATTCTGCCACAACATCGATTGCAGCATAGACAAGCTCAGTGATGGAGGAATCACAATGATTCCTTCCACACCTCACGCAACTCCCCAGCGTTTGCATTTACTTTCTGCAAGCATTTTCATTCTGCAATGCACCCATGCGACTTTAATTTCTACACTGGGGTCAATCCCCTTCGGGTCAATCCTGATTTTAAATGCCTACCCCAGCTCTGTTCTGGACTCGGCACGTCCATTGTGCGCATCTCACTATATCTCTTTTTTATTAGGTACAACATCCCATATATCCAAAGCAAGAAGGAGAAGACCATAGGAAATTTCACATCGATCAATACTATCAAAGAGGGGCAAGCTGTCAGCACCCAATTTTGGCTCACTCATTCAAATTACATTATTAGCAATGATCCAAGCCACGACTTGAGCAGTATATAGAAAACGGCTCAGCGGAGCAAGAAATCACTATTCATCCTCAAGTTGGCGAAATCAGGCAAATGACACATGCATATGACAGAAGGACTCTAGGGGTCATCAAGAAGCAACAGAGTGACTAGAGAGCTCAACAATGTCCGAAATCGGCATTTCTAGAGTTCACACGAACAGGCCTATTTTCCGATAGTTCGCTCGATCATCGGAAGATAGCCAATATTGGACTTCAAAAATCCACTCCAATGCCAAACAGATGAAAAGTGTCCCCAAAGGCATTTTACAAATCATCTGCTCTATACAGAACAACTTTCTGTATACAGACGACTTTTCAGTGGAAGTCCAAAAATGCGGGTTTCTCGGAGAAAAGTTAATTCCAAATATCAGATGCGGTCATGCCCCCACAATCATACAGAGCACGAGTAGTGCTTCATATTGTCTTTTAGAAGCCATACAGACACCCTGAATGACTTTCGAGCGACAAAATGGGCATACCCCTCTTCGGAAGAGCATAATCGAAGACTAGTCTGATGGAATGACGGCAAACGAAGTTCACACCACATTGCCCTGAAAACTCCAGCGGACATTCGCAATTGGGCAAAACAGACAGCAAAACCCTTCACGGTTTCCCGAGTAACCTCTGACTAGCACAAAATGCCATTTTCAGTGAAAATCCATATCTGGAGGTCCTCTTTGGGGAAACTTGATGCCGGATGCTTACCTTACACAATGTTAGCCTTCTCAAGGCTCAATGTGGAATCGTCGGAATGAATCACACAACTCATCTAGACCCCTCGACCAATGCTTTAAGGGTCTCAGATGCACTTCTCATATCCTTAGAGGCCCAATCTCGGCAAACGGAGATCACAGTGATCTCCGGATCGCCCAAGAAACTCAGAAAGCAATCTGAGAAATCCAGTTTCGGCCTCCTAGGACATCTCCGGCTCCATATTTGCATTACCAGCTTAATAGTCAAGTGCCCACGTAATTTGACAATTTATGTCAAAATGACCGACGTGGGATGCAGATACAAGATATGCTGTCAGAAGTGGGTAACCTCGCTCTGAATGCTTAAAAGGAGCAAAACCGGCTTCCGAGCCTCATACAAACATTTGGCAATTTCTCATGGAAAATGCCAATCTCGGACTCTTTAAATCTATTTCCTCGCATATATCGATAATTCGACGTTTAATTCAAACCACGAACTTCGAATGCGCGATCAATCGAGACCCGAGCTTTTTCCCGGTTTCTCCTCTTCGGTCGTGGGACCCACGGACTACCCAAGATGAGTCACCCTTTGCTCTAGAAGCTTCTTCTTCCTCTTCAATGCAAGAAGCCAACTTGCCCTCTCTTAGCCAAAATATCTTGGAGAGGTTGAAGACAACACTCAATGCTCATAAATGCTCTTGGATCATCTTCATCAAGGACACTTGGTCCACATTCATCCTCATCCTCATTAGGCAAACCGAAATTTGCTAATGGGAGGCTTAAGTGTGCTTACTTTTGCTTAATTGCCCATTAGCTTTGCCTATAAATAGCCCCAAAGTGATTAAGTTAATGACTTCTCCTCTTGCACACTCTCTCCAAGCTTTCTCCCTCAAGAAAACCTCTCAACTCCATAGCCAAAACCAGCAAGCTTCAACACTTCAAAACCAAGAGAGAAAAACCGAAGAAAACTCGAAGAAAGCTCTAAGTTTTCTTAAGTCGGAAGCCGATGTTCATCATCCTGATTTAAGTTCAAAAATTCTCAAACTACATGGACCACATGTTTTGGACCCAAGGAGTTCATTTATGAACTTAGTTTTTTGGTTTGAAGTCATTTGCTCATCATTTCAGGTTGATTTCCTCATTTCGGGCGAAGATCGTGCTCTCGGGTGAACAGAGCACCAGTAGCCGCACGCTCGCGCGTCCAGCCGCGCACACGCGTGCCCCGCTCGCACAGCCGAGCGCCCGCGTGCCTCCCGTGCACCTAGTTCCCCGAACGTGCATGCCCTTGCACCCGAGCACTCTTCCAAGCGTTCAACCGAGTCACCCGACTCTCGAACACTTCCCCGACTCTTTCCTCGTATCCCGAGGCTAGGTAAATCACTCTTGACTTAGAGGAGTTAAGGCTTTTTACATTATTTGCATGGCTATGGAGTAATATGGCGTTTTATGCATGTTTAACTTACAAGACTTAATTTTTATACACTTTCTTGTTATATTATGCATGTTCATCATCATATAACATGTTAGCATGTCGAGAAACGTTTGGATCGACCCTCGGAAGACCTTTCCGACTCGAAATAAGCAAAAGAGCTCTCGGGTTTGCCTCAAGAAGAGGTGACCGAGGCTTGGCTTGCTTTCCTCGGGTTAAGATCGGCCTTCTTAGCCCGATCCAAGCTTGATTCCCGAGTTTTCTCGTGTTTTCTTACGTGCATGAAGTCGGTATTGTTTTATCGATTCCTTAAATAACTTGTTTGTGCATGTTTGCATGTTCGAATGCGTTAGTCAAGTCATGGCAATACCGACTTTCGTTTAATCGTGTCATTTATCATGTTTGTCGTTTAAGTATGCGAGAAATGATTCGAAAGACGGGGAAACCTCGTGGAATCCCATTGGGGCCATGAGACCTCTCGGCTATCTCCAAGGAGAAGTAACCGAGAGCCTCTTAGACTCGTACGGGTGGCATGAGGATTCTTCTTCCCGTTTTGAGTCCGTTCTCGGCCTTCGTGTAATTTGCAATTTATATTATTGTCGCAATATCGCATGAAAATGTCTTTTCAAAACAAAGCATGCATGGATTCGGGTGTCAATGACTCATTCGGGTCCATTCGGTTACGAGGGTAGTTTCGGTCATTGGACCAAATATCCTCGAACCTTACGGAACCGTCTTGGTCGTCGAATCACGAATCGTTTTCACAATTAATGCATTCGGCGATAACCTTAAGCATTAATTCCACGAACGGGTTAATCGGGACGTTCACACGATTAATTCATTCAATTTAAACAACTTTGAATGAATTGGACATTAATTTGTAACTCGCGTCGACGAATTACAAAACAGTGTTAATGCCCTTTTCAAAACCCTCATACTTTCAAATCCGTATTGTGTTGTTCTCCTTTTCTGAAAACAAATTTTCAAATCAAGGGCAAGAACATCATTTTGTGATTTGCCGACATCCTAGCTCAGTTTAAGGTGTCAGTTGGGTACTCTGTATCAAAATTACAATTAACTGACTAATCATTTCACTCGACTTAACCAAATGCTAGAAAATGGTTAGGTGGAACTCTAGGTTCCAAATCTAGAGTCAAAACACGAGTTGGGCTAATTCAGTTGTAATTTAGTGTCACAACACCGAATCACTGTAAAAACAATCCACACACTCGAAACTTGACTACGGACACCCGACATGTCAGGTTCTCAAACCAAAGCCGAATGCTAAAACATTGGCACGTGCTTGTTTGTCTAGGGTAGGATTTGCATGCCAAAATACCCCAGATCAATAAACTTGTTAAAACACGTACACTCGACAATAACAAACACCTTGTCTGTTATTAACATGTTGCGTGTCATCTTTTCGCACCTGTTTGCCATGCGGGTCGAGCCTGATCCCTAGGCCGAATAATATTAGGGTTCAACACCCTAATCATCGATCACAGGGTCCAACGCCCTAATCAACACTCACAGGGTCCAACGCCCTATTCAGTGAGAGCGTCCATTGAATTTTGGTTCTTCGGTCTTTTCCCTAAACTCACGGTGAGTTAGAGTGGAATAATAACCGAACGCGAGTCGACTGGAATTCGGCCATTTGTAATTTGTATTTATTATTTTCGAGAGCATTGTAAGGATTTTTATTTTGTACATTCATTCTGTAAGAATTCCAGTCGGTGAGCGAATGGTCCGAGAGTCGAATTAATCAAATCGGTCTAATGCTTGCCCAGACACAAGTAAATCCAAGATCTCGCGGTTTTGGTTCACGCAGGGATTCAACCTCCATGGTTCGATGAACTGTAACGCAACATTGTGAACCAACTCCCCGACATACAGGTTTACTTCTCTCTCGGCTTCTCAACCGACATCGTTTGGTTCACCGAATCTCCGGTGTCAAAACGTGCGAGCCGAGTGCAACTTAATTCATGCGGTAAATCATAAAACATGCAAGCCTAGCAAACCAGAGTACCGGAAGGGCGTGCGGGATATAGGCCCGCACGTAACATGAACCCCCGAACACGGATTTTCCGGTTCCGCACATATCAATGCCTTAACGACAAACTAGGTGTTCCATACCCCTAGACCCGGGTAACTTATCTGCCCTCGACCTTCGGGTCGTAAAATGATAAGTGGCAACTCCTTCTCTCACTCGTGTCCGTCACGCGTCCCCACGGGAAGGTGGACACCCCCAAGCCGCGCGATCCAAAAGCTCGCATGCGGGCCCCGACGAGAGTCCACATTCAAGTCCGTATACCCTCACACGCCTTGTGCAACTCCCTAAAACATTTGCGTTTCTTGCTCATTCCATTCAAACAAACATCTACTTTGACGTTCGCGCTTCCTGCTTATTTACTTCTTTCAGGTCTCACACCCATTTACCACTTTCGGATTTTACACCCATCTACTACTTCCGAGTTTTAGACACCCATTTATTATTTTCGAGTTTTGACACCCATTTACTACTTTTGGATTCTAATTTCCGCTCCTTATAACTTTCCTTTCCCTACACATGCGCCGCACTACTCTTTTGCATTCTTTTCTTCTTGGCGTTAGGGGCACCCCTGACCCGCAAGAAAACAGAACTATGTACTAGCACAGTCTTCCTCGACATATCCAAAGATGAGGAGAGGAAATGGCCATTGGAAGAGCTATGGTGATCACCGAAACTAATCCGAGATCCTTCTTAGAGTCTTTGACTGTATCCTCTACCCGAGCATCCAACTAAAGAGGGGCAGGCTATCAGCACCCTGTTTTGGTCCATCGGCTCTTGGAAGGGACATCGATAGGGCTCCTAGCTACGACTCTCGGAACTCTAACAGAAGATGGCCTAGTAGACCCTAGGTTACTATTCATAGCCAGGTCAAAAGGGTCAACCGAACAACCCTAGAGTATAACGACAAAAAAGGCCTCACGGTTCCCCCACATATCACAGAGAGGTGCCGGAGAGCCCAGATGGCACTATATCTCGAGTTAGTAGAAACCGGCCCCTACAGTACTATTCATCGTCATCTCACCGAGCTTTCAGAATGTATCTAATATGGGACTCTAAAAATCCATTATGGTGCTAAACTAATGAAGAGCACCTCCAAGCACACTCCGCAAATCATCTGCCTTAGCCGAGCCACTCCCGAATAATCGTAAATGTCCTTTCTAGCGAGGCTCCCGAGACACCGTCTCATCTTGCGAATCGTGGACACTCGAGGATAGGTCTAGCCAGGCCAAGGGGTTCTCAAGACCATAGAGCATGATTCAAACCATTCTTCAGAAAACATCTTCGCCTCTCGAGTGGAAAAATTGGCCATTTCAGCCAGATTGTCAAGTTAAGGGCTCGTCTAGCGAAATGTTAACACCCGAGGCCAGGCCCGGTCAGTTCTAGTGACAGGAGGGACCAAGAAGAACACTTTAGTTCGGACTGCACAAATCACTCAGGCTTCCTGAGTGACTTCAAAAGGGTCTCAAATGTCGTCTAGTAAACTTTCGGGATCCGTTTCGACAAATGGATAACATAGTGGTCTTTGGTCACCTGGGGACACTCAGGAAACAATTAGAGATATCCGACTGCAGATGCTCGGGTCGTCTCCAATTTGCCATTTGTAGTGAAGGCCGCAGAATCAACTACTCAACCCCTGACGACAGAGCATATCAAGATGACCGGTGCAAAACGTAAACACACAAAAGGTCAATAGAAACAGTTAATTTTGCATAGATCACCCTGTCAACACCCCATTTTGGCTCACCATTTTCAGGCAATGCCTATCAACAGCGATTCAGGCCATGACTAGGGCATCGATACGGACGAAGGCTCAACAGAGCAGCAAATTGCTATTCATTCTCAAGTTAATAGAGACAAGTAGATGATTCGAGCACATGACAAAGAACATACAGAATCATCCAGCAACATACAGAGCAAATAGGGTGCCCAAACAACATCCAAACCGGTGTTTTGAAGATACAACACGTACAGTGCTATTTTTTGTTGGTTCGCTCGACTATAAGAAGATAGTCAATATTGGACTCCAAAAGTCCCTTGCGGTGCCAAACAGATAAAAAGTGTCTTCAAACACATTTCGTAGATCATTTGCTCTATACAGAGCAATCTTATGAATACAGACAACATTTCAGGAGAAGTCCAAAACCGTCGGTTTACCAGAGAAAAGTTAGTGCCCGATGTCAGATGCAGTCACATCCAACAAATATACAGAGCATGAGTATCGCTTCAAATCGTTCCTCGAAAATCACATAGACTCCTCGAATGACTCCTGAGTGGCAGAACAAGCGTACCTCTCAACGGAAAACCATTTCCGGACACTGGTCTGATAGAACATCGGCAAACCAAGTTAGCCATGCATTACCCCAAAAACTACAGCGGACATATGCAATTGGGCAAATCAGACTGCAATATCCCTTTCAGTTTCCCGAATGACCTCCGAATGACAGAAAATACCGTTTTTTTACAGAAATTCATAATCGGAGGTCCTTTTTGCGGAAACTTGACGTCGGATGGTTGGCCAACCCAGTGCTGCTTATCCCAACGCTCAATGTGAAATCCTCAAGCGGAATTCACAATCCATCTAGGCCCTCAAAACAATGCTTTTAGGGTTTCATATGCACTTTTTCAATCCTTCGGAGTCCATTCTCAACGAACAGAGATCGCAGCGATCTTCGGATCATCCAAGCAACTCATAAAGCATTCTGAGAAATCCGGCTTCGGACTCCTAGGATGTCTCCCAGCTTCACATTTGCAATATCGGCTTATTGGTGAATTGTTCAGGCTTATTAACAATGCACGTCAAAATGACCAATACAGAATGCGGACACGAGATACATTCTTAGAAATAGCTAACTTTGCTCTAATTGCCTAAAATGAGCAAAACCGGCTTCCGAGCCTAAAAACCACACAAGCATTTCTCATGCAAAATGAGCAATCTTAGGCTCATTGGGATTGTTTTCTCGCGCACATTGTTGATACGACGTTCTTTTGAATGATGGAACTTGAACACGTAACCGATCGACATCCGAGCATTCCCGATTCACCTCCAATCCGTGTGGGACCCACGGCATCATCTTCCCCTTGCCAAAGACAAGAAGAACCACCCCGCTCTTGTCATCTTCTTCATCAAGCCATGAAGACAACTTGCCTTATCTTCCATTCAAAATATCAAGCCTACAATTTCATTTCAACACTCCAACTTCACTTCACCATCAATGCATTTGGCTCTTCTTCATTAATGCATTTCAAGAAGTCTTCATCCCCATCTTCATTAAAAATTCGGATCCCCCCTAATCCATGCCATTAATCAAGCTTTTTCTCACTTAAGTCATTAACTTAATCACAACTCACTTCATGCCATCTCTCTAGCATTTCTCACTCTTCAAAAGCTCTCAAGTTCCCTCAAGCAAACAGCAAAACCGCAGCCATCAATAGCAAGCCAAAACCAAGCAAGAACACCAAAGACTTAAGTCGGAATCATGGTATTTACCATCCTGGCTTAAATCCAAACTTCACAAAACTTATATCCCACATGTTTTCGACCCCCTCTATCCATTTCCGAGCTAAGATTTTAAGTTTGAAGCCTCCAACCCATCAAAACAGCCACCACAGTACCGAACCCGAAAAACAGTCCTTTCGGATCAGTTTAAGTTGTCAAAACCCATCAAACACCTCCTCACACAACCCTAGGGTGTCAAGGAGTCAAGAAATCCAAGAATAATCTATCGATTTTAGCCCAGCATGAAGAATAGCCCGACTGCCCAGTCGGGTCGAAATTTCTGAGTGTCAATGCTAATTTCTTGCAGATCGGGTCAATCCGAGACCCTTTTCGCCAAACGACCACCACCATCACCTCCGGAGGTGAGTTAGGAGTTGGGATCTGTTGACCTTGCATCAAAGTTCCATCGGGATCCACCGTGGTGAATTCCGACCTGAAAACTGCTGAGTCGGGCCGTTTTCCAGGACGCACTCTGTTTTTCGTGATCTTTGCAGGACTATAAGGGTCGACCCGATAACTCTGAGATCAAACGACCACCACGGTCACCTAGAGGGTTCCCTTGGCTACCTAGGGCCGCTGACCTTGCCTCAAAATTCCATCGAGAGCGTCCGTGGTAACATCCGACCCGACTTGTGCCAATTGGGTCTATTTAGTGTTTCAGCCGGGTCTGCTTGTGCCTTTCGGGTCTGTTCAACGAAAAACAGCCCAAACCCGACCCAACAATGGTCCAACTCGACTTTTTACAGTCCCATCCCACATCTCGAGACTAGGTATGACCATTCCCGACTTAGAGGATCTAGGACTTTTAAATTATTGTTGTGTTTATGGGGGTTATAAATGGTTTTATGCATGTTTTACTTTCAAGTTTTAATTTTAAGCAATTTTAATGTTATATCATGCATGTTTATCATCATTTAATGTGCTAGCATGTCGAGAAACGTTTAAATCGAAGTCGAGGAGACTGATTTAAACCCGAACGACCAAAGAGGCTCACGGGTATCCTTTAAGGAATGGTAATCGTGACCTCTTTGTTGGTTTTTCGGGTTATAATCAGTTTCCTTGCCCCGATTTGAGTTGATTCCCAAATCTTTATGTTTTCCCGCATCCATGGAGCCGGTATTGTTTTATCAATTCCATAAATAATGTGTTTGTGCATGTTTGTATGTTTAAATGCCTTTTCCAAATCATGGCGATACCGGCTTTTGTTAAATACGGGTTACGTACCATGTTTAACGTTTCAGCATGCGAGAAATAGTCGAAATTGGGTTAAAGAGAACGCTTGAAACCCAAAACGGGTCAAGGAACCCACGACTATTCCCAAGAGGAAAGAGCCGAGAGTTCTTTGACCTTATTCGGGTTAAGAATGGTCTCTTTACCTCAATGAAATCCATTTCTCGGATTTTGTGCAAATTGCAATTTCAATATCATCGCAAACCTCGCATGCTAACCACTTTAAAACTTTGTTTTAAAAGCAAAATGCATGAATTCATGTATCGGTGACTCTCTCGGGGCCATTTGGGTTTCGAGGGTATTTTGGTCATTTTAACTAAATTATCCTCGACCTTCCTAGACCCATCTTAGTCGTCGTGTCATGAATTGTTTTCATTAAATTAAGCTTTTCGGGTATTCAGACTTCATTCAGTGGATCGATCCATGATCTGTCTAATTGTCTGTAACTCGCACAATTGCTACATTCGGCATTTAATTTTAAGTTGTAAATTCACAAATGGGTTAATCGGGACGCTCACATGATTAAACCCACTTGGCACTAATAAGTTTGAATGAATTGGTAATTAACTGATAACTCGCGTCAATGAATTGCCAAATGACGTTAATGCCCTTTTCAAAACTTATCTATTTCAAAACCCGAAACGCGCAGTCCAATATAGCACGAACGTCTAGAAAGGACTTTTGTGTCTCAATTTAAGTTTTTTCCTGATTTCAGGTAACTCAGGTCAGGATACAGAAGATCTTTTTGGATAACTTCCGGTTAGATCGACCGTTTCCTTGGCTTTTTTCGGGGTTCTTGCACAACCATGGACGATCCAGGGAAATGGTCGACACCGGCTACAGGCCGAGGTGGCCCCCACTGTGATGTTTCCCTTTTCTGAAATCAATTTTCAAATAAAGGGCAAAATCGTCTTTTTACAATTTAGCGACACCCCTAGGGTTAGCTTGACAGAAACACTACGGTATCAGGATATGAATGGGCTACTTATTCAGGTGCAGGTTCATCTGCAATGCCTTTTCTTATCCACTGATGAGTTTCTGTCATCCTAGCGTAGACTTGGGTAACTAGAATGGTTATCTCTGTCAGAAAACATGCAAAACATTGATTAACCTTTCACTCGACCTAACCAAACACTACATGATGGTTATGTGGAACTTTAGGTTCCAAATCTAGAGTCAAAACACGAGTTTGGCTAATTCAGTGGAATTTCAGTGTCACAATACAGAACAACTATAAAAGCAATCCACACACGAGATTTGACTTTATTTGTCAAGTTCTCAAAGCAAAGCCGAATGCAAAATGTTTTGCACAATTGCTTGTTTAGCATATGGCATTTGCTTGCAAAATACCCATGGGTTAATAACTTGTTAATCCACGTAAATTCGGCAATAACAAACACATTGTCTGCAATCTGCATTCTGTTTGTTATTTTTCTGCTCTTGTTTGTCCATGCGAGTTGAGCCCGATCCATAGGACGCATTATTGACTTAGGGTTCAACGCCCTAACTATCGATCACATGTTCCAACGCCCTATTCACTGAGAGCGCATGTTGATTTTCAGTTTTTCGGTTTTTCCCTAAACTCACGGTGAGTCGGAGCGGAATAATAACTGAACGTGAACTGACTGGGATTCGATTATTTGCTATTTGTAATTTGTTGTATTTTGAGAGTATTGTAAGAATTTTATCTTGTACATTTATTTCTGTAAGAATCCCAGTCGGTGAGCGAACGGGCCGAAAGTCGAATTAATCAAATCGGTCCAATGCTTGTCCAGACAAGAGTAATCCCAAGATCTCGCGGTTCCGGTTCACGTAGGAATTCAAACTTCATAGTTTGATAAACTGTAACGTAAGACATATGGGCCTACTTCTCTCCCGGCTTCCCAACCGACATCGTTTAGTTCACCGAATTTCTGGTGTCAAAACGTGCGAGTTGAGTGCAGCCTTATTAACGCGGTAAATGAAATAAAACTTGCAAGCCTAGCAAACCAGAGTACCAAAAGAGCGTGCGGGATATAGGCCCGCAAGTAACATGAACCCCCGAACTCGAACTTTCCGGTTTCGTACAGACCAATGCTTTAGCAAAACTAGGTGTTCCATACCCCTAAACTCGGGTAACTTTTTCGCCCTCGACCTTCGAGTCGTAAAATGATAAGTGGCGACTCCTTCTCACACGTGTTCGTCGCGCATCCTCGGGTAGGTGGACACTCCCAAGTCGCGCGATCCAAAAGTGCGCAATGCGGGCCCCGATGAGAGTCCACATTCGGGTCCGTACAATTTGGCGACTCCACTGGGGATTTCTTTTAGAGGGTTTGGGCTCGTTCCCGCTTGCTTTGCTTGCTTGTTTATTTACTGCATACCACAATTTCTCGCTTATCTACTTTACGCAATTTTATTTAAGCACTTGCATTGCATATCACGCTAGCACTAGGTACCTATGGGTCACGTCCCACGACCGATGATAGGAACAGAAGTTAGATAGGGGTTCCGAGTAAGGGTATGTCGCGCGTTCGACCAACGATTTGGCCCCCAAAGAGCCTCGCCCGATTTCAAGGAATTGATACCCTTGAGTCGGGGGCCCCCATCCCTAGGTAGCACGGTCCCTGTAGCACTGAAACCATGCATCGTGCTGAGCCTCCATGCAATCTTTCAACCCGGCTTCGACAAGAGTTCGTTAAGTCGGCCTGCAAGCCATTTGAGTCTTCTTCATTTCGAGAGCGGTGTACTTGTACCTTGTAATTTCTATTAAGCCGTGGGCATTTATTTTTCCGCATTCATGCATCATGCAATTTTCTAAATTAGGGTGTCATTCGCATTGAGGAGTCATAAGCTGATCTTCCTTTCATCTTGGTAAGGGATGTCGCACTTAGCTTCTTTTCCGCGCCTTAACAGAGTCACGCCACCACTCGAGGAAATCATTTGCATATGGGCAACCCTACGCCCGATCGACCACGACTACATCTGCGCTTTCGTGGGAGACATACCATTACTAGCCACCAAGAACGTCGACTAGAATTTCCTTGAAGCCGCCCTTGCTTTTTGGAACCCAAAACATGTCGTCTTTGACATTTAAGGAGCCGAGCTCACACCGACTATCGAGGAATATCAGACCCTCGTTAGCCGTACTGCAGCTACCCGCGGCATTGTAGAGCCTAATCTCTGCACTAGTCGACCTAGTTGGTCTCTCGCCTACTCGGGATTAAAACCACTCGATTAGATGTTGAACTCGCATATTTCGATAGCACGGAGATAGCGATCGAGAAAATCCTCTCATTCATTCAATCAAGGGTGCACAGGGTTCAAGGGGACGTTTTACGGAAAGATTTATGCCATGCAATTCTACTACTTGTTTTTTGGACCCTCTTATTCACTCACATGCGGGGTCTCGTTGATGCCGCTCTTGCCGGCGTCATCCTCCAAGTGGTCAGAGGGTGCAGGTTTGAGGTAGCTCTCATGTCTGAGACCATTCGGTCCCTCGACCGCGTTACGAGAACCCACGATCGAAGGATGAGAGGATCCCCCATCCTTCTACAAATTTGCCTCCAAAGCCACGCGAGACGCTCTGGCCTTGTGCGCTCGGTTATTTATTTCAGTGGCCCAGAATCAATCCTTTCTCGGTTGCTACCTCTTGTGCGTGTGGAAGAACGCAAGATCTCCAAGTGGATAAATTTTTTTTCGAGAAATGTCACTCCGAGGCTTCAAGTGGTGTGTCGAGTGGATGTCACCTGGACCCATTATGCGCACCCGATTTTAATCTCGTCGGGGCACGCATGCGCGAAGCCTGTGCGACGCGGCTTGGGAGTGTCCACCTTCCCGGGGACGAGCGACGGACACACGTGAGAAGGAGTCGCCACTTACTGTTCACGACCCGTAGGTCGAGGGCCGTTGAGTCGCCCGGGTCTAGGGGTACGGGGTACACCTAAATGCTAAGGCAATGGTCATGCGGAACCGAAAATTCCGAATTCGGGGGTTCTATTACGTGCGGGCCTGTATCCCGCACGCCCTTTCGGTACTCTAGTTTGCTAGGCTTGCCGTTTTGTTTATTTACCGCGTGATTTTAGGGTTGCATTTGATTCGCCCGTTTTCACACCGTAAAGTCGATGAATTGATCAGGTTGGACCAAGAATCCGAAAGATGAGTAGGCTTGTGCGTCGAGGAATCGGTTCACTATCTTAGCGTTACAGTTCATCGAACCGTGATGGTCAATTCCCTGCTCGAACCAAAACCGCGAGTATTCGAGCTTACTCATCTCTTGGTAATAATAGACCAACTTGACCGGTTCGACACTCGGGCCTCTCGCTTGCCGATCAGGGATCCTTACAAATGAATGAATAGATGTACAAATAAGATCCTCACAATGTACACTCGAATAATTACAGAATACAACTGAATGAAATAAATGGATCCCGATCGGTTTGCATTAGGCCAATATTCCGCTCCGGCTCACCGTGTGTTTTGAATAACAGATAAACAAATTAAGGCAACGCGGGCTCAAGGAGCCGGGGGTCGGGTCCGATTGAACCGATGGTTTGCAGGAGAACCGATTAGTTCGCACTGTAACCGTTGGACCAATCGAGCTCCCGGGTGATATCTAAACACGTTTCACGCATCCAATCCAAATTGCCTTCCACATAGGCCATATTTGGAGTGTGTCGGTGACTCGGGGCTAGATCCCATTCTGCACTCGGGTTGCACGCACTCAGTGAGTTAGGAGGCATTAGACCTCGTGTTCAGTGATTTGGGGCGTTGGACCCCGTGCAACACGTAACCTATGGGCTCGGACCCAAACCGCAACAAATCAGCAAAAGCAAATGGAAAATAGAAGAAAACTGATAAAACTGATGGAAAACAGATAACAACTGACAAACGTAGGTGAATACATACAAGTTGTGTATTAAGTCGAATGTACGTGATTTAATCAGTTATCGACCGGGGTTGATTTGCAAACAATGTGTCTAGCCTAGGCAAACATAGATGGTGGGCTAGAATATGGTTCTAAGCCGATTACATGTGTGAATTTGTTTTAGAATCCTTATTCAGTGAGATGACACTGCGGTTTCACCGAATTAACCAAACTCGTATCTTGACTCTAGATTGGAATCTAATATTCCACCTATCCATTATCTAATGTTTGTTTAAGTCAAGTACATGATTAATCCGGTTCTTCGTCTTTTGCAACTGAAATAAGAAGGTTCACCACCGAATCTACGATAGGAAGATAGAAACACCAAAAGTGAACGGAATGGGCCGTATAAATGAAACTCGCACCCGAACAGGTTGCCCTTTTTCGTCCATAGATCGAGGTGTTTCGGTCTCCCTAACGCCTAGAATGTCGGCGAATCACGAAATGATGGTCATGCCCTTTGAATGGTAAAACGTGTAGGGCGTGTATGTGGAAGTTGGGATCGCATGACACGAAGAGGTCCAAAGAGGACTCGCGCACTTAGACATGAGCCTCCTCAAATCGGGCCTTGACTCGAGTCATAGCGCACGAGTGCTCCCTAAACACTAATTCTATTCGTGTTATGTGTCTCTATGTTTTGAAATTGTGAATTTTAAAAGGGCACTCTCACCGTTTAGTGATTCGTCGACGCGTTTACGAGTTGATATTCGATTTATCCAACTACTTAGGCTGAGTGGTTCGTTTAGCCGAATGGTACGTCCTGTTTCCCGTTTGTGAAGTGGTTTAATGATTGAGACCGTGAACCTCAATTGTTATGGATCAATGAAATGATTGTTCGATATTAACGTACCTAACATACGAATTAACATGAAACCAATGATTAAATGAAAATTGTGATTACAATCAACTCCAAGAATCGGTTTTGACCGTTTCTTGCATGCGTAAAACGTCAAACATGATAATAACACACATTCTATAAAGCCGATGCCGCCATGATCTTGGGTGCGCAAACAAGCACATAATGCAAACGCAAATATCGTATTTAAAGGGAATCGATAAAACGGCGTCGGCTCATGCAACTACGAAATAAAATAAAATAAAATAAATACGGGAACCGACTGATTTCGGGGAGAAAGAGAGCTCCTTGGACCCATTTAAGTCGTAGAGAAATGTTACCTAGCCTCGGAACACGAGGAAAGAGTCGGAGAAGTGGCAAAGGGAGTCGGGAGACTCGGCTGGAACGAACAGACCCGAACCGGTGCAGTCGGGTCGACTGGCAGACCAGACTGGCAGTCTGGCTTGTCGGGGCTGTACCGGTTGATCGGGATGGAATTTTCACACGGGGCCAGTTGCATTGGATTCCCAAGAGACTAAGGATCGCGCCTGTGGTGGTTTCGGAAGGAGAGCATGCGTAGGTTTTCTGGAAATCGAAAACAAAGTCGGGTTAGCTAGCAGAAAACAGAACCGACTGGGCGGAACTGACCCGACTGGGCAGGTCAGAACGAAATGGTTGTCCCGGAAGCTCCCGGTGGTATTTTGCTGCAAGGTCGGCGGCATTGGACTCCTAACTCACTGAGGATCATGCCTGCAGTGGTTTTGGAAGGAGAGCATGCGTAGATTTTCCGGAAATCAAAAACAAAGTCGGGTTAGTAAAAAAAAGACAGATCCAGTCGGGACAAACAGACCCGACTGGCACCCGGCAAAGAAAAGGCTCTACAGGAGGATCCCGGTGGTCTTTTGATGCAAGGTCGGTGGCATTGGAATCCTAACTGAGTGAGGAGCACGGTGATGGGTGGCTCGTAGCGAGATTCAACCCGAGCTGACCTGTGCATCCCTGCAAAGTTCGGGTTAGAAAAGACGACCAGAGGAACAAACCTGACTGGCACCCGATGAAGAAACGACTCTACGGGAGGCTCCCGGTGGTCTTTTGGTGTAAGATCGGTGGCATTGGACTCCTAACTGACAGAGGATCATGCCTGCAGTGGTTTCGTGAAGATTAGACATGTTTATTTTCCTGAGAGATGCAAAGAAAACCTGTAAAAACTGGAAAAAATCTGTGAAGGGAGAAAAGAGAGAAATGGCGGTGGTGCGCGGTTGAGCGGCTCTCGGCATGCGACCACCTTGTCACGGGGGAGAGTGAGGGTCATGAGGAACCCCTAGGAAATGATGGCACGACTCGCCATAGTCGTGAGGTAGTGGAAATGTCCGGGATGCCCGGGAAGCCGTGAAAACACCTAAGAAACCCGGTTCTGGACAGAGCTGGTTCGGGCTGCTGGGAGCATCAAATCACAAAACTAACACCGGAAATGGACTCGGGAGGTCGAATACATGTGGGATATGTAGTTTGTTTGAGGCTCGGATGAGTCGGGAAGGAAGAACTCGCCTAGAAACCGGGAAACTCCCTAGGGACCCGAATCTGGATTGGGCTGAAACGGGACCTAGATGACTTCAAATGGCAAAAATAACACCGTAAATGGACTCGAAAGGTCGAATACGTGTGGGATATGAAGTTTGGTCAAGTTTGGATCGGGTTGGATGGCGGTCGCCGGAAAACAGTTGAGTTTTCCGGCAATTTTGCCTTGGTTTCGGGCTGAGGGAAAGCTGGACGATTTCTGGAAAATGCTGAACTTTGAGAGGGCTTGGAGAGGGTTTCCTACAGTGAGAAAGCTAGAGAGATGATGGAAGTTGAGTTGTGATTAAGTTAATGATACAATGGGCTTATAAAGGAAGACTTAATGGCTTGTTTAGTGAAAACTAAGTGCAATTAGTGGGTGCTTAAGGGATCCGAATTTTTGGAGGGAAGATTAGGGTGGGGAAGTTGTCTTGAAAGGTGATGGGAGGTGATGGATGGGAGAAGGGAAGTAATGGGTGTAAGAAGATATTTTGAAAATGTGTGGTGGAGGCTCATTTGGCTTGTCTTTAGAGGAGAGCCATGGCTCGCGGCTTGGCTCGCGGCTTGGCTCGGCTCGGCTCGGCTTGGCTAGCTCAAGGGTCCTACTTGATTAGGAAGAAAGCCGGAAGAAGCTCGGGGCTTGATTGATCACGCATTCGATTTCCGTGATTCGCTTGAACGACGAATTATCGATGTATGCGCGAATACGGTTTTAATGAGCCTAATATTGACATTCTTCGTATGGGTGAATGCCCGGGCGTCCCGAGGACTCGAAAGCCGGTTTTGCTCCGTTTGGATGATCGGGGTGAAGTTGTCCGTTTCTGTCGCTTGTTCGCGCCTCTGCGTGATGTACCGCTCGTGTCGGCGTGCTTTGTGCTTTGGGCAGAACGGTTTACTTGCTGGCCCCGGCTGGAGATCGATATCCGGAGGCGTCCTAAGAATCCGCAAACGGGGCTTTCTCGGTGTTTCCCGAGTGTTCTGATGTGTTCGGAGACCACTATGATCTCCGTTTGTCAAAAATGAGTCCCGAAGGCTTGTCGGGAGGCGTTTATGACCATTAAAACGTCACTCAGGAGCTCGGTATGATTTGCTTGGTCCAAGCCAAAATGATTTCCTAGCCCTTGGGGGTTGTTGGGAGTGGGTGGTGCAAAGCTCGGACGTCAACATTTCCTCGAATGAGCTCTAAGCGCAAGATTCCGCTTGAAAGGGGCCCTTTTGTTGCCGGAATAGTACTCGGGAAACCTAAATGGATTGTACAATGCGATCAGGGTTCATTTTCTCAGGCCTTGAGGTTTTCGGGATTGGTTAGCGCGGATTTCGTGCACTGACGGTTCATTAAAAGCGTCTCTGGCCACGTTTCTATGCAAAAAGGGGCCCTTTCTCCGAGTCGGGATTCGCTCGGGAGACCAAGACTAACTCTGAAAGGCAGTCTGAAACTTATTCCTTGGTCCTGGTGGTCTTTGGGTGTGTGCAGGCTTGTTTCCGGGTGCCGTTTACTTGTTCGTGGATCGGGCGTCCCGGGAGCCCCTTTAGGAAGGCGTCTGCAAATGTTCAGGAGTGCCCCGGCTTAAGCAGGAGGCTTCTGAAATGCGCTCGGAGGTGCCATTGGTCATTTTGGTACCAAGAGGGATTTTTAAAGTCCCATATTGGATATCTTCTGACGCTCCAGTGATCCGGCGATGAATAGTGCCACAGTGCCGGCTCCGCTGTTTTCGGGGTTCCTCGTTTGTCTGCTCTTTTGACAGCTTTCCTCTGCCATTTTAGTGCACCTTGCTTTTCTCCCGCCGTTCATGACTCTGTGACCGCACGTTCACTTTCGATTGTCGGGTGATGAATAGTAACCCGGACTTTGATCAGGGATTCTCATGTAGGAAGCCGGTGGGCCAAAATGGGGTGCTGACAGCTTGCCCCTCTTTGGTTGCCTGCTCGGTCAGAGGATGTAGCCAAAGACCATAATAAGCACCCCCTTTTTGGGTCCGGCGACAGCTCTGATACCGTTTTCCCCCCATGGCTGCTCGTACCTTACTTGGACATGTGGGGATATTGCGCTGGATATTAAGACCGGGATGGACCCGAAAGAAACCAGGATAGACCTGAACAAGGAATTTAAAGTCGGGATGGACCCGAAGGAGGCAGGATAGACCTAAACAAGGAATTTAAAGCCGGGATGGACCCGTAGGAGCCAAGATAGACCTGAACAGAAATTTAAAGCCGGGATGGACCCGTAGGAGCCAAGATAGACCTGAACAGAAATTTAAAGCCGGGATGGACCCGTAGGAGCCAGGATAGACCTGAACAGAAATTTAAAGTCGGGATGGACCCGAAGGAGCCAGGATAGACCTGAACAAGGAATTTAAAGCCGGGATGGACCCGTAGGAGCCAGGATAGACCTGAAAAGAAATTTAAAGCCGGGATGGACCCGAAGGAGCCAGGATAGACCTGAACAGAAATTTAAAGCCGGGATGGACCCGAAGGAGCCAGGATAGACCTGAACAGAAATTTAAATCCGGGATGGACCCGAAGGAGCCAGGATAGACCTGAACAGAAATTTAAAGCCGGGATGGACCCGAATGAGCCAGGATAGACCTGAACAGAAATTTAAAGCCGGGATGGACCCGAAGGAGCCAGGATAGACCTGAACAGAAATTTAAATCCGGGATGGACCCAAAGGAGCCAGGATAGACTTGAATAGAAATTTAAAGCCGGGATAGACTCGAGACACTTGCTCGGGGATCGCGTAAAGCGTCAGGTGACGTGGTTTGTTTGACATTTGGTCTTGGATTGCATCACGTGCGGCAGCTGATGACGACCCTCCATCGTTTGTCCTTCTTTAAACATCGTCAGCTTGGGCGGTGTGGCGCATCCCTCGACGGCTTCCGGCGTATCGATAGCACGACCTGTCGCGTGAGACAGATATGAGTCCGTTAAGTAGGAGATGCCCCTTGGGGTTTCATGCGCATTGCGATGAAGTTGCTTCGTCGGTGCTCTGCTCCTGGGGTGGCGGTGTGTTTGATCTGCCGGAAGCCGGCTTTGCTGCTAGGGCGATTGCTTGTTGCTCTGCCAGGTGCCGACTTTATCGCAGGGGCGATTGTAGTTTGCTGGGGATACCCCGGTCATGCGATGAGGGACTCGAGCTCTGGGATAGAGCGCCTACGTATCCCGAGGGGTCAGAAATCAGAGTCCGCCGTAGTTCTTGTGGGTGGTTGTACCTGTAATCCTAACATCATTAGTAAGTCATGGGATTATTAGCAATTTGTAAGCACAGGTAAAAGGAAGTGTTTGTAACGCATGCTCTTCAGTTTCGGGTCGCCTGGGCGACCCGTGGAGAGTTTTTGCTTTGGTGATGCGAATGGGGGTCCCGCTTTCAGAGGCCCCGATGTGAGGCCTCCGGGGCTCCTGTTGGCCTTGCATGGGCATATCGAGACGTTCTCAAAGGTGCCCAAGCGGCTCTATTTGTTGTTCGACGCGCCCGTGAACTTAGGACCCTTCTCATCAGGGTGCCGTAGGGCAGCTGCATTTGTAACCCGCATGGGGAATTTTGTTCAAATTTGGTCAGACCTCGGTCTAGTCATTTTCAGAGTGTTATGACTAGACTCCCGGAAAGAAATGTCTAGGATTTTGGCTTTGTGGTAGCCGATTGAAGGGTGGCTGTGACCCGTTTTGGAGTTGTGTAATGGCAAAGAGAAAAGAGAAAGCTTGGGGAGCACGTTGCCCTAGGCTGAAAGGATACACGGGTTCACGCTTGCCGTGAGATGTACCCCCCCTTCTCTTCCGTCCTTCGGTTGGTGTTGGCTGTCTTAAACTGTTTGGATTGCGTGCTTGGTCGCCCGCTGTGCTTGAAGAAGAATCCGCCTTGGACGGTTGAGTTCGGTAGGAGAGCCGATCGGGGATCGTGTTGGAGTAGATAACCTGGCCATTTCCCTTGGGGATCCCTAGTCCGCGCAGTGTGCGAAGGCCCAGGGTGACTGTTTTGTTTATCTCTCATTTTACTCTCCTTTTGCTACGGTCACCCGCCTCGGGGCCGTACCTCTCAACCTAAGGGGATGAACTCTCCTTTTGCCACGACCGCCCGCCTCGGGATTTTCAGTCGTGCCTCTCTTTTGCCCTAACTTTTGCCTAGATCGACCCGAGGGGTTTTCGACCTAGCAGGCTCGATTCTTTTGTCTCTCGAGTTTGCAAGGGCGAAGGGTTCGAATAATTCGACCTCCGAGTGCGTTACGTTCTGTCTCCGTCGAGGAGTTGCGTCTGCTGCTCCCCCCTTTTTGTCGGGGTTTGTTGATTTCTTCTTTGAATTGGCGGTGCCGGAGTTTTATATCTTGGCGGTGCCTTGTTTTGTTCATTGGCGGGTTTTTCCCGCATCTTTTCTCTCACTCTTCATTGGCGGGTTTTTCCAGCTTCTTTTCGCTTTTTTTTTTTTTGCAGCTGGGGTTTGTATCGTGTCCCCATGTATTTGTTTTACTTTTCCTGACTTTTTCATTGTTGCGGGTGCTTTGATGCACTTTGCCTCGCTGAGACTTGGTGTTTGTTCTTCAGGCATTCGGAAGCCGAACTACGTGTTCTTCATCCTTGCAATCTTTACAAGTGATTTCTCCTGTTGTCTAGAGAAAGAAAATGCAAAATTGCCCTAGGGAGTGTGTGACCGAGGTTGTCCTGATGCTTGCTGTGGAAGATGCCCATTCTTGATGCGGATGACTAGGAGCGTTCCAGTGTCGTTTGTCAGAGTGAACCACTATGGCGACCTCAAGGCGAACTTTAACCAGGGATGCCCCAGTGTACGTCGCTTAGAAATGCTCATCGTGGCCGGATGATGTTCGAGGTGGTCTCGGTCTGAATGATGAACGTGAATGCCCTAATCTTCATTGTTAATGTGACCTGTGGTGGACGCCTTGTACAATCATCGTCCCCGATCGTGCTTGTCGCTCTAGCATCAATTGTACGCTAGAGAGGTGTGCTCTCGAAGCCGATGGGCATGCTTGTTTGTCGATTGAGACGGTTGCGCTGAAGGCATGCGGCTCGTTCGAACGCTTCCGTCGTCGGCTTCATAGGGGGTACATATTCGTCGGAAACCTCCCTCGTCGAAGTATGAGGGAAGGGTCCGAGAGGAATTCTCAAGGAGATGTGAACCCGTGTATCGTTCTTTGCCTGTGACCGGCGTGTCCCTGTGAGAGATGACAAGAAGATGATGCATTAGGTGATTGTTCGGTGGAATATACGGTAAGAAATGTAAAGTGATCCCGTGGGAAGTCCCATCGTCCAGCGTGCGACCCATGGGGTGCCGCGCGTGAGGGACACTCAATTCCGAGAGTTTAGTCATCACCACCCTGGAGTGGGCAAACCGTGACTGGGGGCCACATAGGTGTACTTTCCCCGATTACGGGTTGGCAGGTGCAGCCGTCCTAGGGAAGGCTCGAGGAGCCGAGTCTTATGAGGACAGGCGAGTCGAATAGGTCCGACAGAACCAATAGAGCATCTCTGGGATGGTCCTAGTGCCACTTGAAGGGTTTGTTCATGCCTGGAGCCCATTCGTGAATAAATGTAAAAGAGAGTTTAGGGAAGAGTGCATGTTGCCCCAGTGACTGGTTGATGGCCACAGTGGAGGGTGGGCAGGGATCATTCTCTGGTCGGAGATGTGACCGTGCTAGTGACTTTCACGGCGGGTGGGCAGGGCCATGCTCTATTCGTCGGAGCTGTTGCTTGTGATCTTTTGCGGTTGAAGGATTAGACTTGCTCCTCGGAGTATCGCTTGGATGAATTTGAATCCAAGTCGATTTTGGATTTTAGATGAGCCTGAAAGCAGTAAATGCGAGGTGTCAAAACCTGAAAGCAGTAAATGCAGGGCCGGAGCCCAAAAGCAGTAAATATCGGGCCGGGGCCCAAAAGCAGTAAATGTAGAACCGAGGCCCGAAAGCAGTAAATGCAGGACCGAGGCCCGATGCAGGGTTGAAGCCCAAAAGTGGAGTTCGAAGCCCAAAAGTGGGGCTGGAGCCCGACGCAGGGACGAAACCCAAAAGTAAATGCAGGGCCGGAGGCCGATGTGAGGTCAAAGCCTAATGCAGTAAATGCGGGGCCGAAGCCCGATGCGGGGCCGAAGCCCAATGCAATAAATGCGGGGCCGAAGCCCAATGCAATAAATGCGGGGCCAGAGTCCGATGCGGGGCCGAAGCCCAATGCAGTAAATGCAGGGCCAGAGCCCGATGCAGGGCTGAAGCTCGATGCGGGGCCGAAGCCCGATGCAATAAATGCGGGGCCGAAACCCAATGCAATAAATGCGGGGCCGGAGCCCGATGCGGGGCCGAAACCCAATGCAGTAAATGCAGGGCTGGAGCCCGATGCCGGGCTGAAGCCCGATGTGGGGCCGAAGCCCGATGTAATAAATGCGGGGTTGATAGGAAAGTGCAAGAAATGTGAAAGTAAAGGTCAATGCTGAGGAATAGTACAAGGCGCTGCAATGCGGTGACGCTGATTTGCTTGCGGTCTTGCTTTGTGGAGCAGGGATGGGGACTTAGTGTTGAAATCCCAAGGAGCTGGATGGATGAGAGACGTTTGTTGTCTCAATTGTGGTCGATCAGTATTCAGGCTGTCTTCTTGTGTAGAATTTCCTACAATGGGAAAAGAAAACAATGAAGGAGCAAACTATATTCGCAATTTCAATGTAAGGGCGTAGGGGATTGAACTAGCCTGGTAGGCGTCGTGCGAGCGCACTGAGAGACATGCACAAGGTGTGTCGAGGATGCGTGCATGGGCAAGGTAGGGGTGTGCTCGCACGACGCGGAAATGGCACGCTCAGTTGTGCTGATGGAAGCACTTATGCAATGACATAATTGATTGCGCGGGATTAATGGGGAGTTAGTGTTGCTTGGATGGTTGGCCCTTGAGCTACTGATCGTCTCGCCGTGGAGGAAGGGTGAGGACCACGATTGGTACACCTGCAAAGGCGGTCACAACTTTGTCTACCGTGTGGTAGTGTTAATTGTCGTGTAAAACAGTAAATGGATAGGAGGCGTGCAATGCGTGAGTTTTCAAAAGCTAATGTTGTCGTTCACATTGACTCGAAAGGTTCAAAGTACAATGCAAATTTTGTAAAATAGAGCCTTAAGCTGATTTGCCACCACACTCGAGGCTTGAGCGAGCGTGGCCTCGGAAAGCACCGGGTCTAGGCGAGGGCCTTGCGGAGACATCTATCCTAGAGTGCATGTGTGGGTCTTCATGAAGCCCTTTTCTAGACCTCTCCAAGGCAGCATTCACTCAAACGAGCTCCTGATCATGTCTCTGTAGCTTGTCGCGGGTTTGGGAGAGCTCCCTCCAAGTTGTGGTTGGCCGACGAGTTCCTCATCTCTCAGCAACCTCTCGGTAATCGAACCTAGTATTGGTGAGGTCGATCATGCTGTCCCAGAGTATACGCCATCTGCATTTCATGGCGGGTCGGTGAGGTCCTTGTGTGCTGGTGGACTCTGTCAAAGCGCGGGCAGGAGGCCGAGCGAGGCGTCCCTTGCCAAGACGATAAGAAAACCTGCTTAGGACTTGTCAATGTGAACGACATCCTAGTGTGTTTTGAAAACTGCATGATGCACATGTGCAAAAAAAAGTAAATGCCCACGGCTTAGTACAAATTACAAGGTACATCGCTCTTGAAATAGAAAAGACTCAAGTGGCACGTAGGCCGACTCGATGGACTGTTGTCGGCGTCGGGTTAAAGGCTTGCATGGAGGCATAGCACGATGCATGGTTCGGTGCTACAAGGACCGTGCTATCTATGGATGGGGGCTCCCGACTCAAGGGTGTGAATTCCTTGAAATCGAGCGAGGATCTTTGGGGGCCGGTTCAGTGGCATAGCCGACTCGATCTGTTCCCTTACTCGGAACCTCTGACTAACCTAGCTTCCTATTTTGGGGCCCGTGGGATTTTGGACAAGGTACCTAGAAACCTGCTAGAATGATGCGATGCAAGTGCGTAAAATAAATGTGCGCGAAATAAATGTGCTTAAAATAAATGTACGGAAAGCAATAAATAAACATGCAAGCAAGCAAACGGAATTGAGCCCGAACCCACTAAGTATGTCCCCAGTGGAGTCGCCAAGCTGTACGCACCTGAATTTAATCTCGTCGGGACACGCATGCGCGAAGCCTGTGCGACGCGGCTTGGGAGTGTCCACCTTCCCGGGGACAAGTGACGGACACACGTGATAAGGAGTCGCCACTTACTGTTTACGACCCGTAGGTCGAGGGCCGTTGAGTCGCCCGGGTCTAGGGATACGGGGTACACCTAAATGCTAAGGCAATGGTCATGCGGAACCGAAAATTCCGAATTCGGGGGTTCTATTACGTGCGGGCCTGTATCTCGCACGCCCTTTCGGTACTCTAGTTTGCTAGACTTGCCGTTTTGTTTATTTACCGCGTGATTTTAGGGTTGCATTTGACTCGCCCGTTTTGACACCGTAAATTCGATGAATTGATCAGGTTGAACCAAGAATCCGAAAGATGAGTAGGCTTGTGCGTCGAGGAATCGGTTCACTATCTTAGCGTTACAGTTCATCTAACCGTGATGGTCAATTCCCTGCTCGAACCAAAACCGCGAGTATTCGAGCTTACTCATCTCTTGGTAATAATAGACCAACTTGACCGGTTCGACACTCGGGCCTCTCGCTTGCCGATCAGGGATCCTTACAAATGAATGAATAGATGTACAAATAAGATCCTCACAATGTACACTCGAATAATTACAGAATACAACTGAATGAAATAAATGAATCCCGATCGGTTTGCATTGGGCCAATATTCCGCTCCGGCTCACCGTGTGTTTTGAATAACCGATAAACAAATTAAGGCAACGTGGGCTCAAGGAGCCGGGGGTCGGGTCCGATTGAACCGATGGTTTGCAGGAGAACCGATTAGTTCCCACTGTAACCGTTGGACCAATCGAGCTCCCGGGTGATATCTAAACACGTTTCACGCATCCAATCCAAATTGCTTTCCACATAGGCCATATTTGGAGTGTGACGGTGACTCGGGGCTAGATCCCATTCCTCACTCGGGTTGCACGCACTCAGTGAGTTAGGAGGCGTTGGACCTCGTGTTCGGTGATTTGGGGCGTTGGACCCCGTGCAACACGTAACCTATGGGCTCGGACCCGAATCGCAACTGTCAGCACCCCATTTTGGCTCACCATTCCAAACAATGATATTAGCAATGACCCAAGCCACGACTTGAGCAGAATACAGAAAACGTCTCGGCAGAGCAAGAAATCACTATTCATCCTCAAGTTGGCAAAATTGAGCAAATGGCCCATGGACATGACAGAAGGACTCTAGGGGTCACCAAAGGGGAACAGAGCGGCCAAAGAACTCAACAATGTCCAAAACCGGCGTTTTCAGTGTATTACACGGACGGCACTATTTTCCGATAGTTCGCTCGGTCATCGGAAGATAGTGAATATTGGACTCCAAAAATCCACACCAGTGCCAAATAGATGAAAAGTGTCCCCAAAGGCATTTTGCAAATCATCTGTTCTATACAGAACAACTTTCTGTATACAGACAACTTTTCAGGGGAAGTCCAAAAATGCCGGTTTCCTGGAGAAAAGTTAATTCCAAATATCAGACGCGGCCATGCCCCATCAGCACACAGAGTAGGAACAACGCTTCAGATTGTCTTTTGGAAGTCACACAGACACTTCAAATGACTTCCGAACGGCAAAACAAGCATACCCCTCTTCAGAAGAGCATAGCCGGAGAAGGGTCTGATGGAATTACGGCAAACGAAGTTCATACCGCATTGCCCAGAAAACTCTAGCAGACATTCACAATTGGGCAAAACAGACAGCAAAACCCTTCGCGGTTTCCCGAGTAACCTCCGAAGAGCGGAAATGACCATTTTCAGTGGAAATCCATATCCGGAGGTCCTCTTTGGGGAAATTTGACGCCGAATGCTTACGTTACACAATGCTAGCCTTCTTAAGGCTCAATGTGGAGTCGTCGGAATAATTCACACAACTCATCTAGATCTCTCAAACAGTGCTTTAGAGGTCTCAGATACACTCTTCAAGTCCTTGGAGGTCTAATCTTGACAAACAGAGATTACAGTAATCTCCGGAGTGCCCAAGCAACTCAGAAGTCATCTTGAGAAAACCAGTCTCGGCCTCCTAGGACGTCTCCGGCCCCACGTTAGCATTACCGGCTTAAGGGATGATTGTTCACGTGGTTTGACAACTTATGCCAAAATGACCAACATGAGATGCAGACACGGGATATGCTGTCAGAAGCGGACAACTTCGCCCCGATCACTTGCAATGGGCAAAATCGGCTCCCGAGCCCCACACACATCCGGGACATTTCTCAATAGAAAATGTCAATCTTGGGCTCATTAACTCCGTTTTCACGCGTATACCGACAATTCGATGTTCAATTCGAACCACGAACTTCGAATACGCGACCAATCGAGACCCGAGTCTTTTCCCGGTTTCTCCTCACAAGCCGTGGGACCCACGGGCTGCCCAAGGGCAACCGCCCTTTGCCCCAAACTTTTCGGCCTTTTCCCCTTTCCTCTCTTGCCCTCACCTAGCCCAAAATATCTTTGGTCTTCCAAGTCAACACTCAAGCCATTAACTCCACCTCCATTAATGCTTCTTGGCTCTTCCTCATCAAGATACTTGGATGACATTCATCCTCATCTCCATTAGGGCAACCGACCTTCATTAATGAGGCCCTTAATGGTGCTTTGTTTTGCTTAATTGCTCATTAGCTTCACATATATATTGCCTATTTGTGATTAAGCTAATCATTGATGAAGCACACCTCATCTTGCTAGTTTCTCCCTCTAGAAAATGCTCTCAACTCCTTAGGAAGCAGCAGCAAGCAAAGAACTTCATGAAAATCAGGAATCAAGCCAAATAGCTTTGGAGTTTAGGTCGGGATCCATAGCGGGCACTATTCCGACTTATATCCGAAATTCTTCAAACTTCATAGACGACATGTTTCGGACCCAAGGATTCCATTTCTGAACCCAGTTTTTTAGTTTGGAGTCGTTTGCTTATCATTTTGGATCATTTCGGGTGAAGTTGGAGCTCTCGGGTGAACAGTGCCCGTCACCAGGCGTCACCGAGCGCAGCCAGGCGTCACCGAGCGCAGCCAGCATCCGTCACCAGGCGTCACCCGCGCACGCCCGCGCCCGTCACCAGCGCACGCCCGCGCCCATCACCAGCGCACGCCGCGCCCGTCACCAGCGCACGCCCGCGCCCGTCACCGCGCACGCCCGCGCCCGTCACCAGCGCACGCCCGCGCCCGTCACCAGCACGCCCGCGCCCGTCACCAGCCCGCCCGCGCCCGTCACCAGCGCACGCCGCGCCCGTCACCGGCGCACGCCCGCGCCCGTCACCAGAGCACGCCGCGCCCGTCACCAGAGCACGCCCGCGCCCGTCACCCGCGCACGCCCGCGCCCGTCACCAGCGCACGCCCGCGCCCGTCACCAGAGCACGCCCGCGCCCGTCACCAGCGCACGCCCGCGCCCGTCACCCGCGCACTCCCGGGCTCGTCATCCAGCGCACGCCTGCGCCCGTCATCCGCGCACGCCCGCGCCCGTCACCCGCGCCCGTCCGTGCCCGCCATCCGCGCACGCCCGTGCCCGTCACCCGCGCACGTCCTTGCCCAACACCAGCGCTTGTCAGTGCCCACCAACGCCCGTGCACGTCCACCCTTGCGCCCGAATACCCTTTTAAGGGTTCCACCGAGTCACCCGACTCTCAAACACTTCCCCGACTCTTTCCTCGTATTCCGAGGCTAGGTAAAACACTTCTGACTTAGAGGAGTTAGGACTTTTTATATTTTGCATGGCTATGGAGTATTATGGTGTTTCATGCATGTTTCATTTGCAAGATTTAATTTTTATGCAATTTTATGTTATATTATGCATGTACACTATCTTATGACTTGCTACCATGTCGGAAAGGGGCTTGGATCATCATAAAGAAGACTATCCCGACCCTATTATGGCACATTAAGTCTCGGCCAATTCTCTAAAGGAGAGGGTTGAGATTTAAATTGCTCTTTTCGGGTTAAGATCGGTCTCCTTAGCCTATTCAAGTTAATTTCCGAGTTTGTTTATCATTATTGCATGCATGAAGCCGGTGTTATGTTATCCTTTTCCTTAATTAACACGTTTGTGAATGTTTGTATGTTTGAATGAGCTAAACAAATCGTGATAACGCCGGCTTTTGTTAAAAAAGGGTGCTATTTATCACGGTCGATGTTTGAGCATGCGAGAAATAATTAAACCACGATTAGGAAATCATTCGTGACTCGGATAGAGCCATGAGAACCTTCGGCCACCCTTCACAAGATGAAGCCGAGGGCTTCTTGGCCTTCCTTGGGTCAAGAATGAGTTCCTTATCTCAAGTTTAATTTGTTGATCGGATGATGTGAAGTTTTACTTCAATGTCTTTACGATTCCTATTAAAATATCATGTAAAGACTCTTTCAAACGAAGCATGCATGGATTCGAGTATCGATGACTCATTCGGGTCCATTTGGTTATGAGGATAGTTTCGGTCATTATACCAAATTATCCTCGATCCTTATGGAATCGTCTTGGTCGTCGAGTCGAGTCGCAAATCGTTTTCACAATTAATGCATTCGGCACAACCCTTAAGCATTAATGCCACAAACTGGTTAATCGGGACGCTCACACGATTAAACTCACTTCACACTGATAAAGTTTACCCGAATTGGACATTAATTGATAACTCGCGTCGACGAGTCGTCAAAGGACATTGGTGCCCTTTTCAAACTTATCAATTTCAAAACCCGAAACGCGCGGTCCGATGTAGCATGGACGTCTGGAAAGGGCTTCTGTGTCTCAAACTTGAGTTTTTACCTGATTCTAGGTAACTCAGGTCAAGATACAGAAGATCTTTCTAGATCACTTCCGGGCAGATCGACCGGTTCTTTGGCTTTTTTGGGGTTCTTGCACAACCCTGGATGATCCAGGGAATCGGTCGACACCGGCTACAGGCCGAGGTGGCCCGCACTGCGATCTTTCCCCTTTTCTGAAAACAATTTTCAAATAGAGGGCAAAATTGTCTTTTCACAACCCCGCGACATCTTTAGGGTTAGCATAATAGAAACACTACAGTACGGGATAAGAACGGGCTACCTGTTCAGGTGCAGGTTCATCTGCATAGCCTTTTCTTATCTAACTGATGAGTTTCTGCTATCCTAACATAGACTCGGGTAACTAGAACAGTTGATCCCTGTGAGAAAACCTGTGAAATGCTGATTAACCTTTCACTCGACCTAACCAAACACTAGATAATGGTTAGGAGGAATTCTAGATTCCAAATCTAGAGTCAAAACACGAGTTTGGTTAATTCAGTGGTAATTCAGTGTCACAATACAGAACAACTGTAAAAGCGATCCACACACTGGAGATTTGACTCTCTTTGTCAAGTTCTCAAAACAAAGCCGAATGCTGAAACATTGGCATATGTTTGATTGTTTAGCATATGGCATTTGCTTGCAAAAACACCCCTGGGTTAATAATCTGTTAATTCACGTAAACAAGACAATAACAAACACTTTGTCTGTTATTAACCTGTTGCTTGTTATCTTTCTGCACCTGTTTGCCATGCGGGTCGGGCCTGACCCCTAGGCCGAATAATATTAGGGTTCAACGCCCTAATCATCGAGCACAGGGTCCAACACCTTAATCAACACTCACAGGGTCCAACGCCCTATTCAGTGAGAGCGTTCATTGAATTTCAGTTCTTCGGTCTTTTCCCTAAACTCACGGTGAGTTAGAGTGGAATAATAACCGAACGCGAAACGACTGGAATTCGACCCTTTTGCAATTTGTATTTATTGTTTTCGAGAGCATTGTAAGGATTTTATTTTGTACATTTATTCTGTAAGAATTCCAGTCGGTGAGCGAACGGTCCGAGAGTCGAATTAATCGAATCGGTCTAATGCTTGCCCAGACACAAGTAAATCCAAGATCTCGCGGTTTTGGTTCACGCAGGGATTCAACCTCCATGGTTCGATGAATTGTAACGCAAGATTGTGAACCAATTCCCCGACATATAGATTTACTTCTCTCCCGGCTTCTCAACCGACATCGTTTGGTTCATCGAATATCCGGTGTCAAAACGTGCGAGCCGAGTGCAGCTTAATTCACGCGGTAAATAATAAAACATGCAAGCCTAGCAAACCAGAGTACCGAAAGGGCGTGCGGGATATAGGCCCGCACGTAACATGAACCCCCGAACACGGATTTTCCGGTTCCGCACAGATCAATGCCTTAACAACAAACTAGGTGTTCCATACCCCTAGACCCAGGGTAAACTTATCCGCCCTCGACCTTCGGGTCGTAAAATGATAAGTGGCGACTCCTTCTCTCACGCGTGTCCGACGCGCGCCCCCGCGGGAAGGTGGACGTTCCGACCAAGCCGCGCGATCCAAAAGCGCGCGATGCGGGCCCCGACGAGAGTCCACATTCGGGTCCGTACAGCTTGGCGACTCCGCTGGGGACCATACTTAGTGGGTTCAGGCTCGATCCCGTTTGTTTGCTTGCATGTTCATTTACCGCTTTCTGCAATTTTCCGCTTATCTACTTTATGCACCTTTACTTTCCGCACTTGCATTGCATCATACTAGTGGATTTAGGTACCTCGCCTGAAATCCCACGGGCGCCAATTTAGGAAGCTAGGTTAGTCAGAGGTTCCGAGTAAGGGAACGGATCGAGTCGGCTCCGCCACCGAACCGGCCCCCAAAGATCCTCGCTCGATTTCAAGGAATTGACACCCTTGAATCGAGGGCCCCCCATCCCTAGTTAGTGGTTTTCCCAGTAGAGCACTGAAACCATGCATAAACAGGGACCGTCATGCTGGACCAAAAATTGCCTTCATGCCGTCAACCGACCCAAAAGTTGAGTCTTTGAGTCGGCTCGTAGTTTTTCTTTTAGGCGGGCCTTTTGTTGTTTTTCTATAATGAGCGATGTACATTGTAACAGATACAATTATAATTTATTCTTTCTGCACCTGCATGCATGTTTTCAAATAAACTAGGACATTGCATTGGTTTATTGCTTAAGTTCCCTTTTTCAAATGAACCATCTTCGTAAATCTGGGAACTTGAATCAAATCAATGCAACGACATTAGCTTTTGAAAACTCATACATTGCCTGCATCCGATGTTTGCACAGCAACTACCATGTCCCGTACGACATGTGAGTTGTGCTAACCTTCGCGGGTAGACCACTTGCGGTCTTCACCTCTCCATGGCGAGACGTGCTATGACCAGAGGCCGTCCAGCCCGGCCACCCACCCCGCACGACAGGCGAGTCGTGCTAACCTTCGCGGGTAGACCACTCGCGGTCTTCACTTCTCCATAGCGAGATGTGCTATGACCAGAAGCCGAGTCCATCCCGGCCACCCACCCCGCACGATAGGCGAGTCGTGCCCACTTTCGCGGGCAGGCCACTCGCGGCCTTCACCCTTCCTCCACAGCAAGACGAACTGTGGCCCGAGGGCCGATCAACCTTCCCAGGCGAAGTTAACCAACACTAACTTCTTCCTAACAGAGAGTGTCACTGCGTGATCGGACGCACGTCCCTCCGCGTGACCCAGCGCATCTACCAGCAATCGAGCGCGCCTCACACATGTCCAAGCATGTTCACACCAACTCATACATGCCTGCTCAACGTATCAATGCATGTCTCTCGGTGTGCTTGCACGAGACCTACCAGGCCAGTTCGCTTCCCTACACTCTTGCATTGAAATGCTGAACGGTTCATGCTCCTTTATTGTTTTCTTTTCCCATTGCAGGAAATTCTCAACAAGAAGACAGCCTGAATACTAAGCGACCACAATTGAGACAACAAACGTCTCCCATCCATCCAGCTCCTTGGGATTTCAACACTAAGTCCACATCCCTGCTCCATAGAGCAATACCGCAAGCAAATCGGCGTCACTGCATTGCAGCGCCTTGCGCTATTCCTCAGCATTGACCTTTGCTCTTACATCTCTTGCATTTTCCTACCGAGCATGCATTTACTGCATCGGACCTCAGTTCTGCATTTACTGCTTTCGGGCCTCGGCCCAGCATTTACTGCTTTTGGGCTTCGGCCCCGCATTTACTGCTTTCAGGTTTTGACGCCTCGCATTTACTGCTTTCAGGCTCATCTGAAATCCAAAATCGACTTGGATACAAATTCATCCAAGCGATACTTCAAGGAGCAAGTCTAATCTTTCCACTACAAAGACAGAAAGTGACAGCTCCACAAACAGAGCATGACCCAACTTTCCATCGCAGACCAGCACGGTCATGCCTCCGATCAAAGAATGGATCTCATCCACCTCCGTTGTGATTACCGACTAAACACTGGGGCAACACGCGCAGTTTTCTTTAAACTCTCTGTTGCTTTCATTCAAATGCATTCCCACAAATAGGCTCCCGACATGAACAAATCCTTCAATGGAGCATTAGGACAGTCTCGAAGACGCCCTATCGGTTCTGTTGGACCTGTTCGACTTACCTGTCCTCGTGGGACTCGGCTTCTCGAGCCTTCCCTAGGACGGCTGCGCATGCCTACTCGCAATTAGGGAAAACATGCTTATGTGACTTCAGTCATGGTCTAACCACTCCAGAGTGGTGATGACTACATTCCCGGAAACAAATGTCATCCACACGCGACACCCCATGGGTCGTGTGCGAGACAAAAGGGATTTTCCCATGGGTCCACCCCATATTTCTTACCGCATACTCCACCGCACAATCGCCTAACACACTATCTTCTTTGTCATCTTTTACAGGGACACGTCGGTCACAGGCGAAGAATGATGCACAGGCTCACGCCTTTCTGAGAACTCCTCTCGAGCCTTCTCCCTTATACTTTGACAGGGAAGGGGCTCGGCATGGAGATACCCCCTACAAAGCTAAAGACAAAAACAACTGAGCGAGCCTTATGCCATCAACGCAACGATTTCAGTTGACATTGACGACATGAGACGGCCAGGGGCGACAGTTGCAGAAACCGCCCACCAAGAGTCACATCGACGATAAAAGACCAGGGCATTCGCGTTCAACGCTTGCACCGAGACCACCTCGGACAACACCACACCCACGAAAAGCATTTCCAAGCGACGTACACTGGGGCATCCCCGGTTGAAGTTCGCACTAGCACAACTTTTCCAAGCGACGTACACTGGGGCATCCCCGGTTGAAGTTCGCGCCAACACAACCTCGGCAAGCGACGTACACTGGGCCTCCCTGGTTGAAGTTCGCCCCGAGGTCGCCATCGTGGGTCACTCCAGCAAGTGACGTTGGAACGCTCCTGGTCATTTGCGTTAAGTCCAGGCCTCCTCCGCAACAAGCATCAAGACAACTCCGACCATTGGTTCCCTAGGGCAAATTTGTATTTTCCTTCTAGACAATAGGGGAATTCACCTGAAGAGATTGCAAGGGAAAATGACACGAAGTTCAACTTTCAAGTGCACGGGAGTCAAACTTCCAAGAAAGCCGGTCCTCACAAAATAGGGCTAGCAACACACAACAAGTCTCCACGAGGCGAAGCACACCAAAGTGGCCTCGGCGATACAAAGTCGAGGAGTTTCAAACAAAGACACGGGGCACAAAACAAACCCCAGCTGCAAGAAAAAAAAACAGAGCGAAAAGAAGCGGGAAAAACCCGCCAATGAAGAGAGAGAGAAAAGATGCAGGAAAAACCTGCCAATGAACAAAACAAGGCACTGCCGAGATTTAAAACTCCGACGCCGCCAATCCTGAGAAATCAACAAACCCCGACAAAAGGGGAGCAGCAGACACAACTCCTCGACGGAGACAGAAAACAATGCATTTGGAGGTTGAATCCTTCGAACCCTTCGCCCTTGCAAACTCGAGAGATAAAAGAATCGAGCCCGCTAGGTCGAAAACCCCTTTTTGGGGCGACCTAGGCAAAAGCTAGGGTAAAAGAGAGGCACGACCGAAAACCCTTTGGGGCGGTCGTGGCAAAAGGAGAGCTCTTCCCCTTTAGGTTGAGAGGTGCGGCCCCGAGGTGGGTGATCGTAGCAAAAGGAGAGCAAAACGAGAGATAAATAAAATTGCCCCTAGTCTCTCACACATCGTGTGGACAAGAGATCCCCAAGGGAAGTGGCCAGTTTATCTATTCCAACACGATCCCCGATCGGCTCTCCAATACCACTCAACCGTCCAAGAGGGAACCTTCCTCAAGCACAGTGGGTAACTGAATATGCCGTCCAAGCAGTTCAGTACAACCTACACAACAGAAGGACGAAGAAAAATGGGGGTACATCTCATTGCAGGCGTGAACCCGTGTATCCTTTTAGCCTGCGGGCAACATGCTTCCCAAGCTTTCTCTTTTCACTTTGTCTTTGCATAACTCCGAATGGGTCACAGCCACCCTTCAACAGGCTATCACAGAGCCAAAATCCCAGACATTCCTCTCCAAGAGTCTAGTCACAACGCTTTGGAAATGGTCAGACCGAGTCTGACCAAATCTGAATAGAAATCCCCAAGCGGGTTGCAAATGCAGCGCCCTACTGTACCCTATTGAGAAGGGTTCAAAGCCGACGGGCGCGTCGAACAAACGATAGAATTGCTAGGGCATCGTCGGGGAAGTCTCGATATGCCCAATACATAGCTAACGGGAGCCCCTGGAGGCCCCGCATCTAGGCCTCCGAGAACGGGACCTACTTATACTGTCAAAGCAAAAATCTTCATGGGTTGTTTAGGTGACCCAAAACTGAAGATCTGCGTGTCGCAACAACATTTTCATGCTTACCTGTGTCCATTACTTGTTAGTATTTCTAACATGATTTACTAGTAATGTCAGGATCACAGGTACTGCAAACAGCATGAACTACGACAGACTCTGATTCCTAGTTCCACGGGATACGTAGGCGCTCTGTCTTAGAGCTCGAGTCTCGCAATACAAGACGCCGACTTTTGGCGAACTTCTTGCAGGTCAAAGCATGACCGCCCAAGCAACAGAGCTGGCCTCCGACAAAGCACAATCATTCCTCAGCAGCAAAGTCGGTTTCCGGCAGCCCAATAGGTAACCGCCTAGCGGCGAGCCCGGCTTTCGGCAGATCAAACACATCACTGCCACAGAGGTAAGGCTTCAGTGAAATGACTTCGTCCCAGCATCAACGCTTGCCTCCGACAAATCAACGCTCCTTGGAAGATATCTCCCCAAGATCGATTCATCTCTACTTCATGTGACGGATGACAATCTCAACCCAAGAGGAGAATCTTCAGAGCAGCACTCCAGGCACTCAGTTGCATCGCAATCAGTTGGCAAATAACGAAGCATTTTGCCACCACATCGATTGCAACATGGACGAAATCAACGAGGGAAGGAACACAATGATTCCTTCCACACCTCACACCACTCCCCAGTGTTTGCATTTACTTCTCACACATTTATTTCTATTGCACTTTCATTAGCGTGCACCCTCTCAGGACCGCAGTGCACATTTATTTCCGCAATGCACTTTCATTAGCGTGCACCCTCTCAGGACCGCAGTGCACATTTATTTCCGCAATGCACTTTCATTAGCGTGCACCCTCTCAGGACCGCAGTGCACATTTATTTCCGCAATGCACTTTCATTAGCGTGCACCCTCTCAGGACCGCAGTGCACATTTATTTCTGCAATGCACTTTCATTAGCGTGCACCCTCTCAGGATTGCAGTGCACAGCGCAAGTCCACCGGGTAGGCGCCTTTGAACTATGCAGTTCATTCGGTATGCGCCCCGTGCATATTGCAAACCAGCCGAGCAAGCGCTCGTGCACATCGCAAGTCCACCGGGTAGGCGCCTTTGAACCATGCAGTTCATTCGGTATGCGCCCCGTGCATATTGCAAACCCCTTCGGGTCAGTCCCGACTACCTTTCTTGCATAGGGGTCAGTCCCCTTCGGGTCAGTCCCGATTACTTTCCATGCATTGGGGTCAGTCCCCTTCGGGTCAATCCCGATTACTTTTCCTGCATTGGGGTCAGTCCCCTTCGGGTCAGTCCCGATTACTTTTCCTGCATTCGGGTCAGTCCCGATTACTTTTCTCGCATTGGGGTCAGTCCCCTTCGGGTCAATCCCGATTACTTTTCCTGCATTGGGGTCAGTCCCCTTCGGGTCAGTCCCGATTACTTTTCCTGCATTGGGGTCAGTCCCCTTCGGGTCAGTCCCGATTACTTTTCCTGCATTGGGGTCAGTCCCCTTCGGGTCAGTCCCGATTACTTTTCTTGCATTGGGGTCAGTCCCCGTCGGGTCAGTCCCGACTTTAATTGCCTGTTTCAGCTTTGTTCCGAACTCTACATGTTATTGTGCACATCTCACCATATTCCCTCTTATTAGGTACAACATCCTACATATCCAAATAAAAAGGAGAGGGCCATATAGGAAATTACATTTTGATCATTGCTATCAAACTGGGGTGCTTTTGAAATCTTTGATTGCATCCTCTACTCGAGCAAGCAGTCAAAGAGGGGCAAGCTGTCAGCACCCCATTTTGGCTCACCATTCCAAACAATGATATTAGCAATGACCCAAGCCACGACTTGAGCAGAATACAGAAAACGTCTCGGCAGAGCAAGAAATCACTATTCATCCTCAAGTTGGCAAAATTGAGCAAATGGCCCATGGACATGACAGAAGGAC
The DNA here is from genome assembly GCF_007655135.1 of Punica granatum. Taxonomy (NCBI): domain Eukaryota; kingdom Viridiplantae; phylum Streptophyta; class Magnoliopsida; order Myrtales; family Lythraceae; genus Punica; species Punica granatum. Next base: position 26,201,905 of record NC_045127.1, on the reverse strand, counting down.
TCTAGGGGTCACCAAAGGGGAACAGAGCGGCCAAAGAACTCAACAATGTCCAAAACCGGCGTTTTCAGTGTATTACACGGACGGCACTATTTTCCGATAGTTCGCTCGGTCATCGGAAGATAGTGAATATTGGACTCCAAAAATCCACACCAGTGCCAAATAGATGAAAAGTGTCCCCAAAGGCATTTTGCAAATCATCTGTTCTATACAGAACAACTTTCTGTATACAGACAACTTTTCAGGGGAAGTCCAAAAATGCCGGTTTCCTGGAGAAAAGTTAATTCCAAATATCAGACGCGGCCATGCCCCATCAGCACACAGAGTAGGAACAACGCTTCAGATTGTCTTTTGGAAGTCACACAGACACTTCAAATGACTTCCGAACGGCAAAACAAGCATACCCCTCTTCAGAAGAGCATAGCCGGAGAAGGGTCTGATGGAATTACGGCAAACGAAGTTCATACCGCATTGCCCAGAAAACTCTAGCAGACATTCACAATTGGGCAAAACAGACAGCAAAACCCTTCGCGGTTTCCCGAGTAACCTCCGAAGAGCGGAAATGACCATTTTCAGTGGAAATCCATATCCGGAGGTCCTCTTTGGGGAAATTTGACGCCGAATGCTTACGTTACACAATGCTAGCCTTCTTAAGGCTCAATGTGGAGTCGTCGGAATAATTCACACAACTCATCTAGATCTCTCAAACAGTGCTTTAGAGGTCTCAGATACACTCTTCAAGTCCTTGGAGGTCTAATCTTGACAAACAGAGATTACAGTAATCTCCGGAGTGCCCAAGCAACTCAGAAGTCATCTTGAGAAAACCAGTCTCGGCCTCCTAGGACGTCTCCGGCCCCACGTTAGCATTACCGGCTTAAGGGATGATTGTTCACGTGGTTTGACAACTTATGCCAAAATGACCAACATGAGATGCAGACACGGGATATGCTGTCAGAAGCGGACAACTTCGCCCCGATCACTTGCAATGGGCAAAATCGGCTCCCGAGCCCCACACACATCCGGGACATTTCTCAATAGAAAATGTCAATCTTGGGCTCATTAACTCCGTTTTCACGCGTATACCGACAATTCGATGTTCAATTCGAACCACGAACTTCGAATACGCGACCAATCGAGACCCGAGTCTTTTCCCGGTTTCTCCTCACAAGCCGTGGGACCCACGGGCTGCCCAAGGGCAACCGCCCTTTGCCCCAAACTTTTCGGCCTTTTCCCCTTTCCTCTCTTGCCCTCACCTAGCCCAAAATATCTTTGGTCTTCCAAGTCAACACTCAAGCCATTAACTCCACCTCCATTAATGCTTCTTGGCTCTTCCTCATCAAGATACTTGGATGACATTCATCCTCATCTCCATTAGGGCAACCGACCTTCATTAATGAGGCCCTTAATGGTGCTTTGTTTTGCTTAATTGCTCATTAGCTTCACATATATATTGCCTATTTGTGATTAAGCTAATCATTGATGAAGCACACCTCATCTTGCTAGTTTCTCCCTCTAGAAAATGCTCTCAACTCCTTAGGAAGCAGCAGCAAGCAAAGAACTTCATGAAAATCAGGAATCAAGCCAAATAGCTTTGGAGTTTAGGTCGGGATCCATAGCGGGCACTATTCCGACTTATATCCGAAATTCTTCAAACTTCATAGACGACATGTTTCGGACCCAAGGATTCCATTTCTGAACCCAGTTTTTTAGTTTGGAGTCGTTTGCTTATCATTTTGGATCATTTCGGGTGAAGTTGGAGCTCTCGGGTGAACAGTGCCCGTCACCAGGCGTCACCGAGCGCAGCCAGGCGTCACCGAGCGCAGCCAGCATCCGTCACCAGGCGTCACCACGCGCACGCCCGCGCCCGTCACCAGCGCACGCCGCGCCCATCACCACGCACGCCGCGCCGTCACCAGCGCACGCCCGCGCCCTTCACCCGCGCACACGCCCGCGCCCGTCACCAGCCGCACGCCCGCGCCCGTCACCAGAGCACGCCCGCGCCCTCCCATCACACCCGCGCCCGTCCCCATCGCCGCCCTCTCCCGTCACCAGCTCGACGCCGCCCGTCACCGCTCACGCCCGCTCCCTCACCATACACGCCCTCTCCCTTCACCCTCCACGCCCTCGCCCGTCACCAGCGCACGCCCTCTCCCGTCACCCGCCGTCACCATAGCACTCCGCGCCCTCACCAGCGCACGCCCATCCCGTCACCAGCGCACGCCCGCGCCCGTCACCAGCGCACGCCCGCGCCCTTCACCCTCGCACGCCGCGCCCTTCCCCCGCGCACATCCGCGCCCGTCACCAGCGCACGCCCTCGCCCTTCACCAGCCACACCCTCGCCCGTCACCAGCGCACTCCCTCTCCCGTCACACTCTCACAGCCCTCGCCCTTCACCAGCGCACCCGCTCTCCCGTCACCACGCCGCTCCTCTCCCTTCACGCCCTCACTCCCGCAGCCCTGCACCCTCTCACGCCCTCTCCCTTCACCATCACGCCCGCTCCCGTCACCATCCCCGCCCGCGCCGTTCACCCGCACCCACCCGCCGCCCCTCATCCCTCCCGTTCTCTTCATCCCCTCCACTCGCCCGCTCGTCGTTCCGCCGCGCGCCTCCCTCCAGCCGTCCCCGCGCCCACTCCTTGCCCGCCCTCCGCACCCTCCCGTCCCTCGCCCTCGCACGTCCTTGCCCAACACCAGCGCTTGTCAGTGCCCACCAACGCCCGTGCACGTCCACCCTTGCGCCCGAATACCCTTTTAAGGGTTCCACCGAGTCACCCGACTCTCAAACACTTCCCCGACTCTTTCCTCGTATTCCGAGGCTAGGTAAAACACTTCTGACTTAGAGGAGTTAGGACTTTTTATATTTTGCATGGCTATGGAGTATTATGGTGTTTCATGCATGTTTCATTTGCAAGATTTAATTTTTATGCAATTTTATGTTATATTATGCATGTACACTATCTTATGACTTGCTACCATGTCGGAAAGGGGCTTGGATCATCATAAAGAAGACTATCCCGACCCTATTATGGCACATTAAGTCTCGGCCAATTCTCTAAAGGAGAGGGTTGAGATTTAAATTGCTCTTTTCGGGTTAAGATCGGTCTCCTTAGCCTATTCAAGTTAATTTCCGAGTTTGTTTATCATTATTGCATGCATGAAGCCGGTGTTATGTTATCCTTTTCCTTAATTAACACGTTTGTGAATGTTTGTATGTTTGAATGAGCTAAACAAATCGTGATAACGCCGGCTTTTGTTAAAAAAGGGTGCTATTTATCACGGTCGATGTTTGAGCATGCGAGAAATAATTAAACCACGATTAGGAAATCATTCGTGACTCGGATAGAGCCATGAGAACCTTCGGCCACCCTTCACAAGATGAAGCCGAGGGCTTCTTGGCCTTCCTTGGGTCAAGAATGAGTTCCTTATCTCAAGTTTAATTTGTTGATCGGATGATGTGAAGTTTTACTTCAATGTCTTTACGATTCCTATTAAAATATCATGTAAAGACTCTTTCAAACGAAGCATGCATGGATTCGAGTATCGATGACTCATTCGGGTCCATTTGGTTATGAGGATAGTTTCGGTCATTATACCAAATTATCCTCGATCCTTATGGAATCGTCTTGGTCGTCGAGTCGCGAATCGTTTTCACAATTAATGCATTCGGCACAACCCTTAAGCATTAATGCCACAAACTGGTTAATCGGGACGCTCACACGATTAAACTCACTTCACACTGATAAAGTTTACCCGAATTGGACATTAATTGATAACTCGCGTCGACGAGTCGTCAAAGGACATTGGTGCCCTTTTCAAACTTATCAATTTCAAAACCCGAAACGCGCGGTCCGATGTAGCATGGACGTCTGGAAAGGGCTTCTGTGTCTCAAACTTGAGTTTTTACCTGATTCTAGGTAACTCAGGTCAAGATACAGAAGATCTTTCTAGATCACTTCCGGGCAGATCGACCGGTTCTTTGGCTTTTTGGGGTTCTTGCACAACCCTGGATGATCCAGGGAATCGGTCGACACCGGCTACAGGCCGAGGTGGCCCGCACTGCGATCTTTCCCCTTTTTTCTGAAAACAATTTTCAAATAGAGGGCAAAATTGTCTTTTCACAACCCCGCGACATCTTTAGGGTTAGCATAATAGAAACACTACAGTACGGGATAAGAACGGGCTACCTGTTCAGGTGCAGGTTCATCTGCATAGCCTTTTCTTATCTAACTGATGAGTTTGCTATCCTAACATAGACTCGGGTAACTAGAACAGTTGATCCCTGTGAGAAAACCTGTGAAATGCTGATTAACCTTTCACTCGACCTAACCAAACACTAGATAATGGTTAGGAGGAATTCTAGATTCCAAATCTAGAGTCAAAACACGAGTTTGGTTAATTCAGTGGTAATTCAGTGTCACAATACAGAACAACTGTAAAAGCGATCCACACACTGGAGATTTGACTCTCTTTGTCAAGTTCTCAAAACAAAGCCGAATGCTGAAACATTGGCATATGTTTGATTGTTTAGCATATGGCATTTGCTTGCAAAAACACCCCTGGGTTAATAATCTGTTAATTCACGTAAACAAGACAATAACAAACACTTTGTCTGTTATTAACCTGTTGCTTGTTATCTTTCTGCACCTGTTTGCCATGCGGGTCGGGCCTGACCCCTAGGCCGAATAATATTAGGGTTCAACGCCCTAATCATCGAGCACAGGGTCCAACACCTTAATCAACACTCACAGGGTCCAACGCCCTATTCAGTGAGAGCGTTCATTGAATTTCAGTTCTTCGGTCTTTTCCCTAAACTCACGGTGAGTTAGAGTGGAATAACCGAACGCGAAACGACTGGAATTCGACCCTTTTGCAATTTGTATTTATTGTTTTCGAGAGCATTGTAAGGATTTTATTTTGTACATTTATTCTGTAAGAATTCCAGTCGGTGAGCGAACGGTCCGAGAGTCGAATTAATCGAATCGGTCTAATGCTTGCCCAGACACAAGTAAATCCAAGATCTCGCGGTTTTGGTTCACGCAGGGATTCAACCTCCATGGTTCGATGAATTGTAACGCAAGATTGTGAACCAATTCCCCGACATATAGATTTACTTCTCTCCCGGCTTCTCAACCGACATCGTTTGGTTCATCGAATATCCGGTGTCAAAACGTGCGAGCCGAGTGCAGCTTAATTCACGCGGTAAATAATAAAACATGCAAGCCTAGCAAACCAGAGTACCGAAAGGGCGTGCGGGATATAGGCCCGCACGTAACATGAACCCCCGAACACGGATTTTCCGGTTCCGCACAGATCAATGCCTTAACAACAACTAGGTGTTCCATACCCCTAGACCCAGGGTAACTTATCCGCCCTCGACCTTCGGGTCGTAAAATGATAAGTGGCGACTCCTTCTCTCACGCGTGTCCGACGCGCGCCCCCGCGGGAAGGTGGACGTTCCGACCAAGCCGCGCGATCCAAAAGCGCGCGATGCGGGCCCCGACGAGAGTCCACATTCGGGTCCGTACAGCTTGGCGACTCCGCTGGGGACCATACTTAGTGGGTTCAGGCTCGATCCCGTTTGTTTGCTTGCATGTTCATTTACCGCTTTCTGCAATTTTCCGCTTATCTACTTTATGCACCTTTACTTTCCGCACTTGCATTGCATCATACTAGTGGATTTAGGTACCTCGCCTGAAATCCCACGGGCGCCAATTTAGGAAGCTAGGTTAGTCAGAGGTTCCGAGTAAGGGAACGGATCGAGTCGGCTCCGCCACCGAACCGGCCCCCAAAGATCCTCGCTCGATTTCAAGGAATTGACACCCTTGAATCGAGGGCCCCCATCCCTAGTTAGTGGTTTTCCCAGTAGTAGCACTGAAACCATGCATAAACAGGGACCGTCATGCTGGACCAAAAATTGCCTTCATGCCGTCAACCGACCCAAAAGTTGAGTCTTTGAGTCGGCTCGTAGTTTTTCTTTTAGGCGGGCCTTTTGTTGTTTTTCTATAATGAGCGATGTACATTGTAACAGATACAATTATAATTTATTCTTTCTGCACCTGCATGCATGTTTTCAAATAAACTAGGACATTGCATTGGTTTATTGCTTAAGTTCCCTTTTTCAAATGAACCATCTTCGTAAATCTGGGAACTTGAATCAAATCAATGCAACGACATTAGCTTTTGAAAACTCATACATTGCCTGCATCCGATGTTTGCACAGCAACTACCATGTCCCGTACGACATGTGAGTTGTGCTAACCTTCGCGGGTAGACCACTTGCGGTCTTCACCTCTCCATGGCGAGACGTGCTATGACCAGAGGCCGTCCAGCCCGGCCACCCACCCCGCACGACAGGCGAGTCGTGCTAACCTTCGCGGGTAGACCACTCGCGGTCTTCACTTCTCCATAGCGAGATGTGCTATGACCAGAAGCCGAGTCCATCCCGGCCACCCACCCCGCACGATAGGCGAGTCGTGCCCACTTTCGCGGGCAGGCCACTCGCGGCCTTCACCCTTCCTCCACAGCAAGACGAACTGTGGCCCGAGGGCCGATCAACCTTCCCAGGCGAAGTTAACCAACACTAACTTCTTCCTAACAGAGAGTGTCACTGCGTGATCGGACGCACGTCCCTCCGCGTGACCCAGCGCATCTACCAGCAATCGAGCGCGCCTCACACATGTCCAAGCATGTTCACACCAACTCATACATGCCTGCTCAACGTATCAATGCATGTCTCTCGGTGTGCTTGCACGAGACCTACCAGGCCAGTTCGCTTCCCTACACTCTTGCATTGAAATGCTGAACGGTTCATGCTCCTTTATTGTTTTCTTTTCCCATTGCAGGAAATTCTCAACAAGAAGACAGCCTGAATACTAAGCGACCACAATTGAGACAACAAACGTCTCCCATCCATCCAGCTCCTTGGGATTTCAACACTAAGTCCACATCCCTGCTCCATAGAGCAATACCGCAAGCAAATCGGCGTCACTGCATTGCAGCGCCTTGCGCTATTCCTCAGCATTGACCTTTGCTCTTACATCTCTTGCATTTTCCTACCGAGCATGCATTTACTGCATCGGACCTCAGTTCTGCATTTACTGCTTTCGGGCCTCGGCCCAGCATTTACTGCTTTTGGGCTTCGGCCCCGCATTTACTGCTTTCAGGTTTTGACGCCTCGCATTTACTGCTTTCAGGCTCATCTGAAATCCAAAATCGACTTGGATACAAATTCATCCAAGCGATACTTCAAGGAGCAAGTCTAATCTTTCCACTACAAAGACAGAAAGTGACAGCTCCACAAACAGAGCATGACCCAACTTTCCATCGCAGACCAGCACGGTCATGCCTCCGATCAAAGAATGGATCTCATCCACCTCCGTTGTGATTACCGACTAAACACTGGGGCAACACGCGCAGTTTTCTTTAAACTCTCTGTTGCTTTCATTCAAATGCATTCCCACAAATAGGCTCCCGACATGAACAAATCCTTCAATGGAGCATTAGGACAGTCTCGAAGACGCCCTATCGGTTCTGTTGGACCTGTTCGACTTACCTGTCCTCGTGGGACTCGGCTTCTCGAGCCTTCCCTAGGACGGCTGCGCATGCCTACTCGCAATTAGGGAAAACATGCTTATGTGACTTCAGTCATGGTCTAACCACTCCAGAGTGGTGATGACTACATTCCCGGAAACAAATGTCATCCACACGCGACACCCCATGGGTCGTGTGCGAGACAAAAGGGATTTTCCCATGGGTCCACCCCATATTTCTTACCGCATACTCCACCGCACAATCGCCTAACACACTATCTTCTTTGTCATCTTTTACAGGGACACGTCGGTCACAGGCGAAGAATGATGCACAGGCTCACGCCTTTCTGAGAACTCCTCTCGAGCCTTCTCCCTTATACTTTGACAGGGAAGGGGCTCGGCATGGAGATACCCCCTACAAAGCTAAAGACAAAAACAACTGAGCGAGCCTTATGCCATCAACGCAACGATTTCAGTTGACATTGACGACATGAGACGGCCAGGGGCGACAGTTGCAGAAACCGCCCACCAAGAGTCACATCGACGATAAAAGACCAGGGCATTCGCGTTCAACGCTTGCACCGAGACCACCTCGGACAACACCACACCCACGAAAAGCATTTCCAAGCGACGTACACTGGGGCATCCCCGGTTGAAGTTCGCACTAGCACAACTTTTCCAAGCGACGTACACTGGGGCATCCCCGGTTGAAGTTCGCGCCAACACAACCTCGGCAAGCGACGTACACTGGGCCTCCCTGGTTGAAGTTCGCCCCGAGGTCGCCATCGTGGGTCACTCCAGCAAGTGACGTTGGAACGCTCCTGGTCATTTGCGTTAAGTCCAGGCCTCCTCCGCAACAAGCATCAAGACAACTCCGACCATTGGTTCCCTAGGGCAAATTTGTATTTTCCTTCTAGACAATAGGGGAATTCACCTGAAGAGATTGCAAGGGAAAATGACACGAAGTTCAACTTTCAAGTGCACGGGAGTCAAACTTCCAAGAAAGCCGGTCCTCACAAAATAGGGCTAGCAACACACAACAAGTCTCCACGAGGCGAAGCACACCAAAGTGGCCTCGGCGATACAAAGTCGAGGAGTTTCAAACAAAGACACGGGGCACAAAACAAACCCCAGCTGCAAGAAAAAAAAACAGAGCGAAAAGAAGCGGGAAAAACCCGCCAATGAAGAGAGAGAGAAAAGATGCAGGAAAAACCTGCCAATGAACAAAACAAGGCACTGCCGAGATTTAAAACTCCGACGCCGCCAATCCTGAGAAATCAACAAACCCCGACAAAAGGGGAGCAGCAGACACAACTCCTCGACGGAGACAGAAAACAATGCATTTGGAGGTTGAATCCTTCGAACCCTTCGCCCTTGCAAACTCGAGAGATAAAAGAATCGAGCCCGCTAGGTCGAAAACCCCTTTTTGGGGCGACCTAGGCAAAAGCTAGGGTAAAAGAGAGGCACGACCGAAAACCCTTTGGGGCGGTCGTGGCAAAAGGAGAGCTCTTCCCCTTTAGGTTGAGAGGTGCGGCCCCGAGGTGGGTGATCGTAGCAAAAGGAGAGCAAAACGAGAGATAAATAAAATTGCCCCTAGTCTCTCACACATCGTGTGACAAGAGATCCCCAAGGGAAGTGGCCAGTTTATCTATTCCAACACGATCCCCGATCGGCTCTCCAATACCACTCAACCGTCCAAGAGGGAACCTTCCTCAAGCACAGTGGGTAACTGAATATGCCGTCCAAGCAGTTCAGTACAACCTACACAACAGAAGGACGAAGAAAAATGGGGGTACATCTCATTGCAGGCGTGAACCCGTGTATCCTTTTAGCCTGCGGGCAACATGCTTCCCAAGCTTTCTCTTTTCACTTTGTCTTTGCATAACTCCGAATGGGTCACAGCCACCCTTCAACAGGCTATCACAGAGCCAAAATCCCAGACATTCCTCTCCAAGAGTCTAGTCACAACGCTTTGGAAATGGTCAGACCGAGTCTGACCAAATCTGAATAGAAATCCCCAAGCGGGTTGCAAATGCAGCGCCCTACTGTACCCTATTGAGAAGGGTTCAAAGCCGACGGGCGCGTCGAACAAACGATAGAATTGCTAGGGCATCGTCGGGGAAGTCTCGATATGCCCAATACATAGCTAACGGGAGCCCCTGGAGGCCCCGCATCTAGGCCTCCGAGAACGGGACCTACTTATACTGTCAAAGCAAAAATCTTCATGGGTTGTTTAGGTGACCCAAAACTGAAGATCTGCGTGTCGCAACAACATTTTCATGCTTACCTGTGTCCATTACTTGTTAGTATTTCTAACATGATTTACTAGTAATGTCAGGATCACAGGTACTGCAAACAGCATGAACTACGACAGACTCTGATTCCTAGTTCCACGGGATACGTAGGCGCTCTGTCTTAGAGCTCGAGTCTCGCAATACAAGACGCCGACTTTTGGCGAACTTCTTGCAGGTCAAAGCATGACCGCCCAAGCAACAGAGCTGGCCTCCGACAAAGCACAATCATTCCTCAGCAGCAAAGTCGGTTTCCGGCAGCCCAATAGGTAACCGCCTAGCGGCGAGCCCGGCTTTCGGCAGATCAAACACATCACTGCCACAGAGGTAAGGCTTCAGTGAAATGACTTCGTCCCAGCATCAACGCTTGCCTCCGACAAATCAACGCTCCTTGGAAGATATCTCCCCAAGATCGATTCATCTCTACTTCATGTGACGGATGACAATCTCAACCCAAGAGGAGAATCTTCAGAGCAGCACTCCAGGCACTCAGTTGCATCGCAATCAGTTGGCAAATAACGAAGCATTTTGCCACCACATCGATTGCAACATGGACGAAATCAACGAGGGAAGGAACACAATGATTCCTTCCACACCTCACACACCACTCCCCAGTGTTTGCATTTACTTCTCACACATTTATTTCTATTGCACTTTCATTAGCGTGCACCCTCTCAGGACCGCAGTGCACATTTATTTCCGCAATGCACTTTCATTAGCGTGCACCCTCTCAGGACCGCAGTGCACATTTATTTCCGCAATGCACTTTCATTAGCGTGCACCCTCTCAGGACCGCAGTGCACATTTATTTCCGCAATGCACTTTCATTAGCGTGCACCCTCTCAGGACCGCAGTGCACATTTATTCTGCAATGCACTTTCATTAGCGTGCACCCTCTCAGGATTGCAGTGCACAGCGCAAGTCCACCGGGTAGGCGCCTTTGAACTATGCAGTTCATTCGGTATGCGCCCCGTGCATATTGCAAACCAGCCGAGCAAGCGCTCGTGCACATCGCAAGTCCACCGGGTAGGCGCCTTTGAACCATGCAGTTCATTCGGTATGCGCCCCGTGCATATTGCAAACCCCTTCGGGTCAGTCCCGACTACCTTTCTTGCATAGGGGTCAGTCCCCTTCGGGTCAGTCCCGATTACTTTCCATGCATTGGGGTCAGTCCCCTTCGGGTCAATCCCGATTACTTTTCCTGCATTGGGGTCAGTCCCCTTCGGGTCAGTCCCGATTACTTTTCCTGCATTCGGGTCAGTCCCGATTACTTTTCTCGCATTGGGGTCAGTCCCCTTCGGGTCAATCCCGATTACTTTTCCTGCATTGGGGTCAGTCCCCTTCGGGTCAGTCCCGATTACTTTTCCTGCATTGGGGTCAGTCCCCTTCGGGTCAGTCCCGATTACTTTTCCTGCATTGGGGTCAGTCCCCTTCGGGTCAGTCCCGATTACTTTTCTTGCATTGGGGTCAGTCCCCGTCGGGTCAGTCCCGACTTTAATTGCCTGTTTCAGCTTTGTTCCGAACTCTACATGTTATTGTGCACATCTCACCATATTCCCTCTTATTAGGTACAACATCCTACATATCCAAAATAAAAAGGAGAGGGCCCATATAGGAAATTACATTTTGATCATTGCTATCAAACTGGGGTGCTTTTGAAATCTTTGATTGCATCCTCTACTCGAGCAAGCAGTCAAAGAGGGGCAAGCTGTCAGCACCCCATTTTGGCTCACCATTCCAAACAATGATATTAGCAATGACCCAAGCCACGACTTGAGCAGAATACAGAAAACGTCTCGGCAGAGCAAGAAATCACTATTCATCCTCAAGTTGGCAAAATTGAGCAAATGGCCCATGGACATGACAGAAGGACTCTAGGGGTCACCAAGGGGAACAGAGCGGCCAAAGAACTCAACAATGTCCAAAACCGGCGTTTTCAGTGTATTACACGGACGGCACTATTTTCCGATAGTTCGCTCGGTCATCGGAAGATAGTGAATATTGGACTCCAAAAATCCACACCAGTGCCAAATAGATGAAAAGTGTCCCCAAAGGCATTTTGCAAATCATCTGTTCTATACAGAACAACTTTCTGTATACAGACAACTTTTCAGGGGAAGTCCAAAAATGCCGGTTTCCTGGAGAAAAGTTAATTCCAAATATCAGACGCGGCCATGCCCCATCAGCACACAGAGTAGGAACAACGCTTCAGATTGTCTTTTGGAAGTCACACAGACACTTCAAATGACTTCCGAACGGCAAAACAAGCATACCCCTCTTCAGAAGAGCATAGCCGGAGAAGGGTCTGATGGAATTACGGCAAACGAAGTTCATACCGCATTGCCCAGAAAACTCTAGCAGACATTCACAATTGGGCAAAACAGACAGCAAAACCCTTCGCGGTTTCCCGAGTAACCTCCGAAGAGCGGAAATGACCATTTCAGTGGAAATCCATATCCGGAGGTCCTCTTTGGGGAAATTTGACGCCGAATGCTTACGTTACACAATGCTAGCCTTCTTAAGGCTCAATGTGGAGTCGTCGGAATAATTCACACAACTCATCTAGATCTCTCAAACAGTGCTTTAGAGGTCTCAGATACACTCTTCAAGTCCTTGGAGGTCTAATCTTGACAAACAGAGATTACAGTAATCTCCGGAGTGCCCAAGCAACTCAGAAGTCATCTTGAGAAAACCAGTCTCGGCCTCCTAGGACGTCTCCGGCCCCACGTTAGCATTACCGGCTTAAGGGATGATTGTTCACGTGGTTTGACAACTTATGCCAAAATGACCAACATGAGATGCAGACACGGGATATGCTGTCAGAAGCGGACAACTTCGCCCCGATCACTTGCAATGGGCAAAATCGGCTCCCGAGCCCCACACACATCCGGGACATTTCTCAATAGAAAATGTCAATCTTGGGCTCATTAACCTCCGTTTTCACGCGTATACCGACAATTCGATGTTCAATTCGAACCACGAACTTCGAATACGCGACCAATCGAGACCCGAGTCTTTCCCGGTTTCTCCTCACAAGCCGTGGGACCCACGGGCTGCCCAAGGGCAACCGCCCTTTGCCCCAAACTTTTCGGCCTTTTCCCCTTTCCTCTCTTGCCCTCACCTAGCCCAAAATATCTTTGGTCTTCCAAGTCAACACTCAAGCCATTAACTCCACCTCCATTAATGCTTCTTGGCTCTTCCTCATCAAGATACTTGGATGACATTCATCCTCATCTCCATTAGGGCAACCGACCTTCATTAATGAGGCCCTTAATGGTGCTTTGTTTTGCTTAATTGCTCATTAGCTTCACATATATATTGCCTATTTGTGATTAAGCTAATCATTGATGAAGCACACCTCATCTTGCTAGTTTCTCCCTCTAGAAAATGCTCTCAACTCCTTAGGAAGCAGCAGCAAGCAAAGAACTTCATGAAAATCAGGAATCAAGCCAAATAGCTTTGGAGTTTAGGTCGGGATCCATAGCGGGCACTATTCCGACTTATATCCGAAATTCTTCAAACTTCATAGACGACATGTTTCGGACCCAAGGATTCCATTTCTGAACCCAGTTTTTTAGTTTGGAGTCGTTTGCTTATCATTTTGGATCATTTCGGGTGAAGTTGGAGCTCTCGGGTGAACAGGCCGTCACCAGGCGTCCCGAGCGCAGCCAGGCGTCACCGAGCGCAGCCAGCATCCGTCACCAGGCGTCACCACCCACGCCCGCGCCGTCACCAGCGCACGCCCGCGCCCATCACCAGCGCACGACGCGCACGTCACCAGCGCACGCCCGCGCCCAGGTTAAACCGCACGCCCAGCGACGTCACCCAGCCACGCCCGCGCCCGTCACCAGAGCACGCTCCCGCCCTCACCAGCACGGCCGCGCCCGTCACCAGCGCACGCCCGCGCCCGTCACCAGAGCACCGCCCGCGCCCGTCACCAGTCACGCCGCGGCGTCACCAGCGAACGCCAGCGCCTTCACCAGCGACGCCGCGCCCGCCACGGCGCCGCCCAGCGGGGCACGTCACCGAGCACCGACCCGTGGCCCGTCACCGAGCACGCCCGCGCCCGTCAACAGCGCCGCCCGCGCCCGTTCACCAGCGGGCGTCACCAGGAGCACCGCCCGCGCCCGTCACCAGAGCACGCCGCGACCGTACCAGCGCCGCACCGCCCGTCACCCGCGCCCGCCCGCGCCCGTCACCAGAAGCACCGCCCGCGCCCGTCACCAGACGCACGCCGCGCCCTTCACCAGCACACACCCGTGCCCGTCACCCGCGCACTCCGGGCTCGTCATCCAGCGCACGCCCGCGCCCGTCATCGCGCTACGCCCGGCCAGTCACCCCGCGCCGTCCGTGCCCGCCATCGGCGCACGCGTGCCCGTCACCCGCGCACGTCCTTGCCCAACACCAGACTTGTCCAGTGCCCACCAAACGCCCGTGCACGTCCACCCTTGCGCCCGAATACCCTTTTAAGGGTTCCACCGAGTCACCCGACTCTCAAACACTTCCCGACTCTTTCCTCGTATTCCGAGGCTAGGTAAAACACTTCTGACTTAGAGGAGTTAGGACTTTTTATATTTTGCATGGCTATGGAGTATTATGGTGTTTCATGCATGTTTCATTTGCAAGATTTAATTTTTTATGCATTTTATGTTATATTAGCATGTACACTATCTTATGACTTGCTACCATGTCGGAAGGGGCTTGGATCATCATAAGAAGACTATCCGACCCTATTATGGCACATTAAGTCTCGGCCAATTCTCTAAAGGAGAGGGTTGAGATTTAAATTGCTCTTTTCGGGTTAAGATCGGTCTCCTTAGCCTATTCAAGTTAATTTCCGAGTTTGTTTATCATTATTGCATGCATGAAGCCGGTGTTATGTTATCCTTTTCCTTAATCAACACGTTGTGAATGGTTGTATGTTGATGAATGAGCTAAACAAATCGTGATAACGCCGGCTTTTGTTAAAAAAGGGTGCTATTTATCACGGTCGATGTTTGAGCATGCGAGAAAATAATTAAACCACGATTAGGAAATCATTCGTGACTCGGATAGAGCCATGAGAACCTTCGGCCACCTTCACAAGATGAAGCCGAGGGCTTCTTGGCCTTCCTTGGGTCAAGAATGAGTTCCTTATCTCAAGTTTAATTTGTTGATCGATGATGTGAAGTTTTACTTCAATGTCTTTACGATCCCATTTTAAATATCATGTAAAGGACTCTTTCAAACGAAGCATGCATGGATTCGAGTATCGATGACTCATCGGTCCATTTTTATGAGGATAGTTCGGTCATTATACCAAATTATCCTCGATCCTTATGGAATCGTCTTGGTCGTCGAGTCGCGAATCGTTTTCACAATTAATGCATTCGGCAAAACCTTAAGCATTAATGCCACAAACTGGTTAATCGGGACGCTCACACGATTAAACTCACTCACACTGATAAAGTTTACCCGAATTGGACATTAATTGATAACTCGCGTCGACGAGTCGTTAAAGGACATTGGTGCCCTTTTCAAACTTATCATTTCAAACCCGAAACGCGCGGTCCGATGTAGCATGGACGTCTGGAAAGGGCTTTCTGTGTCTCAAAATGAGTTTTTACCTGATTCTAGGTAACTCAGGTCAAGATACAGAAGATCTTTCTAGATCACTTCCGGGCAGATCGACCGGTTCTTTGGCTTTTTTGGGGTTCTTGCACAACCCTGGATGATCCAGGGAATCGGTCGACACCGGCTACAGGCCGAGGTGGCCCGCACTGCGATCTTTCCCTTCTTGGAAAACAATTTTCAAATAGAGGGCAAAATTGTCTTTTCACAACCCCGCGACATCTTAGGGTTAGCATAATAGAAACACTACAGTACGGGATAAGAACGGGCTACTGTTCAGGTGCAGGTTCATCTGCATAGCCTTTCTTATCTAACTGATGAGTTTCTGCTATCCTAACATAGACTCGGGTAACTAGAACAGTTGATCTGTGAGAAAACCTGTGTGAAATGCTGATTAACCTTTCACTCGACCTAACCAAACACTAGATAATGGTTAGGAGGAATTCTAGATTCCAAATCTAGAGTCAAAACACGAGTTTGGTTAATTCAGTGGTAATTCAGTGTCACAATACAGAACAACTGTAAAAGCGATCCACACACTGGAGATTTGACTCTCTTTGTCAAGTTCTCAAAACAAAGCCGAATGCTGTGAACAATTGGCATATGTTTGATTGTTTAGCATATGGCATTTGCTTGCAAAAAACACCCCTGGGTTAATAACTGTTAATTCACGTAAACAAGACAATAACAAACACTTTGTCTGTTATTAACCTGTGCTTGTTATCTTTCTGCACCTGTTTGCCATGCGGGTCGGGCCTGACCCCTAGGCCGAATAATATTAGGGTTCAACGCCCTAATCATCGAGCACAGGTCCAACACCTTAATCAACACTCACAGGGTCCAACGCCCTATTCAGTGAGAGAGCGTTCATTGAATTTCAGTTCTTCGGTCTTTTCCCTAAACTCACGGTGAGTTAGAGTGGAATAATAACCGAACGCGAAACGACTGGAATTCGACCCTTTTGCAATTTGTATTTATTGTTTTCGAGAGCATTGTAAGGATTTTATTTTGTACATTTATTCTGTAAGAATTCCAGTCGGTGAGCGAACGGTCCGAGAGTCGAATTAATCGAATCGGTCTAATGCTTGCCCAGACACAAGTAAATCCAAGATCTCGCGGTTTTGGTTCACGCAGGGATTCAACCTCCATGGTTCGATGAATTGTAACGCAAGATTGTGAACCAATCCCCGACATATAGATTTACTTCTCTCCCGGCTTCTCAACCGACATCGTTTGGTTCATCGAATATTCGGTGTCAAAACGTGCGAGCCGAGTGCAGCTTAATTCACGCGGTAAATAATAAAACATGCAAGCCTAGCAAACCAGAGTACCGAAAGGGCGTGCGGGATATAGGCCCGCACGTAACATGAACCCCGAACACGGATTTTCCGGTTCCGCACAGATCAATGCCTTAACACCAAACTAGGTGTTCCATACCCTAGACCCAGGGTAACTTATCCGCCCTCGACCTTCGGGTCGTAAAATGATAAGGGCGACTCCTTCTCTCACGCGTGTCCGACGCGCGCCCCGCGGGAAGGTGGACGTTCCGACCAAGCCGCGCGATCCAAAAGCGCGCGATGCGGGCCCCGACGAGAGTCCACATTCGGGGTCCGTACAGCTGGCGACTCCGCTGGGGACCATACTTAGTGGGTTCAGGCTCGATCCCGTTTGTTGCTTGCATGTTCATTTACCGCTTTCTGCAATTTTCCGCTTATCTACTTTATGCACCTTTACTTTCCGCACTTGCATTGCATCATACTAGTGGATTTAGGTACCTCGCCTGAAATCCCACGGGCGCCAATTTAGGAAGCTAGGTTAGTCAGAGGGTTCCGAGTAAGGGAACGGATCGAGTCGGCTCCGCCACCGAACCGGCCCCAAAGATCCTCGCTCGATTTCAAGAAATTGACCCCCTTGAATCGAGGGCCCCCATCCCTAGTTAGTGGTTTTCCCAGTAGAGCACTGAAACCATGCATAAACAGGGACCGTCATGCTGGACCAAAAATTGCCTTCATGCCGTCAACCGACCCAAAAGTTGAGTCTTTGAGTCGGCACGTAGTTTTTCTTTTAGGCGGGCCTTTTGTTGTTTTTCCTATAATGAGCGATGTACATTGTAACAGATACAAATTATAATTTATTCTTTCTGCACCTGCATGCATGTTTTCAATAAAACTAGGACATTGCATTGGTTTATTGCTTAAGTTCCCTTTTTCAAATGAACCATCTTCGTAAATCTGGGAACTTGAATCAAATCAATGCAACGACATAGCTTTTGAAAACTCATACATTGCCTGCATCCGATGTTTGCACAGCAACTACCATGTCCCGTACGACATGTGAGTTGTGCTAACCTTAGCGGGGTAGACCACTTGCGGTCTTCACCTCTCCATGGCGAGACGTGCTATGACCAGAGGCCGTCCAGCCCGGCCACCCACCCCGCACGACAAGGCGAGTCGTGCTAACCTTCGCGGGTAGACCATCGCGGTCTTCACTTCTCCATAGCGAGATTTGCTATGACCAGAAGCCGAGTCCATCCCGGCCACCCACCCCGCACGATAGGCGAGTCGTGCCCACTTTCGCGGGCAGGCAACTCGCGGCCTTCACCTTCCTCCACAGCAAGACGAACTGTGGCCGAGGGCCGATAAACCTTCCCAGGCGAAGTTAACCAACACTAACTTCTTCCTAACAGAGAGTGTCACTGCGTGATCGGACGCACGTCCCTCCGCGTGACCCAGCGCATCTACCAGCAATCGAGCGCGCCTCACACATGTCCAAGCATGTTCACACCAACTCATACATGCATGCCTCAACGTATCAATGCATGTCTCTCGGTGGGCTTGCACGAGACCTACCAGGCCAGTTCGCTTCCCTACACTCTGGCATTGAAATGCTGAACGGTTCATGCTCCTTTATTGTTTTCTTTTCCCATTGCAGGAAATTCTCAACAAGAAGACAGCTGAATACTAAGCGACCACAATTGAGACAACAAACGTCTCCCATCCATCCAGCTCCTTGGGATTTCAACACTAAGTCCCAATCCCTGCTCCATAGAGAGCAATACCGCAAGCAAATCGGCGTCACTGCATTGCAGCGCCTTGCGCTATTCCTCAGCATTGACCTTTGCTCTTACATCTCTTGCATTTTCCTACCGAGCATGCATTACTGCATCGGACCTCAGTTCTGCATTTACTGCTTTCGGGCCTCGGCCCAGCATTTACTGCTTTTGGGCTTCGGCCCGCATTTACTGCTTTCAGGTTTTGACGCCTCGCATTTACTGCTTTCAGGCTCATCTGAAATCCAAAATCGACTTGGATACAAATTCATCCAAGCGATACTTCAAGGAGCAAGTCTAATCTTTCCACTACAAAGACAGAAAGTGACAGCTCCACAAACAGAGCATGACCCAACTTTCCATCGCAGACCAGCACGGTCATGCCTCCGATCAAAGAATGGATCTCATCCACCTCCGTTGTGATTACCGACTAAAACACTGGGCAACACGCGCAGTTTTCTTTAAACTCTCTGTTGCTTTCATTCAAATGCATTCCCACAAATAGGCTCCCGACATGAACAAATCCTTCAATGGAGCATTAGGACAGTCTCGAAGACGCCCTATTCGGTTCTGTTGGACATGTTCGACTTACCTGTCCTCGTGGGACTCGGCTTCTCGAGCCTTCCCTAGGACGGCTGCGCATGCCTACTCGCAATTAGGGAAAACATGCTTATGTGACTTCAGTCATGGTCTAACCACTCCAGAGTGGTGATGACTACATTCCCGGAAACAAATGTCATCCACACGCGACACCCCATGGGTCGTGTGCGAGACAAAAGGGATTTTTCCCATGGGTCCACCCCATATTTCTTACCGCATACTCCAACCGCACAATCGCCTAACACACTATCTTCTTTGTCATCTTTTACAGGGACACGTCGGTCACAGGCGAAGAATGATGCACAGGCTCACGCCTTTCTGAGAACTCCTCTCGAGCCTTCTCCCTTATACTTTGACAGGGAAGGGGCTCGGCATGGGAACCCCCTACAAAGCTAAAGACCAAAACAACAACTGAGTGAGCCTTATGCCATCAACGCAACGATTTCAGTTGACATTGACGACATGAGACGGCCAGGGGCGACAGTTGCAGAAGAAGAAACCGCCCACCAAGAGTCAACATCGACGATTAAAAGACCAGGGCATTCGCATTCAACGCTTGCACCGAGACCACCTCGGACAACACCACACCCACGAAAAAGCATTTCCAAGCGACGTACACTGGGGCATCCCCGGTTGAAGTTCGCACTAGCACAACTTTCCAAGCGACGTACAACTGGGGCATCCGGTTGAAGTTCGCGCCAACACAACTCGGCAAGCGACGTACACTGGGCCTCCCCCTGGTTGAAGTTCGCCCCGAGGTCGCCATCGTGGGTCACTCCAGCAAGTGACGTTGGAACGCTCCTGGTCATTTGCGTTAGTCCCAGGCCTCCTCCGCAACAAGCATCAAGACAACTCCGACCATTGGTTCCCTAGGGCAAATTTGTATTTTCCTTCTAGACAATAGGGGAATTCACCTGAAGAGATTGCAAGGGAAAATGACACGAAGTTCAACTTTCAAGTGCACGGGAGTCAAACTTCCAAGAAAGCCGGTCCTCACAAAATAGGGCTAGCAACACACAACAAGTCTCCACGAGGCGAAGCACACCAAAAGTGGCCTCGGCGATACAAAGTCGAGGAGTTTCAAACAAAGACACGGGGCACAAAACAAACCCAGCCGCCAAAAAAAAAAAACAGAGCGAAAAGAAGCGGGAAAAACCCGCCAATGAGAGAGAGAGAGAAAAGATGCAGAAAAACCTGCCAATGAACAAAACAAGGCACTGCCGAGATTTAAAACTCCGACGCCGCCAATCCTGAGAAATCAACAAACCCCGACAAAAGGGGAGCAGCAGACACAACTCCTCGACGGAGACAGAAAACAATGCATTTGGAGGTTGAATCCTTCGAACCCTTCGCCCTTGCAAACTCGAGAGATAAAAGAATCGAGCCCGCTAGGTCGAAAACCCTTTTTGGGGCGACCTAGGCAAAAGCTAGGGTAAAAGAGAGGCACGACCGAAAACCCTTTGGGCGGGTCGTGGCAAAAGGAGAGCTCTTCCCCTTTAGGTTGAGAGGTGCGGCCCCGAGGTGGGTGATCGTAGCAAAAGGAGAGCAAAACGAGAGATAAAAAAAATTGCCCCTAGTCTCTCACACATCGTGTGGACAAGAGATCCCCAAGGGAAGTGGCCAGTTTATCTATTCCAACACGATCCCCGATCGGCTCTCCAATACCACTCAACCGTCCAAGAGGGAACCTTCCTCAAGCACAGTGGGTAACTGAATATGCCGTCCAAGCAGTTCAGTACAACCTACACAACAGAAGGACGAAGAAAAATGGGGGTACATCTCATTGCAGGCGTGAACCCGTGTATCTTTTAGCTGCGGGCAACATGCTTCCCAAGCTTTCCTCTTTTCACTTTGTCTTTGCATAACTCCGAATGGGTCACAGCCACCTTCAACAGGCTATCACAGAGCCAAAATCCCAGACATTCCTCTCCAAGAGTCTAGTCACAACGCTTTGGAAATGGTCAGACGAGTCTGACCAAATCTGAATAGAAATCCCCAAGCGGGTTTGCAAATGCAGCGCGCCCTACTGTACCCTATTGAGAAGGGTTCAAAGCCGACGGCGGCGCGTCGAACAAACGATAGAATTGCTAGGCATCGTCGGGGAAGTCTCGATATGCCCAATACATAGCAACGGGAGCCCTGGAGGCCCCGCATCTAGGCCTCCGAGAACGGGACCTACTTATTACTGTCAAAGCAAAAATCTTCATGGGTTGTTTAGGTGACCCAAAACTGAAGATCTGCGTGTCGCAACAACATTTTCATGCTTACCTGTGTCCATTACTTGTTAGTATTTCTAACATGATTTACTAGTAATGTCAGGATCACAGGTACTGCAAACAGCATGAACTACGACAGACTCTGATTCCTAGTTCCACGGGATACGTAGGCGCTCTGTCTTAGAGCTCGAGTCTCGCAATACAAGACGCCGACTTTTGGCGAACTTCTTGCAGGTCAAGCATGACCGCCCAAGCAACAGAGCTGGCCTCCGACAAAGCACAATCATTCTCAGCAGCAAAGTCGGTTTCCGGCAGCCCAATAGGTAAACCGCCTAGCGGCGAGCCCGGCTTTCGGCAGATCAAACACATCACTGCCACAGAGGTAAGGCTTCAGTGAAATGACTTCGTCCCAGCATCAACGCTTGCCTCCGACAAATCAACGCTCCTTGGAAGATATCTCCCCAAGATCGATTCATCTCTACTTCATGTGACGGATGACAATCTCAACCCAAGAGGAGAATCTTCAGAGCAGCACTCCAGGCACTCAGTTGCATCGCAATCAGTGGCAAATAACGAAGCATTTTGCACCACATCGATTGCAAACATGGACGAAATCAACGAGGGAAGGAACACAATGATTCCTTCACACCTCACACCACTCCCCAGTGTTTGCATTTAACTTCTCACACATTTATTTCTATTGCACTTTCATAGCGTGCACCTCTCAGGACCGCAGTGCACTTTATTTCCGCAATGCACTTTATTAGCGTGCACCCTCTCAGGACCGCAGTGCACATTTATTTCCGCAATGCACTTTCATTAGCGTGCACCCTCTCAGGACCGCAGTGCACATTTATTTCGCAATGCACTTTCATTTAGCGTGCACCCTCTCAGGATTGCAGTGCACAGCGCAAGTCCACCGGGTAGCGCCTTTGAACTATGCAGTTCATTCGGTAGGCGCCCCGTGCATATGCAAACAGCCGAGCAAGCGCTCGTGCACATCGCAAGTCACCGGGTAGGCGCCTTTGAACCATGCAGTTCATTCGGTATGCGCCCCGTGCATATTGCAAAACCCCTTCGGTCAGTCCCGACTAATTCTTGGCATAGGGGTCAGTCCCCTTCGGGTCAGTCCCGATTACTTTCCATGCATTGGGGTCAGTCCCTTCGGGTCAACCCGATTACTTTCCTGCATTGGGGTCAGTCCCCTTCCGGGTCAGTCCCGATTACTTTTCCTGCATTCGGGTCAGTCCCGATTACTTTTCTCGCATTGGGTCAGTCCCCTTCGGTCAATCCCGATTACTTTTCCTGCATTGGGGTCAGTCCCCTTCGGGTCAGTCCCGATACTTTCTGCATTGGGGTCAGTCCCCTTCGGGTCAGTCCCGATACTTTCCTGCATTGGGGTCAGTCCCCTTCGGGTCAGTCCGATTACTTTTCTTGCATTGGGGTCAGTCCCCGTCGGGTCGTCCCGACTTGACTTATTTGCCTGTTTCAGCTTTGTTCCGAACTCTACATGTTATTGTGCACATATCCCACCATATCCCTCTATTAGGGCACAACATCCTACATATCCAAAATAAAAAGGAGAGGGCCATATAGGAAATTACATTTTGATCATTGCTATCAAACTGGGGTGCTTTTGAAATCTTTGATTGCATCCTCTACTCGAGCAAGCAGTCAAAGAGGGGCAAGCTGTCAGCACCCATTTTGGGCTCACCCATTCCAAACAATGATATTAGCAATGACCCAAGCCACGACTTGAGCAAAATACAGAAAACGTCTCGGCAGAGCAAGAAATCACTATTCATCCTCAAGTTGGCAAAATTGAGCAAATGGCCCATGGACATGACAGAAGGACTCTAGGGGTCACCAAAGGGGGAACAGAGCGGCCAAAGAACTCAACAATGTCCAAAACCGGCGTTTTCAGTGTATTACACGGACGGCACTATTTTCGATTAGTTCGCTCGGTCATCGGGAAGATAGTGAATATTGGACTCCAAAAATCCACACAGTGCCAAATAGATGAAAAGTGTCCCCAAAGGCATTTTGCAAATCATCTGTCTATACAGAACAACTTTCTGTATACAGACAAATTTTCAGGGGAAGTCCAAAAATGCCGGTTTCCTGGAGAAAGTTAATTCCAAATATCAGACGCGGCCATGCCCCATCAGCACACAGAGTAGGAACAACGCTTCAGATTGTCTTTTGGAAGTCACACAGACACTTCAAATGACTTCCGAACGGCAAAAACAAGCATAACCCTCTTCAGAAGAGCATAGCCGGAGAAGGGTCTGATGGAATTACGGCAAACGAAGTTCATACCGCATTGCCCAGAAAACTCTAGCAGACATTCACAATGGGCAAAACAGACAGCAAAACCTTTCGCGGTTCCCGAGTAACCTCGAAGAGCGGAAATGACCATTTTCAGTGGGAAATCCATATCCGGAGGTCCTCTTTGGGGAAATTTGACGCCGAATGCTTACGTTACACAATGCTAGCCTTCTTAAGGCTCAATGTGGAGTCGTCGGAATAATTCACACAACTCATCTAGATCTCTCAAACAGTGCTTAGAGGTCTCAGATACACTCTTCAAGTCCTTGGAGGTCTAATCTTGACAAACAGAGATTACAGTAATCTCCGGAGTGCCCAAGCAACTCAGAAGTCATCTTGAGAAAACCAGTCTCGGCCTCCTAGGACGTCTCCGGCCCCACGTTAGCATTACCGGCTTAAGGGATGATTGTTCACGTGGTTGACAACTTATGCCAAAATGACCAACATGAGATGCAGACACGGGATATGCTGTCAGAAGCGGACAACTTCGCCCCGATCACTTGCAATGGGCAAAATCGGGCTCCCGAGCCCCACACACATCCGGACATTTCTCAATAGAAAATGTCAATCTTGGGCTCATTAACTCCGTTTTCACGCGTATACCGACAATTCGATGTTCAATTCGAACCACGAACTTCGAATACGCGACCAATCGAGACCCGAGTCTTTTCCCGGTTTTCTCACTGGGACCACTGCCGGGCACCGCCGTGAAACCAACCACCACCCAAACTCAAACTTTCGGCCTTTTCCCCTTTCCTCTCTTGCCCTCACCTAGCCCAAAATATCTTTGTCTTCCAAGTCAACACTCAAGCCATTAACTCCACCTCCATTAATGCTTCTTGCTCTTCCTCATCAGATACTTGGATGACATTCATTCCTCATCTCCATTAGGGCAACCGACCTCATTAATGAGGCCCTTAATGGTGCTTTGTTTTGCTTAATTGCTCATTAGCTTCACATATATATTGCCTATTTGTGATTAAGCTAATCATGATGAAGCACACCTCATCTTGCTAGTTTCTCCCTCTAGAAAATGCTCTCAACTCCTTAGGAAGCAGCAGAGCAAGCAAAGAACTTCATGAAAATCAGGAATCAAGCCAAATAGCTTTGGAGTTTAGGTCGGGATCCATAGCGGGCACTATTCCGACTTTATATCCGAAATTCTTCAAACTTCATAGACGACATGTTTCGGACCCAAGATTCCATTTCTGAACCCAGTTTTTTAGTTTGGAGTCGTTTGCTTATCATTTTGGATCATTTCGGGTGAAGTTGGAGCTCTCGGGTGAACAGTGCCCGTCACCAGGCGTCACCGAGCGCAGCAGGCGTCACCGAGCGCAGCCAGCATCCGTCACCAGGCGTCACCCGCGCACGCCCGCGCCCGTCACCAGCGCACGCC